>NC_133453.1:126831420-127143384 GCF_048565385.1 Saimiri boliviensis | reverse complement strand
ATGGCTAATAGAGACTAAGCATATGTCAAGTAATTTATTCAACTCATTAATTAATAAAGGACCAGTAGAATGGTAAAACTGATTCAAAGAACAGCTCAAGGAATGAAGATTGATGGATGCATTAGTCTGTTCTCACACTGCTATGAAGAACTGTCCAATACTGTGTAATCTATAAAGAAAAGAGGTTTAATTGACTCACAGTTCAGCATGGCTGGGGTGGCCTCAGGAAACTTACAATCATGGTGGGAGGTGAAGGGGAAGCACGGCACCCTCTTCACAAGGCGGCCAGAAGGACAATGAATGCAGGAGAAACTACCAAACGCTTATAATCCCATCAGCTCTCCTGAGAACACATTCGTTATTAGAACAGCACGGAGGAAACCACCCCCATGATTCAATTACCTCCACCTGGTCTCTCCCTTGACATGTGGGGATTATAGAGATTATAATTCAAGATGAGATTTTGGGTGGGAACACAACCAAACCTTATCAATAGAGTTAGTTCAAAAATGCTGAAATGAATTTGCTAACAGATATAAAACTATATAGTATCTCATGGAGTGATAAAATAATAACGGAATCATCTTTTTACCAGGCAGCAATCTACAAAATAACATGTAACTTCACAGTGTGTGGGTTTTAATCAAGTGGAAATAATCAGTCAAACTCAGGGGTATTCTGCTACTCGTGAAATAATCCGTAGGGAAAGTATTGTAAAACAATGCCCCCACATAATGTCAAACATCAAAAGGACGTGCATTTGTCCTTTATTTCTATGTGTTGAAAAAATTTTTCCAGCATCACTTTTTGTTCCCAGTGGTCTTGAAAAATCACTGGATCTGTCTTTTGCTGTTTTAAAAACCCTGAAAGACTGGGGTAGATAGTAAAATTCAATGTAATTTTACTATTGAAAATTCGAGTCACTACATAGGACATGTATTATTTTTTCCTTCCCCAGGTCAATTCAATTCTGTCTTTCATTATCTGAACGCTCACAAGAAGTTGTATGTTTTGCTTTCTGAAGCCACTTACGTTTACTGAAGTATAAGAAACTTCCTATCTTGAAGTGTTCATGGATAGAGTATATATGCCCATGAATCTCCTCAAATTTCATTCAGATAATTGCTTTAGGTACACGTGTGCATTTCTGTTAAAAAGAGAATAAAGTTCTATGATCACAGAGGGTTACAAAAGACTGCCAAGTGGGGTTTCTAGTAGCTAGCACTTCCATGGAGTTAGTCGCCACCTTACAGGGTGCCTTTACCTTTTCCTCACACGTGTTCTGTTGCCTTCTTTAGAATCACTGGTATACACTCTGCTTCTAGTCACATCCCTGCTATCCACTGGCCTGGAAACATCTGCATCCTTCTCAGGACAAAAGGTACCCACAGCACTCTATAGTACCCGTACACACACACAGCATAACACAGCCAAAAAGGTAAAGGCAGAAAAGGCTATCAAATCCCTGGCTGTTATATTTTGCAAACACAAACTCGAAAAAGCCTGTTGTTACGGAAGTTCTGCTCATTTGTTAACATAATTCCTTTTCCTCTAAATTTTATTTGCAGCCTGTCTTTATTAAGAATTCAAACGCACCCTAATGTCTCATATCATTTACATTATGTGAATATGTGTTTAGCATAAGGCTATTCCAAGGTACCAAGAATAATCGATGCTAAAATGGTATTTCCTGTGTAATCTGTAAAATAAAAGTTCAAAACCCATATGAAGGCAGGAACAATCTGTCAGCTTGTTGCAGGTGCAATAAGCCATGTTGTCATTTGGTCAGCCCAAAACAAATGAGTCGAGCAATGCCATTATAGGCCATTTGCAACTCACAAATTTCATTCCAATTAAAGATTAGGGTTCCTGGTTGCAGAATGGATTGTGTCTATATTAAGCTTTTTATTTCAATACACCACAAGATACTATTTTTGCTAGGATTTGTTCCTTATTTGCATAAAAGGCCTGACAGGGGGCAGAAAGACAGGGCATAAGAAAGACAAAGGAGTCAAACGGAAGATTCCAATCTCTTTCCAATAAAGGATAAATAATATCTTACAGAATGGCAGTAGTAATAATAGGTGCCATTTACTGAACATTTAGTGTGAGGCAAATGTTATACTATAAACTTTACAGATATTTGTTCATCCATTTATTTAATAGCTATTGAATGCTTATTATGTGTTAAGAACTGCCTTATGTGTCCTAGAACATAAAATATACAGTTGGCTGGGCTCGGTGGCTCACGCCTGTAATCCCAGCACTTTGGGAGGCCGCGGGGGTTGGATCATGAGGTCAGGAGTTTGAGACCAGCCTGGCCAGTATGGTGAAACCCCATCTCGACCAAAAATACAAAAAAAAACTAGCCAGGTATGGTGGCGCATGCCTGTAGTCTCAGCTATTTGGGAGGCTGAGGCAGGAGAATCGCTTGAACCCAGGAGGTGGAGGTCATAGTGAGTCAATATTGCACCACTGTACTCCAGCCCAGGCAATAGAGGGGCACTCTGTCTCTAAATAAATAAATAAAATATACGGTTTTTACCCTTGTAGTGTTTATAAGCTAAAGAGAAGAGAGCCCATAAACACAGAAATAAATAAAAATACTACACACACACACACACACACACACACACACACACACACACACGTATATAATTTTAACTTGAAACATGCTTTACAGAGGAGATTGGGTTGTGCTGGAGAAGGACTGATTCGGCCAGATGATCAAAGCCTCCCTTGGAGGTCTCATGAGACGTTCTGGAAAAGCTTTCTGGGTAGAGAAAACAGCAAATCCCAAAGTGTGGAGACTGAATAGAGTTTGGCAGTTTTGAAAGAGACAGAAAGACCAGTGGTCATGGTGGATAAGGAGAAAAATGAGAAGAGATTAAAAGACCATTTGAAAGTTTCAGTAAAAGAATAATGTTCATTTTTCGAAGCTCAATCTGTGAGGAGTACATGGTGAAGGAATGGAGTGGAGGCAAGGAGGCTGGTGGGGATGTTGTTGAGCTGGGGTCGAAGGAAGTTGATGGTGGTTGTGACTGTGCTTATCAGTGTGCATGATGAAGAATGGGAGAATTCTGGTGATACCTTTTATTTTTGAGGTGGAGTGATTAGTATTTGATGATGAATTAAATATGGGGTCTGAGGTCAAGGGAGGAACCAGGGATAAATACTAAGGGAAAATAGAAGAACCCTTGCCCACTCTACTCCTCTTCCTATAATGGAAAAATTGGCATAAGATATTGGAAATACACTAAATATGATGACTCACGGCTATAATCTGTAATGAGCTACTTGGGAGGCTGAGGTGGGAGGCTCACTTGAGGCCATGAGTTCGAGACTAGCCCGAGCAATATAGCGAGACCTTATTGCTAAAAAGAAAACAAAAAGGCAAGAGAAATTCACCATAGCAGCAAAACAAATGTCCCAATCTAGTGCAATGCAAAACATGTCCAACTTAATGGATAATCAATAATGAACTTTTCTATGAGAAAACTGTCTAGTCAGTTGGCAAAGATTTTGAATATATATATCAAGATTATTATGGGTGGTTAAAGGATTCCCCTCAGATCCCAATAGTAGAATGTAAATGAATCCATATAATCAAAAGGGAAATTTGAAATTTTATATTTGGTAGCTTTCATAATACACCTTTTTTTCACCAACTCTATATCTTGGAAAATACTGTAAGGAAACAACCAAATGTGGAATTAGACTTATGTTCAAATACATTAACTGTAATACAATGAAGTGAAATTAGAAATAATATAAATATCCAATGATAGAAAATGACTAAATATATTATGGTACAGCTGTTTATGCTGTCACTAAAATCATATTTTGGAATCATTTTTGTCACTATAAAGTGGTCATGATGTAAATAAAATGGAGCTCAAAAGCATGATTAAAAAAACACTACATGGATAAACGTGTATGTATGTAAATAACAGAAAGTAGAAAGCTAAAAGGTTAATAATGGTTTTATCAGAGAGGTCAGATGATAGAATTTCCAAAATCTCAACAATTAACATGTATTACTTCTATCATCAATAAAATCATAGAAATTTTGCAAGTCCTAAGAAGTCTGTGGAACTTTCTGGGCTCCACTATGTACTCCTTTGTGACCGTTGCTTTCAAACCACTCCTGGACATTTTTATGGACCCCTGAGAACAATTCTGCTTGTTGCTTGATTTTATCTCTCAGAACTTAGTGATGGTGGCAAGGTTCCTCTGGGAGTCGCTTAAAGTCATTTCAGGTTTGGATTTTTTATCTTATTTGACTTAGTTCAGGCTGCTATAAGAAATGGCCCTAGACTGGGTTGCTTAAACAACAAACTTTATTTCTAACAGTTCTAAAGGCTGAGAAGTCCAAGATCAAGGTGCTGGCAGATCTGGTCTCTGGTAAGCATCCTCTTCCTGACTTGCAAACGATGCTATCTCATTGGATTCTCATATGGCAGAAAGAGGCAAGAGAGAAAGCCCTCTTGGGCCCTTTTATAAGAGCACCAATCCCACTCGGGGCGGGGGGCGGGGGGGACTCTGCCCTGTTGACCTAATTATCTCCTAAAGCCCCCAGCAAATATCTTCACAGTGTAAGTTAGGATTTCAACTTATGAATTTGGGGAAACATAAGATATTCAGTTCTTAAAACATATTGCTTGGCCTTTCCCTTCCTCTGGTCCTGGCTGCCCAAAATTGGGCTGGAATTTCTTGATGTTGGAGGCATGTTTTTTTCTGCTGGTAAAATACTTCCTCCTTGCCATGCTCTTTTCATGATCTAAGTGGTCATGTGTGGAAGGTGGAGTCAATTCACTGTGTACAGATCATTTTGCACACAGGCTTTTTGTGGCCTAGCCTCTCTGGCTCCCAATTTTGCCAGATTTTCTCACGTACCACCAGGAAAAAACAGAAAAGGAGCCTTTTAGGTCACAGAGACACAAGAATGGCAGAGCATCATTTTAGGGAGATCAAATACACTTGGTTTTGCCATTTTCTCTTCTGTTATCCAACTAAACCAAGACACCCTTTTCTCAAAATATGGGAAATGAATGAAACCAAACATGCACTAACAAATTTCTGTGATCTGCTTATATCTAACCGAGTGCAAAAGCACATGTACAGATGATTAATTGGTGCCCAAACTCAAAATGGAGACCAAATTTTCAGCCCCTTCTGGGTACAAAGTCTGACTTAAAGATTCGTGAATATGAAATCAGCACTTTTTTTCCAATATAATCATGTCGACAGATTCCTATCATAGTTTAATTGATTCTCAAATTTTATTTAATTCCATTTTATTAAAGTCCTTAAGGAAAAACTTTTCTTACACAATCATTCTATCTGTGGTTCTTACGTGGCTTTGGAGGAAAAAATAATACTATGAAAAGGTGGTTGCTGAAGGGTGATTTAATCAGCATTCTCAGAAATTAAATGACTTTTCTGTCTGCTTTGCATAGAGGGAACAGTCTTAGGTCAGAAACAGTGTCTTACATATTTTAATTTGATTTCCAGGCCTAATTACATTTTGCTTAAACTCAACACACTCGTGATTTTACAAGGACAACAATGTTATGGGATAAAATAAAGGTTTGAAAAACTTCTACATTTACTTTTCTTTGCTGGAAACTGAACTCTCACTATATATAATCCAAGAATACAGTCCACAAAGGACACCTATTTTAGTTCAACATTAAATCAAAGACAATGTAAAGTTGATCAATTTACTAGTCTCTTTGAAAAAAAAAAAAAGAAAGTATAGCCAGGAAAATTACCAAATATGACCAATAGGATTCTTAAAAGCCAGTTTCTATCAATTCTTCCAGGTATGTAAGCTCATACCTTCTCCCTCAAACCACCATTACATCAAAAAAGATTTCAAAATCCTGTCAATTTTTTTTTCATTGAAATGCTTTGCACATTTCCCAGTACTTTTCATCACCCAATTCTAGACCAAATCTTAATTTATTTTCTTGACAAGCCTGAGATATTACTGTATCTTGTATTTCCTCTCTATATTCTCTCACCTACTGACCTATTCAACACCTAAGCTGTTGCTTTTATGATATAAATTACCTAACTAAAATATTCGTAATTATCTCTGCAATCAACCCAAGCTTTTTAGATTGGTAGGAAAATAAAAAAAAAAAAATAACAGCAATAATATTAACAGTGGCTAATTTTTATTTATAAAATATTTATTTCCATTTACTTTTTTCTAAATATTTTATAAGGACTTAACTCATTAGTTCTCACAAAAACTCCACGAGGGAGGTAAAACAATGTACCTGTTTGTCAGATGGGGAGATGGAGAACAGAGAGATGCAGGGTTGACTCTACTACCAGGGACCAGTATGGTGGGAATTTCAGCCATGACCACTTGGGCAGGGAAATCCCTCAGACCTGGGCTGAAGCTGGAAAATAAAAAAAAAGAGAAATGCCAGGATAGTTAGAACAACATGCTATCCAAGTATGCAGTTTGAGTAGTTCTTGAAAGGGAAGCCAACAGTTATCAGTAGAGAAGTTATGGTGAGTCTTTATTCTAAATAATGAATACAGAGATTTATGAGCTAAGGAGTTTGGGGCTGAAGGCATCAGGGACAGGTCAAACTAAAAGCAGATCTGATTTACCGCAAGAACGAAAGGAGAGGGTCAGTATTCCCTCCATTGCATGGTACTTGAGCAAGCCAGAAGATTCAAAGCCTCACGAAAAGACAGAAAAGCAACGGTTCTATTTATTCCAGAATTATCTAAATGCAACTCTTTTTCAAGTTTCGCTTCTTCTGTAAAATTTTCAAATGCCTCAATTTAATTTTGCCTCTGTTTTACCTGCCAGAAATAGGTCTTGTATTTTCATGAATAGCTGAGAAATACTCTCGCAGGTTTGGACTATTTTTTAAGGGTTTTTGTCCTTTTTTTTTTTTTTTTTTTTTTTTTTTTTTTTTTTTTTTTTTTTTTTTTTTCTAACATGAAGCTAGGGAGACAAACTCTTTACTCCCTAACTCAAGCTCAGTTTCACAGCCGAGATAGCAATTGAAGAGTAAATGCACTTCGGTTTTGGTAATCATAGTTCTAGCACAGTGACCCAAGCTCCGTTTAACCTGACTTCTTAAACACTCTAACGTTGGTTAGTTCCCGCACGTTGAATCTGCTGTTGAGAATTAATGTCACAGAGGGCAATGGAGCAGATGCAAAAAAACAGATTTGGTCTCAATTTTCTGTCACCAGAGTGCATTCTCTAAACTCTGAGCCACAGGGCATCAGGAATCAACATTTTATTTTCTTGGTCTTGGGCTTGTTCTGAAACATGAAAGGGAACTCCAGGAACTGTCCTGCTGAGATCATTCCAAGAGTCAAAGCAGTAAGGAGAGGTTAAGGGCCTCAGCAATTTCAGAGTCTCCGGTTACAGTTTAGAGCCAAATGCTGAGCAGAAAAGGGCAAATTAGCGGAGCAAAGCCTCTTTCTTGCTTTTCCCAGATTCTGCCTTGGCAGTAGGATATCGGATGACTCCATTTTTGAAATCACATTCATGAAAATGAGAATATAGGGAAGGAAAGATTAAACAGGATCCATTAAAGCACTGTTGACTCCTTTTCTTTCTGAGAACGTGGACATTGAAGTATTTCATTTGTCGAGGAGACGATGTAAGGAAAACACTTGGCTATCTAGCTCTCGGACTTACTTAGTAGGCATATTGGACTGCTTGGGCTTCCATCACAAAATACCACAGACCGGGTGGCTTAAACAACAGACATTTATTTTCTCACTGTTCTAGAGGCTGGGACTTCACGGTCAAGGCGCCAGCAGAGTCTGTTTCTTGTTAGGCCTTCCTTCCTGGCTTGTAGATGGCCACCTTCTCACTGTATCCTCACAGGACCTTTCCTCTTTGTATGCATGGGGGAGACACACACACACACACACACACACACACATACACACAGAGAGAGAGAGAGAGAGAGAGAAGAGAGAGAGAGATCAATCTGATTTCTCATCCTCTTGTTATAAGGACACCGGTCTTACTGGATTGGTGCCCTACTCTATGACCTATTTAATTTTAATCACCTCCTCAAACGTCTTATCTCCAAATACAGTCATACTGCGGGTTAGGGCTTCAACGTATGAATTTGTGAGCAAGAGGGCAGGGGACAACATTTAGTCCATATCAGTAAGTCAACATGAATGTTCTTGAAATGTGAAGTGTGGTCGTTTGCTGGGGCTGCCATAACAAAATCCCAGACTGGTGGCTTACGTAACAGATTTTCTCACGCTTCTGGAGACCGGAAGTCCAAGCTGGAGGTGCTGACAGGTTGGTTTCTTCGGAGGCCCCTCTTTTTGGTTTGTAGATGCTTTCCTTCTCACTGTGTCCCCACACGGTCACTTCCAGGTCTCTGAGTCATTTGTGTTCTAATTTCTTCTTACAAGGACATGAGGCAGGTTGGTCCAGGGTCCACAGTGACAGCCTCAGTTTACCTTCATTACCTTTTTAATGGCCTCTCTCTGAATACAGTTACATTCTGAGATATCGGGGGTTAGGACTTCCACATATGAATTTTAGGGAGACATAATTCAGCCCCATAACACGAAGTGAGAGAGGCTGAAATCAGAGGTGCTGTGTTGAAGTAAAAACCATCCCGTGGTGGTATCAATTCATGATAAAATCTCCTCAGCCAGCAGTACTCAAGACTTTAAGGGCATGCCCGTAAGAGTTGTCCAAATTCCACCAAATCTTTTCTTTTTCCTTCATTATCCTATGGGCTAAAATAATCACAAAAGAAGAGAAGGAAATATCAGAGCTAGTAGAAGAAAGGAGAAAAGAAAAGCAAAAGAGGCGGAGAAAGAAGAGGAAGAGAAGAGCCACA
This sequence comes from Saimiri boliviensis, assembly GCF_048565385.1. Classification (NCBI taxonomy): domain Eukaryota; kingdom Metazoa; phylum Chordata; class Mammalia; order Primates; family Cebidae; genus Saimiri; species Saimiri boliviensis. The sequence continues at coordinate 127,134,526 of NC_133453.1, read as the reverse complement.
GGAAAGGGGAAAGACTGACCATGCCTGCTTTCTGCACTGTGGCTTTTTCTACAGGGCCAGGGGTTGGCATAAGCTGAGAAGAGGTGGAGGGATGGAAGATGATGAGATACGTGTTTCACACGGGAGAATGTCATCCAGTTTCGACTTAAACCAGACTGGAATTCTACAAAACGTTTTAGTGTGGACGTTTTCTTTTTTCTTTTCTCTCTTTCTCTCTTTTCTTCCTATCTTCCTTTCTTTCTCACTCTTCCTCTGTTGCTCAGGCTGGAGTGTAATGGTGATATCTTGGCTTACAGCAACCTCTGTCCCTAGGGTTCAAGCGATTCTCCTGCCTCAGCCTCCCAAGTAGCTGGGATTAGGTGCCCACAACCACATCCAGCTAATTTTTTGTATTTTCAGCAGAGACAGGGTTTTGTCATGTTGGCCGGGCTGGTCTCAAACTCCCAACCTCAAGTCATTGGCCTCCCAAAATGCTGGGATTACAGGTGTGAGTACTCTGCCCAGCTGATATTTTCAACTATATACAAAAGCAGAAAGAAAAGTAACATTACTCCCCAAGTGACCATCATCTAACTTCAACTATTTTTTTTTTTAAAGATGGGGTTTCACCATATTGGTCAGGCTGGTCTCGAACTACTGACCTCAGGTGATCTGCCCACCTCAGCCTCCCAAAGTGCTGGGATTACAGGTGTGAGCCACCCCACCTGGCTTTAACTTCAACTATTATCAATCTTTTACTGGTTGTGGTTTATCTCCCCTTCTTATTTTTTCTGGAATATTTAAAAACCAAACTTTAAACACTTTTTCATTTCACCAAAACACACTTCCTGTGCATTTCTAACAGATACGGAGATCTCTTTCACATACTCACAATTCCACTGTTACGTTTAACAAAATACAAAGTAATTATAATTGATACCCTAAAATGAAGCTGCTCTTATGGTTGGAAATGAATGAGAAGCTGGAGAAATCTGCCCCAGATTCCATCCAGTGATGGACAAAGGCAAGGTGACTACATGAGGTAAAGATAGTGGTCGGAGAAAGATCAAGTTGTTTCTAGAGAGTGTCAAGTTCAACATACCCAACAAACCAGTCATTCATGTTTGAGCAAAATGTAAACTCTGCATTATCTATAATTGGTCTGGCACACCAAAAAGGGGACACAGCGCCTAAATACATAGTTTTGGACTTCAATAGATAGCCATGCTCTCTAATGATGATATTTGCTTCTAGGTGTTTCTTTGCTAAGACTTCCTTTTTCCACAATAATTCACACTCCCCAATAAAATATCATTTCAAATGGGCAACTTGCTGTAGATGTTATTGTTCAATACTTGTTCAATGATACTACTTAATATTTTTAAAGACCTCAGGTTTTTCATCTACAAAATGGGGATAAGACTAGTATCTACCAGATAAAGTTGTGTGAAATGAAATTTTAAAAGCAATGTACGTAAGAATGTATGTAGTTCTGTGCTTGGAGCATAGTAAGGGCTCAATTTATCCATTTATTTATTCAACAAATATTTAATTAATTATTTTGATTTAGCAGGCGTTTCCCCCAAGGGCTAGGAATGTAGCATTGGACAGGAACAGTCACAGTCTCTGTCTCGAAGGGTACATCACAATGGAGGTAAAAGAGGCTACGTAACAAATCACCCAATTTATCACTTAATTACAGTGGGAATGGATTTGATGAAGTACACAGGGAGACAACAGTGGAACCTGAGCTCGTCTGCAAGTCTGAGAAAGCTTTCTGGATGTGCTGACAGACGATCTGTTCCAGCTCATCTGGCAGTCTGTTAGAGATAATGCAGTTTGCAGTATACATGCCTGTAAATATAGAAAGCGTCCAAGGCGTTTCTCTCTCTCCTGGACTGGTGGGTTGGTGGCTGTCCCATGTAGATTAACTAGCAGAATAAACCTGAGATTGTACTAATTTAATTCTGCTTTTTTTTTTTTTTTTTTTTTTTTTTTTTGAGCCAGGACATACTTCTTCTCATAGAAATAGTATAACCTATGTACAATTGTTCATCAGCAGGATCCTGTGCCTTTGGGTTCCCCTTTTCATCATTCCTTTTTAAAAAATGTTCCACTGTTTTATTACTGTGGAAGAGATATTCTTTTAGGTTAGCTCTAATCCCCTGTTGTACACGGTCTTTCCCTAAGGCATAATCCGGTTATTTGTGTTAATATAATGTTCTCTGGTAATGGCTTTGTTCCCAAATCTTATTTTTTTAATCAAATTTCATAACCAGCAGAAAACAGAGAAATGCATCAGCCTATTGTCATCATTCATTCGTTTATTCCATCTATACTGAACCTTCTACAATGTGCCACACGCTCTTCTAAAAGGTGAGGATACCGTGGGAGCCGGAGAGAGGGAGTTCCTGCTGGCTTCAATATAACTGCAGGGAGGGACGGCAGACAAGCATAAAATGAGACTATTTTGTTTTGATATGTGCAGAGGGATGACAGAGCGAGTGACTGAAAATAATTTTAGATAGGATGATCCGGTGCGATCTCTCCAGGGAGGTGACAGAGGGCCGAGAGAGGAGACAGAGTCCCGCGGTAAGCAGGGAAAAGCGCATTTCGGGTTTCGGCTTGCACCCTGTGCTCTGGCCCCAGTGAATGCCATGATGTTACAGAAGTAGCCCCTGAGTTGTAGGATTAAAGCTGTTGATGCTGCCCTCGGGGTGCTGGGGTACGCCCTAGGCTTTACTGGAGTGTAGTGTCCTTGTGGTAGGTGGGGCAGAGCCAAGGACGAAGGTTCCCTTTAGGTTTCCTTTGATAGAACCTGCGTCTGAAAGGTAGGCTAGAAGCTGATGGAAGAAAGGAAGGGCGAGCGGCAGTTGTTGGTTAGAACTTTGCCCTGGCAACTCCCTGCCAGCAGGGCCATGCCATTCGTTCATCCGTTTAGGGGTAAAGAGTGTACGCCAGTCTCTGGTTGCCTGAAGATGCAAGAAAATTCACCTGGTATTTACTGAATCATGTCTCAGGCTTTTTGCAAATCATCGACTGCTATCATCAGCTTTCAATATGGTCTTTTTCTGCAGCTTTATGAGAGACAATAGCACGACTCGCTCTCTTAAAAGGCAGTGAACCACGAAGTCTAAAACGGTGTCGTTTTTTTCTTTATGTTCCAGCAGATACCTTTGCTTATCGGACTGCACTGCAACCAGAGCTCCCGAGCACATTCTGCAGTAACACATCTTTGAGCACTTACCCAAATGTGTTCCAGAGACAGCCCAGAGAACCACCCTCTCACTCTCCAGGGGCACTGCAAAAATACAAAGCCTGCCTGTTTACATCACAGTTGCACAATTGCAAGTCTGTAACAGCCAGGGGCATTCACAAGGAGAGTCAGGCACCTCCCTTCCTCGAAGGAGCTCGCAGATGTAACTTTGTGACAAACAGGGCGTTTTCCCACAGCCTGCTGGTCTCCCGTCACCAACACAAAGGCGCCTTGGAAATGGAATTGTTTTTCTCAGTTCTCTGGTGCCATCTGGGGGTTTGATGCTAGATTCACAGCCAATAATTTAATTCTGCAAACAGGTCCAGATGTGTGGCAAAGAGGCTCTAGTCACGTGGATAACTCAAAATTTAAGATCTTTAGTCTGCATCCATCAAGGGAAAACGAAGCACCGAGCTGAAAAAGTGATTTCGGTACTTTTGACAATATGTCAAATCAAACAGCAGTAGCTGTCATTTGTTTAAGGGGCTGGACAAGAAGGAGCTATGTAGATGGGTGGTCTGCATTTTAAGGGCTCATTAGGCAACTGTTCATTGCTTCACTTCACTTACACTGGGCAAACTTGAAGCTTAAATTGCATTAGCCCAAGTTCAAGTGTATAGGCGGATGGCAGGAAAATACTGTAGAGCCTTTTTATGTAAGGGCGTGAGTTCTGATGACAGTTTGTCTTCGTTCAGATACCAGCTCCACCACTTACAAGCAGTGTGACCTCAAACATGTTACATAAATTCTTTGTTTACTTCTTTCCAAAATGGGTTTAATAGTCTGTACCCCGTGGGGTTATTGTGAGAATTAACTGGCGTAGTAATAAAAACGCTTAACCACAGAGCCTGAAGTGCAATACTCAACAAACATGAAGATTTATTAGGTGGGACCAGCTCCCTGTGAGTACTTTACCCAGTACCCTATGAATTATGAGGTCTTCTCATCTGGATGGTAGGAGTAGGCTCTAGTCCCAGTGAAAATGACAAGGCCTGGATAGTGAGTACTTCTGGAAAGGGTTAAGTGCTTACTTGACCACAGTCTCCACAGTGGGCTGTTACAAGGCATGACTTCAGGCCACACAGAGGCAGATGAAAACAAATGATGAGAGTACATATTTGCCACTGGAAATCACACCAGTACAATTCTTTTTTTTTTTTTTTCTGCCTCTGCCTCTTGAGTCTCTGGGACTACAGGCACACGCCACCATGCCCAGCTAATTTTTTGTATTTTTAGTAGAGACAGGGTTTCACCATGTTGACCAGGATGGTCTCGATCTCTTGACCTTGTGATCCACCCACCTCAGCCTCCCAAAGTGCTGGGATTACAGGCGCGAGCCACTGTGCCTGGTCACACTAGTGCAATTCTAAAGGATTCAACCCACAGGTCTTTAATGTGTGGGATGCTGAACAAGAGCTGATCTCTCCCAAGGAGAATTATGTTCATGCTTTACAATCCAGTTGGGGACATTTGCAAGCACATTCAGAATTCAGGTTTATTATGGAGAATTCCATCCTAGATACACAAGTCAAAATTTCTACACACATGGGAAGTGGTGGGGGGGGGCAAAATCTCCAGAGATAGGTGGGATGGCAGAGGGGTCCGTGGTCTCCATCATGCTGCCTGTTGGAGATGGAATGAGGTACACTGTGATTAAAGAATGTGCTGCACTGGACGTTTTTTTCTTAAGTTCCCATCAACACGAATTGACTTCCGAGACAAGGAAACATTCTTGTTATCTTAGTAATTGTTATTCATATAACATCAGTGATATCCTCTGATAATTATGCTGCATTTTATAGCTTGTAAAGAACTTTCACATATAGCAACATCAGAGGATTTTAATTTTTCATGCATATTGAGTTAATATGAGAAAAAACATCTTGGATAGTACCTGGCACATAGTCAGTGCTATATAAATATTTAGTAGGTCGTTATTATGAGAGGCAAATGGTCTCTAGTGAATTTGAATCTAAAAAGAATTTCTTCATAGAAATTCTTGTTATAGCCTATCAATGTGGCTTTAAAACATGGCCAATATAAGATTCCGTCTTCAACAAAAAGTACATGATTGCCTGGAGAAAATTAAGGTCTTGAAAATCAAGCTGTTTGTCCCATAACTGAAACTTAATCCTAATGTCACATTCTTAACATTAAAGATGATGATCCTTAAGTGATACATTCAAGCTACTTACGACAGACTATTTTCTGAAATATACTACAAAGTGGCTGTAACTCAATTTACGGAACCATCCAAACGAAAGAAGGCACAAGACAAAATGGTTTTTGTTTTTCTCTTATCTTTGCTTTGAAGCTTGATTAGCGGCATCTCTCTTTTTCATCCCCTAAAGATGCTTTAGGCGAATCTCAAAGCTTTTCAGTTACTTTCAGTTACTCAAGCGATATTGAAAAGCACACTCTGGTCCGGTTCATTTGAAACTTCACTCACTCTCCCAATCTCGTGTTCCCTCTCTCCTGCTCCCCAGAACCAGCCAGGCAGCAGGCGAGACTCCAGTGTCATCAATGCTCTCTCATGCCCGCCTTCCCCTCTCCTTTTTGCTTCCACCTTGGGACAGGGGAGAAGGAATTCCAGAAGAGGGGGAAAGGTGTTTTGTTTAACTGGTGTGACTATCATTCTCTCTTGGCAGACGCGCTCTATATAGGAGGCTGGCTATTTTGGAGTCATGGGTGTGTTCGTTAGGAGACTCTGTCGGCAGCTTCCCCACGCACGTTATCCTCACTTGGCAGAGTCACTCCAGCTTCGCCCCTCGGTAAGCCTCTCCCCAGCTCCTGCCCTCAGAGGGATGCCCTCCTCCTTGCATTCCCTGGTCAGCCCACAGCCCTCTTTAGTAAGGTACCAGGCTGCACCCTCCTGCCTTTCCTGCATCGACCCTCTTGTCTCTTTCCTCTCTTTTCCCTTGCTTAGACAGACACACAGGGCAGACAGAAGTTCACTGCCTATGCAGCTGTCTAGCCAAAGATTGAGGTCCCCACCACCCACACTTGCACAGGCACGACGGAGGGCCCAACCCCGAAAGTGACTCTTAGCCTGGGCCGCGGTGAAGGGTCAAAAACCATGGCCCTCGGCTCTGATTCAGAAGGGTCCCTTCTCTTTCTGGCTCCTGTTCTTACATATACCAAGGGCCGTGGCGAGCTGATGGAATCCAGGCAAATCCTTCCATCTCTTCGCATCTCCTGGGTAGCTCTTTTTGGAATCTGATAACACTTCACACTTTCTGTTTTCAGCTCAGGGACTTCATTCTAAAATTGTCAGAGGACAGAAAAAGTCCTGTGCACATTTTGTCACACTGGTATCACGGGTGTCATAAAAACTTTTTAAAGCTCTTTCTTTGTTTCAAAAACCCTTTCTTTTGGCAGCCAGGGTGGTTCACCAGGGAAAAGCAGAATCTTGTTCTTCTTGCCAATTTCTTGGTGCAATTTGCTAAAAATATATATTCTCTGTAGGCATGATTTGATTATATTTAAAATTTGTACAATTTTTGTGAACACTGAATCAAGGTCAGAAGCTCTATATTTGGCAAATTACTGCTTTTTAAGAGCAAGGCAATGTATGGATTGGCATTGAAGTACAAGTCGTTGTATTTGAGTAGCAGTGGCTATCTTCATGACATATCTGGGTTTTCTAGTTTAAAGAAACTTCAGTTTTTAGGTCTTAGTTTCCGTTTTTAGCTTTAAAACTTTGATTAAAGAACTGCTTTGATAAACAGAAGCCACCAAGGGCTTCTTCTCATGTTTGGACTGCAATATGCATGATCAAATGCCAGTGACCTGTGTCACCTAATTGTAACACAATATAGCTGCTTGAACATGCGTGATAAAGTCAGAGCATAATTTTCAAAAAAAAGTTAAAAACATTACACTCATACAAATGTGAAGCACATGTGTGTCGATGAGACATTAATTTGTTGATGAGGAAACCAGCAGTGTGCACAGAATGACTGAAAGAAAAATTAGAGAAAAAAGGATTATACGGTCTATTAGGAAAGGAATACCAGAATAAATTTGCTAAGTCAGAGATATAAGTAGTTAATGTTTTGCATCCTCATTAGACAAAAATCTACAAGTTAACATATGACTTCAGAGTCTTGGCTTTAATTAATAGAAAATAGTAAATCAAACAAGCATCCATATTTTAAACATTAAAATAATGCTTGGTGGGCCTGACAGACACCACTCTGTTGTATGATATTGAAAGGACGAGCCGTCTTCTTTTGCTTGATTTCTACAGTTTGGATAATTTTAAAACAATAACAGCTGTTGTAATATATCATATGTCATTGGTATGATGTGGTATCCAATAGCATGATCTGACTAGAAATTGCAAAGATTAATTGATTATTTTCCCAGGTACAATACTTATCATTGTTTGCTAACCCTGCAAGCTTCTTGGTAGTGGGATAACTTGTAATTCTTTTTGCTGTGAGAAATGTAACTCTAAAAGATGCATCCCTAGTCATTTTTTTTCCCCATCTCTTCCTCCTCCTCCTCCTCCTTCTTTTTTTTAAACAAACTTAATTTTGGAGATTTAGATTTACAGAAAAATTAAAGAACTGGTACAGAGAGATCCTGAATACCCTAAACCGTTTCCTCTGTTAGTAACATCTTACATTAGACACAATTAATGAACAATATAAATACTTTACCATTAACCAAAGTCCATATTATTTAGATTGCTTACTTTGTACCTAATGTACCTTTTCTCTCCCAGGATCCTATCCAGGGTAACATACTGCATTTAGTTGTCCTGTTTCCTTCGACTCCTCTTGGCTGTGAAAGTCTCTAATTTTCCTTGGTTTTGATGACCTTGACACTTCTGAAGAGTGTTCGTCAGGTATTTTGTAGAATATTCATCAGTTTGGATTTGTATAATGTTTTTCTTATTAGACTGGGATTATGGGGTAGGGGAGAGAAATCAGAGGTCCAGTGCCATGCTCATCATATCAAGGATACACACCATCAACATGACTGGTCATTGTTGACGTTGACCTTGGTCACCTGGCTGAGGTTGTTCGCCAGGTTTCTCTACTGTAAACTTACTCTTCTCCCTCCGTTTTCCACACTGTACTCTTGGGAAGGAAGTCACTATATGTAGCCCACACGTAAGGAATGTGAATCATGCTCACTTTTCTTGAGTGTGAAGTATCTGTATTACTCAGGGATCTATAGAAAGTTAGATACTCCTTCTTTCATTTCCTTCGTTCTTTTGAAAGAATAAAGATAACAGTGTGACAGCATTTTGGCTGGTGACATCATTTATCTTGAATCTTCACTTCTCCCAACATATACACATCAACCTCTATCTTCACAGGTGATCTATTTATTATTTATATCTAGCATATTTTTCTGACCTGTAGTATTCGTTAAATTTGTAATTACTAACCACCTGCTTCAATTAGTCTTTTTTGATATGCTTTGTTGTAAATTGGTATTATAACCCTTCACATTTCAAAATCAACTTTACCGAGGTATCACTTACATATGATAAAATGCATTCATTTGAAGTGTATAGTTTAATGACTTTGGGCAAGCTACATCCATGAAACTACCAATATAATCAAGAAAAGAAAATAATTGCTTCATCCCCAGCAGTTCCCAGGGTCATGAGCCTGTTTACAATCAAGCCTTCCCAAGCCCTGATTATTTTCACCATAGATTAGTTTCCACGCAGCAATTTAAACACACGAAACCTGAATCACAACTAATAGAATACAAGCAACATGGGAAAACACAAGACTCTGCTAGCTAAATGACAGCTGAAACAAATTTACCAACACAGTTCTTGGAGCACATTTACAATGTTTATGATCTCATCATTGAAAATGCAGTGGAATTTTAAAAGTATAATTAACGTGACGTTTCAAGTTTATAAAACGTGAATAGGATTGTTTCATCATCGTTTATCTCCAAAACTGCCATACTATCCATGGACTACTTGACATACTATAAGCAATGTGTATAGCACATTTTAAGAAACATAACTCTAAGAGGCCATTGGCTTTAAAAAGTCAAAGGCGTCGACTTTTCTAATTAATACATCATATGTGGTGGGGAAGGGGGGCTGCGGGGAGCAGCAACTTAGCCACGCAGATGTCTTTTTCTAGGGAGAAGCCAGAACATTCATCAAATAGATGTCAAGGGTTTTTCCGAATTGGATAGGAGAGTTAGTCTGGTACAATTAATCTCACTCTTCAGTGTAGTTAATAATTCTTTCTTCTAGGCATATGCTTGGATTTTATCCCTGGACAGTACTGTTTGGTAGGTTGCAGGGCACAAGGATTTGAATCCTAAATGAGCCTCCCAGGTGACCCTGATGCAAGTCCTCCACTGCCCTCTCAATCTGAAAAATCTGATTCCACGCTTCCACTCATTTCCCTCATGGCTTTCCCATAACTGGAAATCTGCATCTGATGCCAGATGATGGTGTGTCAGGGAGTTTCTGACAGGCATTTCTGCATTTGAGGAGACACTGAACTCACTGATCCTTAAAACCCTTCGGCTTTGAAGAATTTGTTGATTCACTGTCACACAGTTTGTGAGCCCTCCTTACCTTGGAGCACCAGTCGGCCTGGAGAGAAACAAGTTGACACATGGAGACACTAATTCCTTCCCTAAAACAATCTGTCCCTCTTCTAGTGAGAACTAGAAGAAGGATTTGTTTTTCAGGACATCAATGAGGGAAGATTCTCTCTCAGGCACACACAGCACCAAGTCCAAGGCTGATGGAATGAACCACAGCAGATGATGAGCTGACCACCACAGCCTGGAAGTAGGCCCCAACAGAGCCCGGCTTCGAACCTATGAAGTTAGGGCACCTTCCAAAAACCAGAGAGGGTGCAGAGAGGGTGATCTTATGTTCTTATGAAGTGGCTGTACTGAGTAGAAGCCGTGGAGAAATGGCCAAGGAAAAACATGTCCCAAATAATTACAGTATCTCTCCAAAAAGCGTCGTGCTTCAACAAAAGACAAGAAAATTTGAAAACATAGTTTGTAAAGGGTTTGCTGTTCCCTTCATAGGAAGTCTGAAATATCTCTAAGATGTGCTGTCTTCTAGAAAGCATCCATACTGAACAGAAAAGGTCAAGGACATCCAATACTTCCCTACAATGATATCCTTAGGATTTTCCATTTAAAACATACTCCTTAGAATCAACATACTTCTTGAACAACACGCAATGAATTTAATTTTATTAGCAAAATAATAAAACAGCATATTCTGGAAAATAATCAATACTCTGAAATCATATTACTTTTGTTAGTTCTCCCTTGAAATTAAATTATTTTTCCACTTTAAAAATCTCCAAGTAATTCTTTCACATAATTTAAAAAGTCAAACAGAACCACAAGGCTTACAAACAAACAAAGCTGTAATCTTTGGCCTTCTTTTTGCTACCTCCAGAAGAGTTGAGATGAAAACTCTTTCCACAGTTAGGGAGTGGAGGGTAGAGGCTCCTGAACTTGACTGAATTTCTTCGAACGCCCATGCCTGAGTGGATCCCTGAAGTCAGGGGGGTGATAACAGCCATGAGCTTACGTCTGTCGGAGCCCCTGCAACTGGAAGAAAGTCGGTCTCTATCACACCTCACAGCTGCTACCAACGATCTCACCAATGATCACGTGGTGGAAGGGGCGCTGGACCGACCACTGTGTTCCTGGGAACACTTCCCCGAGCCTCCTTCACTTTCTCCCAGTGGTAGACTAATAATGGTCTCCAAAGATATCCAGATCCTAATCCCTGGACACTGTAGATGTTATATAGTAAAAGTGATTAAATTAAAAAATCTTGAGATGGGGGGACTATTCTGGACCACCTAAGTGTCCTTGTGAGAGTGAGGCAGAGAGAGATTTGACAGATAAGAGTAAGGCAATGTGAGGACTGAAGCAAGATGCTACATTGTTGACTTTGAAGAAGGAGGAAGGGGCCACAAGCCAAGGAATGCAAGGCTGGAAAAAATTTTAAAGGCCCTCTCTTTAGTAAAAGAATGAATAAATATATTTGCACCGTTTTTGGTCCAAGTTTAAATTCCTTTCTAAATGGCTGTGAATATACCTTTCCTGCTGCGTTTGCATTAAGAAGATGTGTTTCTGTTTCTCAAAGAAGCCATTCACGGCTAAGCTGTTCCCCTAAGTTGACTTGGATCTTGATGTTCAGTTAATATTGAGTGACTGCAGAACTTAATTTAGCCACAAGATGGAGACTTCATCCTAGTCCTGGAAAACGTCTCAGCGCCTGGGACTTCTGTAAGTAAAATTCCGTAATGAAATACCTTAATTAATTTCTCGTCCAGCCTCTGATCCCATGTACAAGATGAAGAACCTGAGTTCCAGAGAGATCACAGAATTATTTTTCAAAGGAGTCAAATCTAAAGCTTGTTTCCTAATTCCCATTCTGCTGTTCTTCAGAAAGCATCACTTTTGCTTCCTATGTTTTTCTAATACGTTATTTCTCTTATTTTCTGAGAATTACACTTACTCACGTAAAGAGTTTTTTGGTTTTCTTTTGCTTCTCATCTCTCCCTGTTGTTATGAATCAGGCAGATAACTTATATAAGTCACTTCATAGTGCTGTCTACACTGGCCTATGCATTGCTAACCCCAGGAGGGGAGGGAACTCAATTCAAACTAAATAATATCCACCTGTAGCTACCACAGGATGTTCAGCTGGGAGCTTGAGGTGTTTGGGTGAATCAAACATGGTCTTCACCTTCTAGGAGCTCTGAGTTCAATGGATGAGGAAGAGAAGCAAATGAGATGATTGCCATAAGAGAGGTATATTATTCCTTCTATTAGCAGAGAAGAGGAGGATATCACATCCAACTGGAAACTGGACATCCTTGAGAAGAAGATGACATTTAGAATAGACATGAAGGACAGATGAAATAGTATAAGCCATAAATAGGGTAAAGGGGTATGCAGACATACATAAGAAGCAGAAATTTGTATATGAATTTATAAGGGCTCTGTTCCAAAAGATGCTTGGTTGTTATTGACTCATTATGTTCATTTGCAATAGGTTTTCCATAATTCCTGTTTTCCAGGAGAGCTAATGATATCACTGGAATAAGTCAGTGCTGTGATTTATGGCCTATTTCTTTCTGCTCTGAGTGTCAGACACCGAAGGCTAGCTTGGGGAGACACTTGGCCAGACTCCCACCTGTTTATCTGCGTCAGGGCTGGCAGACACTGTAATTACATTTGCTTCATTTCCCATACAATTTCTAGAAAGATCATTAAGCAGCAGGAAATAACAGAGGTCAGAATACATGAGGTTACACCAAAAGGTTTAGGCTGGCCATTGGGATTAGAAATAACCAGAAAGATCAGCTTCAAGGATCTGCAAAAAGTGTGAAACAAGGTTATAATCCCTTAGTGACTGTTAGTCCTTGGAGCCAATATTCTTAGAGAGACTTTTATTATACAACTGAGATAAACCATCAATCATATCAATAAAGACTACATAAATATATTATCATTATACAGCATATATCATGCAGCATATATTATGTCTCAGGCCTGTAGGAGTTAATATTGAATTTGGTTCAAGTCGACATGATTAAATTATTATGTAGTTCATAGCAGATTACAGTGATGCTCCAGGGAAGCTCTCCTCCAGGTGGTGACTCAGGAATCCAGAGTACTTCCATCTTGTGGTTCTTCCATCTCAACTCAAAGCTTCCATGCTCACTTCCAAAGGAGACAAAGATGTGGATGCGTTATACATGGCCTGTACATGACACATTTCATTTTGCCTAACATGTAATTAGAACTAGACACTGGATGTGGTTTAATCAAAAAGGTGCTGGTGGGGGAGTATCATTTTCTCATGTGTCCAGGAAGGAGAGGAAACCCAGATGTGGGTGAAGAACCCTTGTTGTCCCTTCCTGGTTGCCTCACAACGGTTGTTATCATCAGGGTTATATTAGAGCTGTCCTAGTATAGTTAACAGATATAAATAGCACGCAGCAGGTACTCAGTCGATGCTAACGTTTGCTGTTATTATTCATTATGTTCCATGTCACTAAAGTGAACATGTACTTTGCACAAAAGAAATATCATAAACCCCAAAAGGGGAGATGGTATTTGGAAAGGCAGCTTAAAGTTTGTTCATTTTTTTGCTATGCTTCATATTTTTGAAATAGCATTTTATTTAGAATAGTTTAGATTTACATAAAACTTGTGAAGGTAATGCTGGAAGTTTCCATAGATCCTCACACCCACTTTCTCCCATTATTAATATCTTGCATTAATATGGTTTTTTTTGTCACAAGTAATGAACCAGTATGGATACATTATTAAAGTCCATGCTTTATTCAAATTTCCTGAGTTTTTGCCTAATGCCCTTCCTCTCTCTGAGGATCCTACACAGGATACCATGTTATATTTAGTCGTCATTTCTTTTTAGACTCCTGTTGGCTGTGACTCTTTCTCAGACGCTTATTAGTTTACTTACTCTTTATTACAACTTCTCCTTTGAAAACTACAAACTATAAAATTAGGGAATAGGTCGGAGGTCTGACTCGGAATGGCCAGAACTTGCTTCAAGTCATCTCATCTTTATTTCCTCATGTAGGTAAATCTCTGACTGGCTCATGTATTGTTTTTGATGACGCTGGCACTTTTGAGGAATCCTGGTCAGGTATATTGTAGAATGCCCCCCAGTGGGTATTTGTCTAGTGTTTTTCTTATGATTAAATAGGGGTTATGACTTTGGGGGAGGAAGATTACAGAAATAAAGTGTCAGTTCCGTCATATCAAGGGTGCATACCATCACCATGACTAATAACCATTGACGTTGACCTCGAGCACCTGGCTGAGGTAGTGCCTGTATCAGATTTCTCTACTGTAAAGTTACCCTTCTCTCTCTCATGTTTTGTTTGGAAGGACATAACTTATAGCTCACATTTAAGGAAGAGCTCCATCTCTTTGAGGGCCAAGTAACTACATAATTTATTTAGAATTCTGTATTGGAGGTTTGTCTGTTCTTCTCCATTTATTGATCTATTCAACCATTTACAGTTATGTGTTGCTCAGCGACTGGGGTATATTCTGAGAAACATGTCATTAGGTGATTTCATCACTGTGTGAGCGTCACCGAGTTCCAAAGGGGACTATCTTACTACACAAACCTAGATGGTACAGCCGGCTACACATCTAGGCTACACAGTATAGCCTATTGCTCCTAAACTAAAAACCTGTACCACATGTTACTATACTGAATATTGTAGGTAACTGTAATGCAATAGTATTTGCATATCTATACATAGCAAAATTACAATACTATAATCTTATGGAACCCCTGTTGTATATGTGATCCACTGCTGACCAAAACATCATTTTATATGGCACACCACTCTATGTCAATATAGATGCATAAATATTTATTTTATACAATACTTTGAGTTTTATTTTGATACTACTTTGTTTTATTCCAGCTTTGGCCATTGAAAGTTTTTTCAGTTGGTCCCTGTATTCCTTTGACTTATGCCATCCACGGGGACCTTTTTTTTTTTTTTTTTTTTTTTTTTTTTTAAGCGCTTTTTGACTTTCTAGCACTAGAGAATGTGTCAGGCTTATCTTGTATACTTCCTGCCCCAGTCCTAGGATCATTCCTTCTCTAAAGAGCCCTGGTTCTTTTGGTTCTTTTATTGGAGAATGGTACTAGGAAACAAGACGTGCTTGTTGCAGTGGCTTACACTTGCAATCCCAGCTTTCAGGGGGGCTAAGGTAGGTGGATCACATGAGCCCAGGAGTTCACGACTAACATGGCAACACAACAAGACGCCATCTTCACAAAATTTAAAAATTAGCATACACCTGTAGCATACACCTGTAGTTCAAGCTACTCGAGAGGCTGAAGTGGGAGGATCACTTGACCCCAGGGAATTTGAGGCAGCAGTGAGCTATGATCACACCACTGCACTCCAGCCTGGGTCATAATGCAAGATCCCATCTCTTAAAAAAAAAAAAAAAAAAAAAAAAAAAAAGAAAGAAAACCATATCTGGATATTAGGTGTGTCACTGCTACTAAGGTGGTATTGTGCCTATGCCTTCCAAGATTGCAAAGCAAATACATGTGTGCATACTAATATAGATCCACCACATATATATATCTTTAAATATGATATATAGATATGCATTATATATATGTACCTCTGTGTATGTATGCCGACTTTAAGCTAAACAGGAGTTCATACTGATGTCCCTGGCTCTAATCCATACCCACGAATTATTCCAGCCACCTCCCTAACTTGTCTGTTACTTCCCACTCCAACAGTGAGAGAAACCTCTTTCCACTATCTATGATCCATTTACTTAATTGTTCAATTCCAATATACACATACAGGGATTTCAGAATTGTTAACCCATGCTTCCTTGGGAAACAGCTTTACCAATTAAAGGGTTTTGGGGTTTTTGCCCTTAGTCTTGTAAAATCTACCCAATTCCAAAGTTACTCAGGTCAGCGCCTTTTCACCTTTTCTTCACTGAGGTTTTGCCCCATACATTTGTAAACATACTGAAAAACATACATACGAATGCATTTTTAAAAAACTGTGCCCAGGTTGGGCGCGGTGGCTCATGCCTGTAATCCCAGCACATTGGGAGGAATTCGAGACCAACCTGGCCAATATGGTGAAACCCCGTCTCTACTTAAAAATACAAAAATTAGCCTGGTGTGGTGGCACGTGCCTGTAGTTCCCACTACTTGGCTGAGGCAGGAGAATATCTGGAACCCAGGAGGTGGAGGTTTGCAGTGAGCCAAGATCACACCACTGCACTCCATCCTGGGCAACAGTGTGAGACTCTCTCAAAAAAAAGAAAAAAAAAAGAAAAATTTGCACATATTAAGGCTTACTATTTGTGCTGAAAAGTTGTAGAGTTTTTGACAAACGCATATTCTTATGTATCCACTGTTACAGTAGTATACAGATTAGTTTCACTGTCTTAAAAAAAAACACACACACACAACTATTCTCTATCTATTCAACCCTCCCTGACAAACGTTGATGTTTATCAACTCTTTATTTTTGTCTTTTTCATAATGTCATATGGAATCACACAGTATGTAGCTTTTTTTTTTTTTTTCTTTTTTTCTGAGATGGAGTCTCACTCTGTCCCCCAGGCTGGTGAGGAGAGACACAATCTTGGTTCATTGCAACCTCCACCTCCTGGGTTTAAGTGATTCTCCCTGTCTCTGCCTCCTGAGTAGGTGGGATTATAGGTGCCCACCACCAAACACAGCTAATTTTTGTATTTTTGGTAGAGACGAGGTTTTACGATGTTGACCAGGCTGGTCTCGAACTCCTGACCTCAGGTGATCCACCCCCCTCAGCCTCCCAAAGTGCTTCGATTACAGGCATCAGCCACCATGCCTGGTCCAGTATTTAACCGTTTGAGACTGGCCTTTTTCATTTATCAGTGGGGATTTGGGATAAAACGCTCTAAGATTTTTTCTAGCCAAAAGACTCCAAGCCTATTGGTATGTGGAGAGGAAGCTAGGGTAGAAAAGAAGGGAATTCCTACTGAAGACATGAAACCCGTTCCAGATGTCTGCATTCAGGCAGGATGGTATCGGTAATCAATGAAGGATTGCTCATATATTTTAATAAGATCAAGACAACTCAAGCTCAGCTCTTCTAACTTCCTCATCCCGATGAGACTTCAAGCCCAACCTCTGGAAAAGACTACTGAGTTTGGGCTGGGCGCGGTGGCTCATGCCTGTAATCCCAGCACTTTGGGAGGCCGAGGCGGGCGGATCACGAGGTCGAGAGATCGAGACCATCCTGACCAAGACGGTGAAACCCTGTCTCTACTAAAAATACAAAAAAATTAGCTGGGTGTGGTGGTGCGCACCTGTAATCCCAGCTACTCGGGAGGCTGAGGCAGGAGAATTGCTTGAACCCAGGAGGTGGAGGTTGCAGTGAGCCGAGGTCATGCCACTGCACTCCAGCCTGGCGCCTGGTGATGGAGTGAGACTCTGTCTCAAAAAATAAAAGTAAAATAAAATAAAAAAGACTACTGACTTTGTACTTCCTCCTCTATCCATTATTATAGTAATACCTGGAGACATCTCATCAAAGAGCCTCTGTGTCTGCAGCAATCTTACTGACTCCAGAAATCTTCCAACAGGTAAGGCTGGGACCGGGAGGGCTGAGGTTTTAAGCCCAGATGACTGGAGCAAGTGAAGCCAGAGAAGCAGGAAAGTCAGAAGGAAGAGCAAATCGAGGAGTAACAAGGAGAGAAGAGATGAAGGATGGACACGGTTTTGGACCTGCTGAGATTGACAAGCTCAGAGAAGGCAATGTAGGAGGCATCTAGTAGTTGTAGATGACTTCTGGGGAGACAGTGGATTCCTAGATCAGCAAATAGAAAAGAATGTTCCGAGGAGGGAGAATCAGGCAGTGTGGGTGAGGGAGCAGTGAATGAAGCAGCTCCTTAGTAAGGAAGGTCCATACCGCATAGACAGCGAGATGAGTTTGGAGAGTCACGGGAAGACAGAGGAAGGAAGTCCTTCCTTGAATTGCACACTGAAAGACAGAAGCAGGTGCAGTGTTCTTCCAGTGATGGGTGGTAGGGGGAGGGGAGGTCACTAAAGTTTTAGCAGAAGAAGTATATCAGCACAAAAGAGTGTTACAGCCACTGGTTGATCAGAGCTATGATACGGGGTTCTCAGAAGATCCCAGTACTAGGTGCCTGGGATGCTGTCCCCAGAAACTAGCCACTGGGCTAGCACACTGTGGGTGTCAGTAAATATTGATCAATTATTGAATTATTGAATGAATGATATTACACTTAATGAATAAATGAAGAGAAAAACTTTCATTTGGCTTTTATACAGCAATGTCTCCTAGGTCTTAGGGAGCCGTTTAACCAGAAGCCTCTCAGGGTCTGGGCTCCCTGCATTGCCCTAAAGTTAAACCTTGATTCTGGGTCCTTGGATCTGTGTCTTCTCTGTGTCCACTGTCCAAATAGATATACCCCGTGACCCACAGCCACCTCTTTGGCAACTCTCTCACTTGTGCCCTGCAGGTGAGGCTCGAAGGTAAGTGGATAGACTGTCGAGGTCAGGTGTCCCCAAACTTTTTACACAGGGGGCCAGTTCACTGTCCCTCAGACCGTTGGAGGGCCGCCACATACTGTGCTCCTCTCACTGACCACCAATGAAAGAGGTGCCCCTTCCTGAAGTGTGGCGGGGGGCCGGATAAATGGCCTCAGGGGGCCGCATACGGCCCACGGGCCGTAGTTTGGGGACGCCTGGTCGAGGCTGTGGCTTAGGGCCTGAGTGACTGGAGGAGGGTGGCAGTTCCCACCTGTCCCCACAAGCCATTGCAGCTTTTTGTCTTGAGTGGCCCACCTGTGCCCCTCACCAGCGTACTACTGTAGTCTCAGAACATTAACTTATCTTTCAAGGTCAAAACGAAGCAATACTCTTTCTCTCTCCTCTTCTACCCCTCCCTAGTTCTAAGCATTCACCCAGCACAGCAGTCACCTCCCTCTGTTTCAATTCTTGCTTGGTCTGTCAATTCACCAAGCGTGAAGTTGCTTTAAAGAGAAGATCATTGTATTTTTTTTTAAAATTATTCTAGTCCCTAAGGAACTGCACAGGGTCAGGCACAAACCAGACAGCCAGTAAATGCTTGATGGCAGAAGAAATGAAAGAGTGTGCGAACTCATTCCTCACCAATTTGGGATATTCACAGACTCCCTGTCCCAACCATGTCAGCTTTTCCCAGAACAGGCCAAATTTGAGAATTCTACCTTGGTCTTAATTTTAGGATGAATTGGAGGACACAGAGCAGAAAGGCTACGGGCACCAGAGGAGGAATAAAAATGTTAAAAACGAGAGTGGCAAAAGATATGTATAGAAAGCTGATGGAAGGGAGAAAGAACAGAATTGGGTCATATAGCTTTAAAATCAAATGAATCTTAGATTTTAGCAAACAAAACCTTGTTAATTTTTTTTTTTTTCTCCTGCGTCTCTGTTGACTGTGTCTCTATTTTATGGCCATTTGGAGATCATCTGAAGTCCATCCCATAATGGTTTTCTTGCTAAGCTTCCTTTACGCAGAGAAAAATGATAATGCAGTTAGCATGCTTTCAAAAGTCCCAGAGGAAATTAGTTTGTTTACAGGATTGTGTATCATATGGTTAAACCAACGAAGAGAAACAGATGGTGCTCTTTCTCAGCCGAGCTAAGCCACTGCTGTGTGAGGTCAATAGGCAGGCAATGGATGGATGCAGGGTCCCAGTGAGCCCTGAGAGGAGCTGTCCAGACCCAGGCCACAGCTCTCAAATCGTCCTCACTGCGAGCCATTCTCAGTTGCAGTAGCTCAGCTGTCCACTCCTGGATTTTGTTATTCTTCTCCGGGGCTGACGTGCGCAGCATAGACTGCCACTTTTCTGCAGTTCATTCCTGCTGCTGTGGGTTCTTCAGAAACACAGCCCTCCTGACCCCCTTCACTACATGTTGCATCCACCCAACTGGTTTTGCTGGCACTTGGGTATCATTCCTGCACTCTCAGCTTTACATTGGAAGTGAACCAGGACAGCATCCAAGCAGATTTTAACCCTTAGGTAAGGGTTAAAAACAGATACATAGAATTAAAACAACATAAACTTAAACCAACAACCGGCCCTAGCATCTAGGGGTGCACTATAATATGAAATTTCCAAGTGTCAGCATTTAATTGTATTTTTTTCTTCTGTATCACATGTGTCAAGTCTGGATTCTCACAGTTTCCAAATTAGTAGGGCAGAAATTTAATAAGACCCTATCATAACCAGTGACAGTTTGTCTTCCTTTTTTAATCTCATGAAAGATACCACTTAACAAATTTCATCCTTCCTGCGGTTGGACTGGGAGCACATGTTCAATTACACAGTGTGGGCATGTTCATCAATCAGCCGGCTTCCCATGAGCTCTGGGAATTAAGTCCTGTATCTCTGGGCCTTGGCAGGCTGCTTCTCCTATCCATGGGTAACTATAGTAAATTCAGACACCCCGAGTTAAATTCTATATATGTCCTTGGCTACTGTCTGGGCTTGTTTCTTAGACAGGGGAAGGCATTTTTAAAGTTTTATTTTTATTTTTCACTGGATTAAAGAGCACACAAGAGTGTGCATGTTCTGTCATTAATCAACATGTTGGAAATATATTTTGTTTGCAGTTCGGTACATAAATCAGGTCAGTTGTCAAAAAAGAACTCATCTCAGAGCATTCTCACCAAACTTGGATGCTGATTTTAAAATAATGTCAAGAATGACGATAAGAATGGCTATCACATATGTCATATTAAATTAGTTGAACCATTCTGGCCATGTTTGATGGTGGGGTTTAAATGACACTACTATCATACACACAAGAATAAAACATCGCTCTCAGTTTTTAGGCTCCTACTATGCCCCATGCACTGTGCTTGACCTTTCCTATACAATTTTGCTAATCTTCACAACCACGGTGCAAAATTCTTTTTCTGTTCTTTTCTTTCTTTCTTTCTTTCTTTCTTTCTTTCTTTCTTTTTTGATAGAGTCTTGCTCTCTCACCCATATTGGAGTGCAGTGGCACGATCTGGGTTCACTGCAACCTCTGCCTCCCAGGTTCAAGAGATTCTTCTGCCTCAGCCTCCCACATAGCTGGGACTACAGGAGTGCACCACCATGCCTAGCTATTTTTATTCTATTGGATTTTTAGTAGAGACAGGGTTTCGCCACATTGCCCAGGCTGGTCTCAAACTTCTGACCTCATGGTCTACCTGCCTCAGCCTCCCAAAGTGATGGGATTACAGGTGTGAGCTACCATGCCCACCACAAAGTGATTTCTATTTTACAGATAAGGAAATCATGACTGAGGGACATTCAGTGAAAGCTCCCCACTTTCACCGTGAAAGTACTTTAGCTAGCAAGCTGTAGAACAGGTATTGAATGCCTAGAGCATCTGACACCCAAGCCTCCTAAGAATCGAATTTATCAACCAAAATAATCTAGTTGGAGTGATGCGACGTGTTCACATGTGCAGCATGGCACTCATTGCATCAACCCAGGAAGATTATTTTTGGTTAATAAATTAAATTCTTAGGAGACACAGAACAAATGATAGGCTCAATTTTCATTTATTCACCTAAATAGAGTAAGTTCTGTTTTTTTTTTAAAGATACAATATGTAAACGGTCTTGTTTGTTTTTTAATTTCATGTAAAAGCACAGTACTAAAAACGTAGACTAGCAAGGTGTGAATATGTATAGATTTAATATCCGGTGGGGATAAATGCCATAAAGAAAAATAAAGCATGCTAAGCAGCTAATGAGGGCTGGTGGTTTGCTCTGTAGGTAGGGTGGCCAAAAAGACCATCCGATAAGGTGACATTTGAGGAGAGACTTGAAGGAGGAAAGGGAGCGAGTAACTGAACATGCAGGGAAAAAGCATACCAACCTGGGCAAAAGACACATGCGAAGGCCCCGAGGGCACAGGCCTGGTGTTCTGGGGCACAGCAAGGAGGCCAGTGTGGCCACAGCAGAGTAAGCAAGAGTGTGAAATTACAGGGGAAGAGCCCCAGAGTGCAGCATGGGGGGTCCATCTTGTGCAGCCGTGTAGGTCTGGGTAAGGATGTGGCTTTTACTGTGGGTGAGAAGAGGGGCCGCTGGAGGTGTCTATAAGAGAAGGCACCTGATTCGACTTTCATTTTTTACAAAACACCCTCTGCTGTGAGGAGAATGGGATGTAGCGAGGAGGGAAATAGTCTTGGGAAGTCGTCAAACTAAACAGGACGATGATGAGGAGGCCGTCACGATAATCCAGGAAAAGAGAGATGACATCTTGGACTGGGCAGTAGTCACAAAGGCGGATGGAACACACAGGATCTGATGACTGCATTATTTTACATATAAGGTTATGTTTCCTTAGCATTCTTGTTACTTCCCTTTTGATGTGAGAAAATCGGGTGGCCCGATGTTTTCGATAAACCTGTCACAGTCATATCTCACATTCTGAAGACTCATTATGTCAAACACTATTCTGAGCTTTTTATGGGTATTTATTTATTTATTTATTTTCATTCTCACAGAAACACTTCAAAAAGTTCCAGCTTTTCTACCTATGGGTTGGACAGCCTTTTGTAGAACAGAAGATTGAGTCAGGTGATCAGAGCCTTTCTAGCTCTACAATTCTATGACTGTGTGCCTTTTTACAGAATGGAGTCTCCGTTTCTTGGAGTCCATCTGTGGAGCTCCTATTTTAGATCATTTCAACTCCCATCCCATTCTCATCCCCCTTCTCTCACAGACCCCCGACAGCCGGCTTCACACAGTCTCATACCTCTTCTGGTGTCCCATATACAATGCCTTCTCCTCGGTACCTGGAGCACAGAAAGAATTTGACCCTCAGGTATCAATCAAACTTGTTTATCTTGGGATTCTATTTAAGGACTAGAAGGGGGACCATGCCATGTCTGTCATTGCTCTTTGGAGCAGGTTTGCAGAGAAGGAGCTGAAACTTACCAGCCCCGCCTCCCTTCGGGCCCACAGCAATGGACAGTAAGCTTTTGCAAGAAGACGGTTTGCTGGAAATGATTTAGTTAAAAAACAGAAGTTAATCCTTTTCTGGAAGACAGTTGGAAAGTGGATCACACGGTGCTAGGGTTGACTGGAATCTTAGGAAGCGAATCCATACAGACACCAGGAAGGATGCAGCATCTCTGGCGAGCTTGGAACAAGGCATGCACTTTCAGCTTCCCTGTGATTGATTAACTACCACAAGAACAGTATGGGGAGACACTGCCCCCATGAGTCCATTATCTCCCACCAGGTCCCTCCCACACCACATGGGAATTATGGGAGCTACAATTAAACATGAGATTTGGGTGAGAACACAGCCAAACCATATCATGCTTCAAGAAGTTTCCAGGAGACTTGGTAAAATGGAAGGAGATTAAAGAAAGTTCTCGAAGCCAGAACCTCATCCACAGGGAATTTGCAGCACATTTAGCAGGAAGTCTCTGGAGTCCTAGCAACACTACTATTACAGAGGTACATGGGCTAGACATGAAGATGGACTGTGGGAGAGAGAGGGACAGTTTCTCATTCCACACCTTTTCTTGCTATAGCTTAAAAACATTTAAATGATAAACAAAATGTGGAATATATCTACAGTGAGATATTATTTAGCCTTTAAAAAGAAGGAATTTCTGACACATGCCATAACATGAATAAACCTCACAGACATTATGCTAAGTGAAATAGGCCAGTCACAAAAACAAATACTGTGTGATTCTACCCTCATAGTACCTAAAGTAATCAGCTTCATAGAGACAGAAAGAAGAATGGTGTCTGTCGGGGGCTGTGGGGCCCAGGAAAAATGAGGGCTTATTGTTGGGTGGGTATGGGGAGCTTCAGTTTAGGAAGATGATTAAAGTCCTGAATATAAATACTGGTGATGATTGCAAACAATGTGTCTGTTCTTAATGCCACTGAACCGGACATTTTAAAACTGTAGCATGTGGGCCGGGCGCGGTGGCTCACACCTGTAATCCCAGCACTTTGGGAGGCCGAGACGGGTGGATCACGAGGTCAAGAGATCGAGACCATCCTGGTCAACTTAGTGAAACCCTGTCTCTACTAAAAATACAAAAAATTAGCTGGGCATGGTGGCGCGTGCCTGTAATCCCAGCTACTCAGGAGGCTGAGTGAGGCAGGAGAATTGCCTGAACCCAGGAGGCGGAGGTTGCGGTGAGCCGAGATCGTGCCATTGCACTCCAGCCTGGGTAATAAGAGCTAAACTCTGTCTCAAAAAAAAAAAAAAACAAAACAAAAACAACAAAAAAAAAAACTGTAGCATGTAAGTTTATGTGTATTTTACCACAATAAAGAAAAAAAATTCAGAACTAGATTGGAGGAGATGGGGGTGATCAAAACAAGAGTGGCCGTTCTAAACAAGACGTCTCCAGGCATGGGTGTTTTTTGCTGATTTTGATTCTCTCTGATGTGGGAAGATCCTGTCCTTGTTGTGGAAAAGTTCCTGAGAGGGACACTAAGCCACATCAAAGACCTAAGGAAGAGGCCATGATGAACAAAGGAATGCAGGAAGTGACTGGGCACTGTCGCCCACCCCTGTAATCCAGTACTTTGGGAGGCTGAAGTGGGCAGATCACTCAAGGCCGGGAGTTCAAGACCAGTCTGGCCAACATGGTTAAAACTTGGCTCTGTTAAAGATACAAAATTAGCCGGGTGCTGTGGCACATGCCTGTAATCCCAGATGCTCTGGAGGCTGAGGTGGGAGAATCTCCTGAACCCAGGAGGAGGCTGCTGCAGTGACCCAAGATTGCACCACTGCACTCCAACCTGGACAACAGAGGGAGACTCCGTGTCAAAACTAACAACAAAGAAAACACCAAAAACAAAGGAATACAAGAAGAAAACTGCCCTCCTGTATAAGAAGAAAGGAGTCAACAGAAACAATACCAAATTCTTCTCTTCAGAGTACTCCCAGCCTCACCTTTTTCTCCACTCCCTCAGCATACAAAGTCATCATGCAGCAGCCTCCACCAGTAGACATCTGAAAGGTGAAGTCCCACGGACTTCCTGGGAACAGTGAGGGAAGCCGGAGAACACTCACCCACAGGCATGTCTTACATGGCAGCAGACAAGAAAGAATGAGAGCCAAGTGAAAGGGGTTTCCCCTTAGAAAACCATCAGATCTCATGAGATTTATTCACATGATTTGCTCACATGTGAGTAAATCTCATGAGATCTGATGGTTTTCATGGGGGCACAAACAGCAGACTTCAATAGACCATGACTTATTCAAGGAGCAAGAATAGAAAGGGAATTAACATGAGGCCTGACTAGAAATTCTGCAGCATAAAAAAGGAAATGAATGCAGCATGCCAGAGGTAGAGAAAAATGCAGATTTTAGAAAGGAACTTTCTACAGAAAGCAAAATGTAAATTTTAGACATTCGCTTCTCTCACTCAATGAAATAAAATGAAATCGTTGTCTCTGAAATAAGGCACGCAAATTAAGATAATAAGTAGAGATAGTGACTTTATAAAGGAAACTGGAAGAGTTAAAAATATATATAAGTAGAGATTAACATGGTCAAATGAAAATCTGGATTAGCACAATCACAAGAAATAAGGCCAGGGTAATCTAAGCCCCTCAGTAGCTTTAAATAAAAGGCTAAGGTCAAGGACTATAATAAGGGAACATAAATAATGCTGGAGAAAAAGAAGTATGCTATTATATAACATTTCAATGAGCTTCTCTAAGATGCAATTCAGACAGACCAAACTATCAGTCTGCAGTAGGTCATCGGTGATCAAATCACAATCTCCACTTTACCATTTGCCCTTTCTGTTCAGGGAGTCAAACAGTCCTGGGAGAGCAGTATAACCATCTACTCATTCAACAGACAAAACCCGCAGGCAGGAGTAGCCAAAAAGAACTTTTTCAGCCAGGGTTCGATTGGAGAAACGGAACCAACGTACAGAATGTATACCAGGGGTTAGGAGCTGCACAATTGTGAGACTGGTCGTGAAACCTCTGTAAAGGTACTGCTTTTGTATCTGGTACTGGGCTGAATTTGCTCTATGTCGCTCGGACTGGGAGTCAGGAAGGAGAGTTGGGTGTGAAATTGAGGAAATAGAGGACAAAAGGTATTTCCCCATTTCCCCTCAACAGGATCAAATAGAGCCCACCTCTCCTTCCTGCCACCTCCAACCCAAAAGATGCAGGTGACTTACTGGAAAAGTTGGTGCCTTTCACCATGAGGCCGTACACACATCTGGTCCAGGACTCAGAGGAGCTCAAGGAAGAGATCCAGTGGGAGCTGAAGTTGTGCAAGGCTCAGGACAAGGCCCCATCCGCAAGGCAAGGCCAGCAAGGCCACCAGACCTGTGTGAGCTGCCACAGCATCTGCTGTCCTTGACCCACCTCAGAGCACACCAAACGGCAGCTCCTTCTCTTCCACCTTCCAAGACTCAACACAAGACTCTTTGTGGCCAGCCACAACCCAGCAGCACACAGAGAATGGAATGCTGGAAAACACATTTCCAGCTTAGCTACGTTAGCTCAGCAAAAAGCTCCCCCGCCACCTCCCCAGGAGATATAATGACTGTTCATTTGCAATCTCTTTTCCCACTCTCGATGCACATCATTCATTTATGTCTGCTCCAGGAGATTCAAGGCAGTGTTTCACTGTGAAATCGCAAAAGGGTGGTTGGGCTTCTTTCTGATAGGCAGGGAAGCTCAACTCAACAGAGAAGCACCCAACCTGCCCCTTCATGTTTGCAGTGGAAATCTTCAAGCCCCCTCCTCCCTCAAAGGCTGTCCCAGGTATCAACAGAAGGGAAGCCAGACAGCCACAGCCACACCCTGGAAGCTGTTGGAATGAAAGCGAGGCTGGAAACAAGACGTGGTGCAGAGTGTTGGCAAAAGGAAGAAAAAAAATAAAAAAATTACTTTCGCCTGCTGTTTCTCTAATTTCAGCTGTTCCTTCATCAGGCTTTAAAATCTCGTAACAAGCAATATGCAATTATGAGTAATATAAAATTATGAGTAATATAAAATCCCAGATGACTTGTAAAGATCATCATGGCATTTATACACACCATTAGATTTAAGGTGGGAATAGGATTTATACATGAAGACTATTTCTGGGCCTACACATGCCGAAACAGAACTCTCCTTCAAAAATCATCAAATGTCGAGGCAGGAACGCGGTGTTAATTAGACTTACGAAAATATTCTTTAAAACGAAGGTTAAGTACCAAGAGAAGTAAAAGGGCAGGAGTAGTCTAATTTTTAAAAGGCCTTGCTCGGGGGAATTAAATTGGTTTGCACATTAAGGAAAAAGATTTTGAAAGGTCTTTATAAAACAAGAAATGAAAAGACATGTCAAAAATATATGTTAATTAATTTGATGGTGGTAATCATTATAAAACATACACATATATCAAATCATCACATTGTATACCTCAATCCCTGTTTGACCATTAATTATTTTTAAATGAAAATATAAGATGAAAAGAGATGTGAGTAAATATTGAAGAAAAAGATGAAGATAATTTCCTAAAAGAAGAGGTTTTAAAATATTACATTGAGACCAGAGCAAAACATGATAAACTTCGTATTTTGGTGGTAGATCAACGTATCGTAAATACTGTTTTGTCCGAAATCTGCTCTGTTTAGTTGTATAGGCTGATCCCAGATGGCTTCCATCTGCTGACGGAGACATAGCATTTCTGTAAGGACGTGAAGAAATGTTGAGAGGAGCTCATCCCTCGTGAGAGACGTTGGCTGTGTTTTCTAATATTCCCCAAATACTTGGGAAAGTACAATCGAAAAATCATTTTTAAAAAAACCTCTCAGCCAGTTACTAGTTAGTTGTTTGACAAGGAATTCAGCTTCTTTCCTTTACCCCCATTTTTTAGGCTCCTCAATATTTTTCCTTCTCCTAGGACAGATTATGTATTTACATAGGCTCATGCCTGAAAAGTAATCTCATTCCACAAGGAAGCTTAACAGCTGATGGGACAGGGCACTGTTATAATTGTATCCCAACTGCAACCTATCTGATGATATGTTCCTCTTTTTAAAGGATTCTATTGTGGTGATGACAATCTATCTTCGCTTAATGTAAGGGGCAACGTACCAAAGGACAGCCCAACCCATCTATGAATCTCTGACTACTTTCTAAAGATCTAACAGAGTTAGAGTATCACAGGACCCAATGGGAAATCTCAGAGGGCCTGTGCAGTTTCAAACTTATTTGCCACTGATGATTTCATGTGGAATCCAAAAATAAAAATAAAAATTGTTCTCAGGCCTCAACAAATTCAACTGTTACTCAGATAAGTGAAAACAATTTCTTCTTGGGCATCTTCCCTGAACAAATATTCTCTAAACCCAAAACATATTTCTAAACTTCAAGCAAAACTTTTGGAGTTGCTAAAACAATATAACAGAGGTGTAAATATATTCCAGAAATGGGAAAGATTGTCTTGCAAAATCCAGAGCTGAAAATGTGATAACTAAGAGACCTTGGCTTTGCTGGTGGAACACACTGGACTCACACAGAAGTTTTAGGATGTCCCCAGGAATATTAATTTCTCAGAATAGAATTCACTTAGCAGGAAAACAATTCTTTAATTGATGACGTAGAAAATAAATGTTTTTGTCCCCGTAAGCTAAGCCATTGGATCATTTCTGTTAAAACCTTCTGGGATTTATAACTAAATTTTAGTGTTGTTTTGTTTCATTTTTAAAACCAAACAAGATTCTTACGTTATACAATTAGGTCTTCACTGGCTATCTCTGTCTCCATCACTACCTTCTTTCTCTCACCCCATAGATCCCGTAAGCAGTGGGTCTAGGAAATAATAGTTTTAACCCATTTTGACACTATTTGGAACCTTTTTGATTTTCGAATTTTTAGTCATTTTATCTATGTACAAATTCTGGCTTAACTTAAACATATCCAGCACATCTAAAACCTCTAATCAAATTCTCAGAGGAAATCAATGCATGCGGAGTAATTAATCTCCTTGCATTCAGAAAGCAACGTCCTCTGAATGTTCTCTTCCTGCCTGGCCCTTCAGCACCCAGCGAAGCAGCAGTCTAGAGAGGAACTGGGGAAGGGCGCCCAAGTCCTTCCTGCTGGAGAAAGAGAGGCTGCAATAACAGCCTTGCCTTGAAACACGTTGCCCACATGAGTGCCGGCTGAGGTACTTAGAGGGAATTTGTAAAAATTAGATCAAGGAAACCATAAACAGACTATAGACAAATGTGAACTTTTGATTAAAAACTTATTTTACCATTAATAATAAAAGCACATTAAATCAATATAAGTGTAAAGAGAGCAACATTCGACAACATTGAATTTTCTCAAATAATATTCTTTTTGATCTAGTAATTTCACGTCTGAAAAACTAATTCTATAGAAATGATGCTAGAAGCAGAAAATATCAATGACCAAAAAAAGTAGGGGAGGATAGCCGGGCGCGGTGGCTCACGCCTGTAATCCCAGCACTTTGGGAGGCCGAGGCGGGTGGATCACGAGGTCAAGAGATCGAGACCATCCTGGTCAACATGGTGAAACCCCGTCTCTACTAAAAATACAAAAAATCAGCTGGGCATGGTGGCGTGTGCCTGTAATCCCAGCTACTCAGGAGGCTGAGGCAGGAGAATTGCCTGAACCCAGGAGGCGGAGGTTGCGGTGAGCCGAGATCGCGCCATTGCACTCCAGCCTGGGTAACAAGAGCGAAACTCCGTCTCAAAAAAAAAAAAAAAAAAAAAAAAAAAAAAGTAGGGGAGGAGCTGGGCACAGTGATTCACGCCTGTAATCCCAGTACTTTGGGAGGTCGAGGCAGGTGGGTCACCTGAGATCAGGAGTTCAAAACCAGCCTGGCCAACATGGTGAAACCCCGTCTCTACTAAAATAATATGAAAAAAAAAAAAAAATTAGCCGGGCGTGGTGGCGCACACCTGTGATCCCAGCTACTCCAGAGGCTGAGGCAGGAGCATCGCTTGAACCTGGGAGCCAGAGGTTGCAGTGAGCCAAGATGGCACCATTGCACTCCAGCCTGGTGACAGAGTGAGACTCTGTCTCAAAAAACCAAAACCAAACAAACAAAAGGTGTGAGGGAGAACAAATGGATGTTTGGGGAACGGGGCAGAGTTAAATGCTTCATATCCTACACCGAATATACCACTCAACAGCCTACTGGTAACATATGCCCACAGAAAACTTTTTAAAAACATGGAAATTGCTTTAAATATAAAATCAATGGCAAAGGGAAGAGAAGTGCACATATACAGTACAGTCACAAAAGATATAATGTAAAGAAAAACATGCACTTATAAAAAGCTGAAAAGATTCATGGTTAAATCATTAAGCAATATTGTTCTAGGTGGTTTTTGCTGTTTCTAATTTTCCTATTGTTTCCATTTTGTTTGAGGATTATGCATTAACTTCATAGTAAGAATGTTTAGAAATCACCATTTCCTTAAAATTAGGCAAAAAACTAAGACAACTGATTCATATCAAAAGTTGCATTTCCTATTTAATTGTCTCAGTGAATTTATGATTTGATTATTAAAACTAGAGTTAAATACCTTGTATTCAACCTATCTTCATTTAGTTTCAATAAATTACTTAATGATTAAAATTAATTTAAACAATGCTGTTGGAACTGGAAATCATTCTGAACCTTGAGAGGAATGTGGCTTTGCAGCCCGAGTCACGTGGCACACAGCCGCAACGTCGGCCTCTTGTTCCCTGTAAATAATTAGAAAGGCCAAATGGCGTCAGAGCTGAGACGCCCTTCAACATACCCGGATCGCTAGCCCTTCTCACAGAGTGACAAAGTCATCTTCCTTAGAATGCAGCAATCCATAACCATATACATGGGTCTCATACAGAAACATATGTACCGGTCTCATATAGAAAATGTAATCCTGCTGAACTTTCTCTGTCTCTAAAGTTAAACTAACTTCTCCACTTTGGAATGCTGATCCCATTTGTATGGAGTTGGTGGTTCCTGGGTGGCTACCCTCAAAGTCTGTGTTTGACTAAACTCTATTCCTAATCTCTGAATTAATTTTCTGAATCTCATTATTTAAGGTTGACACTTATCTCACCTATAGTGCCAGAGAGAATTACCTGAATATGAAATTTTTAAAAAGACTGATTTTGCTCTAATTTAATAAATCCCTGTAGTACTGCAAGATTTGCTATTACCTTTCCTTACCTTTCCCTGCAATATACATGTATATATAACATCAAAAGGAAACGAAAACACTGAAAATACTTAATTGAGATTAATATAAAATATTTTTAATTTTTGAGTAAATACTTCAAAATATTTAAAGCAGGAGGGCTTTAGAAAAAGGATGAAAAAAATCTTTGAAATATTCAGGAATGATTCAGATAAGTAAAGATCTCTGAAAGAATGCAAAAAAATCCCAGTGGGGCTAGCAGTAATACGATTGTATAAGCCATTTGTCCATTTGGTAAGCACACATTTTATCTGATGTTACCAGATAGAGGAGCATCAGGCCAAATGGCCTCAAGTAAATTGGCAGACAGACGACCTGGTCCTAGAGGCCCTGGATCCATCTCTGACCCAAGGCCAGCTCTGCACTCAGCCTTTCACTGCGTTCCGAGGCTTTCGGTCCTAGGTCTGAACACTTGCCTGATGATCCCTGAACCCCTGGGCTAGGGATCTTGCTTACATTTGCCAGTTCAGTGTGTGGTAAGAGCCATCCAATTATTTGCTAATGAATTAGTGGAGGACTGAATGGACAAATGAATGAAGTCTCTCTCCGAACTTCCACAGCTGAACTTGCTGATGGATTTTCTTTCTGCTCTGTTGTCTGGTGTCCACTTTAGTTATCTATTCACCCATTTGTTGAGTCTTCAGTGCACAGTAGGTAACGTTAAACAGAAAGGGTCACGTCTACTTCAGTCCTGCACCTGCCCATTCGGTTACTACAAAGGTGAAATTAACCTCACTGCAATCAAACCTTTCCTTGTGTTAAGTAGCAAACAGAGGCTCGCACTGCAAAACTGGGCAAGTCTTGGACTTGGGAATGAGGTTCTTGGCAGAGAATCCCAATGCATGGCTAACAGTGAGAGTCTGCAGGTGACAAAGGAACCGGGCCATTTTGCTGATGGCTGGGGAAAGGGAGGGGAAGCTGCTGACCTTTGCTGAAGGACTAGGATGAGCTACTCACCGCATTTTACATAAGGCAACCTATTTTCAGAATATCGAGGTGAGAGTCTAATCTCAGTCAAATGCTTACTTTCTTGCCAGATGCTACAGGAAGTCTCTTCATTTCTTTTAGTCTGAGTCTCAGAGTCATCAGGCTGAGAATGTGACCATGCATGATAAAGGTAAAATGTGATGTCAGTTTGATTATTATTAATATTCTGCTGAAAGGACTTAGGGTTGATGTGTCATTATTTCTGCAATCTACTTTCAAATGGTGTTGGGGCGGGTGGGGACATAAATAAAGCAATTGTGGCAAAATGTGGCAATTGGTAAATCTAGGTTAAGAGTGTACAGATATTCCTGGTATTATTCCATCAGCATTTCTGAGGGTTTGACTTTTTTTCAAAATAGAAACTAAGTTGAGAAAAAAAATAAGAAAAAATAAAATGTGAAGGCTGTGCCTCTCCTGAAGCCCACTGTATGAACACAAGCAAGATCCTTACTGTCTCAGAGACTGGGGGAGTAAGCCTTGCCTTTTGTACTCCCGTGTTTTGTGAACACTAGCCATGGTCACAGATGCAAAGTGTTTTGCAAACCATCCAGGACTGTCAGGGCGTAAGGGGTTACAGATGTGATCATCTGCGCTGCACCAAGCGATCCATACATCACCAGGCCAAACCTTTGGCTGTCTAGACTCCAGCCAATCTGCGTGGCTGCAGCCACCTCAACATTACATATGCATGACTGGCCTCCTGGTTTCTTCCCAGCTCAGAGCACCAGCTGCGAGCACACAGTCTTGTTCCTGAGAACTGGTGGGCAGAGCAAACTCCACTGCTTCCGTTCAGAAACCTCGGAGCAGACCCTTGCCTGCCAATTCCCAGCTCTCCGGCCAGCTTCTGATCATTAGCAGTGGGTCGGCTCCCATGAAATCCTCAAAGGCATCCCAGCGCTACAGAGGCATCCGGAGAAATGCCAGCCACTGCTACCTCTACCAGGACTCTCTGCTGCTCAGGTGAGCTGGCCCTATTCATCAGCTGGGTGGAGGAGTCAGGTGTGTGAGGAAGGGACGAGTGGGTCACCAGAGCTAGGGACAAAGTCCCTGTCCTGCTCAGTTGTCCTTCAGAATGAACTCAGAAACTGACTTCTCCAGGTTGTGTCACAATTAGGGTGGCAACTTCAGCAATGGGCATAGAGGGAAATGGTTCTTCTGGCCGCTTCTTGACAGGAGGTCAGAATCCAAAAGCTTGCATCCCGACCTGGCTTTATGGTTGGCCAAACCCACAGATGTGTTTCCTTCTTTTCTCTATGTTCACTCAATCAGCAGTGTCAAGAGAGAGTGGATAATATGTCTATTATGACAAAGTGTTTATTGGAAAAGCCTTCAGGCTTTATTTAGTTAGAAGTGGATGTGACTGCTATTTGAATCTGTTAAATATTTATAAAGGTCTAGTACAACTGCCATTTAATTTGGAGAAACTGAAAAAGATTCTCCTCTAAATGAGCAAAATCGACCTGAATTAGAGAATCACAAAGAAAATCTTTTATTTCCAATAGTCATAGATGAATACTCTTATCTCCTCTCAAAATGTTGCATTAGGATGAGCATATTAAGTGTAACTGGGAGTAAACGTTGCTACCTGTTGGAAAATTATTCTTGAGATTCCCTACTTCCCTGAAATATCTCGCCCGTGTAAATCTGCTTAGCTAATCTTTTGCTCATAGAAATTGCTTTGCCTGGTTCTGCCTCCGTTCTCTCAGGCTTAAAACGAATTGAAGTGAAAGGGTGAAGAGGGGTTTCTGAGTGGCAGAAGTTTTGTTTATGTTTATGTTACCTTCGCAATTGGGGAACAAGGAGTTCTGCCTCTAATTATTTCAATGAGCGTGAAAAAGAAATTACTTTGCCTACCCAAATTGCTGCTATTCGGCAATCAAAGAGGACATAAGTACCTTCTTGTCTCATCTTGCGTTTTCTCAAAGTATCATGCACCCTGAGAAATCATTCTCTTTTAATGACCCAGTGGAATTAACTGAATCCAATAAGTGCGTTTCAACAGGCTACTGTGATACTGCCAAATTCTCTGTCTCTGTGGGTCCCTCTCTTTACACACACACGTACACACACACACACATTTCAAACAGACGACCCTCGGACAGTGGGAACTTGTGCCCAGGGCAGGATGATCTTTGCTGGAAGCAGTTCTACTAATCAGATTTCCTCCTTCATGCCCTGATCATTCAGCAACTTGGACGACAGCTTTAGTGCTGATGAAACAGGGGACAGCAATGATCCGGAACAAATCTTCCAGAATATACAGTTCCAGAAAGATCTCATGGCAAACATTCGCTGCAGACCCTGGACTATGGGGCAGAAGCTGCGGGCATTGAGGTAAGGGCCCAATAGCCATTCCTGATCATTGCAAGTATGCTTTCCGACAAAACCCTGCCTTGCCCATGGGAACAAGGGTAAAGACCCAAGAGAGAGAGGTGGGTCAGTCACGCTTGACTTGACTTAGCAAAGTCACAAAGATATCTGAGGGATCTAGTTGGTCCAGAAGCCAGTTCCTCTGTGTGTGTGTGTGTGTGTGTGTGTGTGTGTGTGTGAGAGAGAGAGAGAGAGACAGAGACAAACAGAGAATGAGTGTGTGTCTGTGTTGGGTGTGCACGTTGGTGGAGAGTCTTTTATTTTCTACCTCCTTTCTAAACACTAGATTTTAATATTCTCTCCAGGCTCGCTTGTTTACTAGACACAGAGCAATAAGCCAATATGAAAAAAAAGATACTCATTTTAGATGCTTGGCTATTAGCACCCTCTGGGTAAAAAAATAATTGAAAAAAAAAAAGACCTTTATAGGAAGCCAGATTATTATGATACTTAGAATCATATTAAACAGTCTGTCTATATAATAAAGTGCTAAAGATTTAAAAACAGATTGCCTGATTCAAATACTACCTTTACCAATTTATGTGACATTGATTTTCTTAATTTCTCTGAATACTAGTTCTTTTCTTTTTTAAAGTGGAAGTGATGGTGAGGAATAGCCTTTAACTTCTGGCAGCATGTTTCCAAAACTGTCAACCTCTAAGCTCTCTGGGTGTTATTAAAAACTCAGAATCCCTGATTGCTCTCAGATCTACTGAATCAAACCACGGGGAGAAGGTCCTAGTATTTTTAACTTCCATTCAAGTTGATACTTTTGCACATTCAAGTTTGAGATCCACTGATAGCAGTCTGTTGAAGGATTAAATGGGATGAACCTTGTGAGTGCTTAGTACTGTACTGGTATATAAAACTCACTAAGAGTAAGGAACAGTGATTCTGATGCCTGGGGTCACAGCAAAGGGAGTTAGCACCTTCATGGCATGCACCATTGAGCTACTGTGACCTGTGCTGCAGGCCTTCCTGGCAAAGCAGACATCATGCCTGATGATCAGGCACCTGCTGTGTGGACCGAACCACTGTCTTACCTTGATCTTCATTCTCCTTTTCTAGATGCCAAGCAGACATCTCTTTACCCCCATATCTACCATGTTATTAGGCTTGCATTTCTTGACCACCAAATCATTTCTTCCTTAGATCTGCTTTCCAGGTGATGTTCTTCCAGTCTGACCAGCCTGCTCTTCAGGTGACTGTGAAAGATAGCTAAAGTCACCCATTGTTTTGATCCTGAGAAGGTTCCAGTGAATTCTCCTTCACGGGCCTCTCCTGTCTGTCACTGGCTGCTGCCATTTCCATGTCTTTGAGTAGGACGGCATTATGTCCATTTTTCAGACAAGAAG
The DNA here is from genome assembly GCF_048565385.1 of Saimiri boliviensis. Classification (NCBI taxonomy): domain Eukaryota; kingdom Metazoa; phylum Chordata; class Mammalia; order Primates; family Cebidae; genus Saimiri; species Saimiri boliviensis. The sequence goes on along the minus strand of NC_133453.1, from coordinate 127,098,797 downwards.
GCTGATACTCAGAGATGTTAAGAGACTAACCCAAGTACATGGTTTCTGAGTGCTAGAATTAAGCTTTAATCCAGGATTTCTGATTCCAAGTCCAGTGTTCTCTTGTGTCGAAACACAGGAATTTGACCAAAGTAATCACTGGAGAATTACTCTTTTAAAAGACATGGGTTTTATTCGAATTTTGCTAAATCATTCAGAAATGATGATGATTAATTGCTATCTGAGTAACAGGGGGTAAGTCTCTTTAACTTTGAGGGCAGAGCAAATGGTAACTTTTCTGTCAAGGCACTTCAGAAACCTGGTGGTGGAAGGCCATGTTGCTCGGTCCGCAGGACACATCCAGGGCCCCAAGATGGCGGACACCAGCACGTGTTCAGCCAGCAGTCAGGCTCTCTGAGTGCAGCTGGCCCTCTGAGCCCCTCCGTCTGTCATCCCCTTGCCACACGTATCTCCTCTCCACGCCTTGAGAAACTAGTGGAGCAACACTTCCCTCAGGGGACTTGCTGAGGCTCATCACAGTGCCTCTGTGGAAGGTGCAAAAAGCACCGAACCCTCACTGCTTGGGAATCAAGGGAGCGCAGCAGGATGCAGACGAAAGCAGAGTGAGCTAACCCTGAATCTTGAGCAAGAGTCACCTGTCCAACAGGATGGCGATCATGTTTGTTTCCCGTGCACGGAAGCAGCCGGTCAGCACCTATGAAATCAGCATAGGTCTAGGACGGGGCCTTGGTTAAGGCCACCTCTCCCTGCTACTGCCATACCTGACCACCCCTCTGTCATAGATCTTGTCACACCCACTCTCTCAGTCACTTGTCTTTAAAGGTCTCTGTCATCCCTACTAGGTAGTGAACTCTTCCAGGGCAGAGACTCTGGTTTTTAATTGTTGTTTGAAAAAGGGTGTCACTGTCACCCAGGCTGGAATGCAGTGGCCGGACCAGAGCTCACCACAGCCTCAAACTCCTGTGCTCAAGTGATATTCCCACCATGGTCTCCCAAGTAGCCGGGAGTACAGGCGTGTGCCGCCATGCCCAGCTAATTTTTTATATTTTTGTAGAAGTGGGGTCTCACTGTGTTGCCCAGGATGGTCTTGAACTCCTGGGCTCAAGGAATCCTCCCATCTCAGCCTCCCAAAGTGCTGAGATTACAGGTGTGACCCACTACACCTGGCTAAGACTCTGTTTTAGGCAACTCTGTATTCCACTTGACCCAAAACAGGTGTGCATAAAATGTTTAAATGTTTTCAGAAAAAATAAATGAGTATATAACATGAATTGTTACTTGACTTCAATGGGCTTTTACTTCTTTTTTTTTTTTTTTTTTTTTTTTTTTTTTTTTTTTTTTTTTTTGAGATGGAGTCTCACTCTGTTGCCCAGGCTGGAGTGCAATGGTGAGATCTTGGCTCACTGCAACCTCTGCCTCCCGGGTTCAAGTGATTCTCCTTCCTCAGCCTCCCAAGTAGCTGGAATTACAGACGCCCACCACCATGCCCAGCTAATTTTCTGTATTTTTAGTGGAGATGGGATTTCACTATGTTGGTCAGGCTGGTCTCAAACTCCTGACCTCAGGTGATCCACCTGCCTCAACCTCCCAAAGTGCTAAGATTATACGTGTGAGCCACCATGCCCAGCTGGATTTTGCTTTTTAGATACTTGCAGTGGGTAGCTCTATTAAGATGGCCCCAACATGGTAGTCATGCTCTGGGGTAGGACATCGACCTTCCTCCTGACCTGCATTTTGGTTCTGACCGGAATGAAGTCAGTGCATTGGCCGGACTGTGAAGATGGAGATGTTGCAATGGTAACAAGAGATCCAAAACCAAGAACTCTGGTTAGGTAATGTTTTGGAGAGATCGTCCTGTCCATGGATAAAGCAGTTGGCTTGCACCTTGTGTTTTCCAAGGAAGGACACAGACCAGTGGGTGTTATTGGGGGTTGCTATGATGTTCAGACCAGAGCACCTCCCCCATCTGTACAGGGTGGTTTAAGTAACCCTGTCAACCTAGCAAAATGGCTAATTCAGAAGAACTAAGTTCTTCAACACTGAACATGATCAAGCAGAGGGCGTCCAACCATCAGATAATGAGCATCTCTACATGATTAGGTTACCTTGAAGGTGACATTCATCTCTCTAGGACGCTTTTACTTCGGTCTGTCCATGGTACTATCATTTATTTTCTAATCCTGTTGTTATTTAAGGTGTGAATTTAACTGTCTATCCCAATGGATTTAGTCCGTTTTCAGGACTGAACATTTAGGCAGAGAGATCAGGTTAATTCAATACAGTGATCAATTAGTGTGTTAGAAGTTTGTTTAGGCTGAATCAGATTGTACATGGGTATGCAGACATGACTTTCTGGCTCTGATTAACCAGACACCAATCTTTTCTCGAGGCAGATTCTCTGAAGCCAGGTCTGATTTGCACTTTTAAACAATTGACTGGAAGAGGAAAATTGCTAAGTGCAGAGGCCAAGATGAAGTGCCTGCCACCAGGATTTCTAAAGCTCAGAATTCCCAGCCAAGCACCAGACTCAGGGAAGGCCTTTAAGAAACTCAGCTGTAGCTAATTTTGGTATAAAGTCATCATCTTGGATTAATGCCTCCATTTAAACATTCAAGAAAAAAATTTTAAGGAGTTTTCTGATTATGCAGAATTAGACCACGAAGTATTTGCATAACTCCAATCCTCTCACAGCATCTAGTCCTGTAACATTTTCCAGGACAAGATGGCAACCTATGCCTGTTGCATTTTTACACATTTTGCAAAAATTGTAAGTCTCATAAAATTGTGGTCACCATCATGTTTTTCTTCTCTTAGACGAGCAAAGGAGATTGTGCTGAAGTTCGAAGGGAGGCTGACCAGGACCCGAGGCTACCAAGCAGCAGGTGCAGAGGTAAAGAACACACACATGAGCACCGCCACCCCTTCCTGTGGTCTCCAGAACCAGGAGGTTGTGTCGGCCATTCCACCTGTCATCATACAGAGGTTGCAAGCGCCAGTCTGTAATACAGCTGTAGATCAGGATGATAGCGTTGAAAACTATGAGTTTCCCAAGACTTGAACTTTACTCCTAGATGCCTTCCCTCCCAATTGTGTGAGGCTGGGTAAGCCTAATTGATCAGGGGAAAGGATGTCTTCCTTGGCAGAAGTGATCTAGCATCTCTCCTGAGTTAATCCCACCATATTTGTGGGTTTCATTCACTGTGTCTTAGTCCCAGCTGTATTTCTTAGAGTGAGAAAGTTGCAGGCATGTGACAATGCTTATTTTATAAAACAGTGTTAAGGTTTTTGTTTGTTATTTTTTCCATTCAGTTACTTAAAGAAAAAGTATACATCAGAATTATAAACAAATAAAAATTATGTTTATAAAGTCATTTCATAAGTGTGTAGAAAACAAAGAAAAATAACAACTCCTTCTATACCCTCTACTCCCCAATATAATATCGTTTTAGAAATTTCATGTCATTGCATACATATATTATTTTCACACCATAGTAATTGTAGTGTACACGCATTTCTGTCTTGCTTTTTTCATATAACATCATTATACAATTTTTTCCATGTTGCTATATAGTTTTCATATTTAATGGTTTTCAATGACTGTGTGGCATTCCATTAGACAAATGTATATTAATTTAATTAGTGATTTGGCTGCTGGTGGATATTTAATTGCTTCTGATTTTTCATTATTATTAATAGCCTTACAAAGAACATCTTTGCATAGATTTTTCTATCTTTTAGAATTTCTTTCTTAGCCAGAACTACCATCACTATAGAAAAGACTGTGGTCCATTTTTTTGGCTTTCGATAAATATTTAAAGATTATTTTCTAAAAGCCTTGATTATCTATGTTGCCATTATTGGTCTCATAATCCCTGCATCAATGTTTATTATATTTTGTGTTTGTTATCTTGAGGGACAATAACTGACGTATATACTCTTAGATTCTCTGAAACAAAAATAGTCTTAATACAGTTTAAATTGGAAACCACACTGCCACGTGTGTACCTATGCAACAATCTTACATGCTCTTGACATGTACTCCAAAACCTAAGATGCAATTAAAAAAAATAAAAATACAGTTTAAATTAAAGCTGGTCCTAAATTTTACATGTCTGAAAGATTGTAAAATATCAAAGAATCCCTAAGGACACATCTTGGGCATTCTTAGTTCTTACTCTTCACAAAATCTTCTTTAAAATTCTGATCTGTTTTTATGACCAAAACACACATGACTCTTCATTCCCGTCACACTATGATGGAGTTTATGAAATAAATTATCTTTTTAGAGACATATGAACTACCAAAGTCTTTTGTTTTCTCTAAATAAGATGAAATGCTATTGGCAATAAAGTATTTCACTTGAATTCAAATGACCTATAATATATATAAATAACAATGAAAAGTTGTTGGCACTTTTAGCAATAGTAAGCTCCGTATAAATTAAAGGTATAACTTGATAATGGACTGAGTTATTCGAAGCAGAGTTTTTAGACTGAGGAAGGTAATTCAACGTTTTGGCTCGCTCCTCTCTCCTCCATCCTCTTCTGTAAAACGTTCAGCTTGTGCTGACTTTTACTCTTCCCATTTCCTTCTCCTTCAAGTCTCAGCTCAAGTATGACCTCCGCAGCTAGACCTTCCCTGACCTTGTTTAAAGGGCCTTCTCCCCTAGTCCTAATAGACTGTGTCCCATTGTGGCATGGACTCGGTTGTGGCTTGCCTCTACCTGAACGCAAGCTCCACACCAGGTAACACCTTGCATGTCTTGTTCACTATCTGCATTCATAGGAAAACACAGCGTAGGTGCTTAATGCATGTTATGAATGTAATACATACATTCATGAACTGTCATACATATTGTTAGATCTGATACATACATATGCATATATGTATGATATATGTATATATCACATATCTAACAACATGTGTGACAGTAGATGTTGGCATGTTGATAGGTCAGCACAATCTAGGTGCTTAATACATAATATGAATATACTTTTCATGAACTATCATGTATATTGTTAAATTTCTTCTGGGTGGACATGTAAGTCCTTCCAAAGAAAGAACTTATTCTTAGTTACCAAAGCTCAATAACCCAAACCCACAATCAGGATCTATTTCTTCCAAATTTAGTTTTTCTTTGTTTGGATTTTGCTTTGCTCTTAAAGTTTGAATTATTAACGTTTCAAGGCTTTTGCTGTGGAGATTTGGTATAAATCATCAGAGAAGCATGAAATTTTATTTCCCCACGGCTTATTGAATATGTCATCAACAAATCACCTTTTCCATCACATTGTCCTCTAAGAAGTTCCTTTAGGCCAACTTGCATAGAGTAGCATTCCCAGAGTGAGCATCTGGGCCATTCAATCCAGCACTCCCTAACCTGAGTTCAGGGGCCCTGGCTCCTCAAGCACTAGTGGCAGGGTGGTGGGGGAGACGTTTTGCCCCCACCTACAAAGGCTGCTCTGCCTTAGCCTGTTGCATGTATGAAAATTCCCATACAACTTGAAATTTATAGAGCACTCTGAATGCCACTACTTGAATCTTACTTCTTATACAGATGGAGAAATGGAATCCCAAGGAAAGAAAATAACTTCCCCAGGGACACATAGTGAGATAGATGTGAAACTAGAGCTAGAACTCAGGTCTCTGGCTTTCTGCCCCATGCTTCTTAGACTTCAGGGGTTTAAAATGGGCCAGGGACTCAAATGCTTTCCAACACCAAACCCTTGCCAAAGGATGACAGAGCACCCCTTCCTCTAGATGCTGGGGTATAAAAGATCAGAAAGCCTCCATCTCCCTCTCTATGCTCTAGGAGACAAGCCAGGTGAACAAAATTAAGGTAATGTAAGGTAGGATATGATAAACATTATGAAAGAAACAAAAATATATTGCTAAGGGAGTTTATAAATAGGACAATTTCTTTGCTGGCTACGGAGAATCTGTGTTCATGGGAGTGGCTGTATTTGAGTTGGCTCTCAAATCATGAACAGAAGATGAACAATTCCAACTTCTGATAAAATTCAGATTTTCATTTACAAGCAGCTATTCTAGCCTTAGCAGACACGTCCAGAATGACATTATCATACATGCCTGTACCGGGACTGTGTGCGGTCTTAGAGTTCAGAATGTCATAATTACATTTGCAATCTCTCTTTCTGCAATGATATCATTTGCTTCCAGCACAGACCCAGATGGTTTGTGTGTTAAAATGCACAACCTGCCAACTTTGTTGGAAGCAGAACTACTGCCAGGACATGTCTTGCTTGATTCCCCTTTGAGAAATGTTTTTTAAACTTTTGGCAATTGCATCTTAAAAACATAAGACAAATTTCCAGACCTTATCCCCAGCAGCTCTATCCAGGAAAGAGGCTGGGAAGCGAGCTCTGTAGCAGGAGGCGAGTCCCACAATAGAGTGGGACTCATTTTCAGGGTAAGCTCTAGACTCGTCCTTAAACACGGATGCACTTGTAATCACCTCGGGGAGCTTGTTAGGCATGTGGATTCCCTGGCTGCATGCCAGAATCCCCACAGGTTTATGGCAGGATCAAGTGGATTTATTTAGATATCAGTCCTTGAGTCATTTCTATGGTGTCTTGTGGTTTTAAGACGCAATTGCCAAAAGTTAAAATCAAAAAATTATTTCTCAAAGATCAAGAGATACCCTGGATCAGTAACGCAAACTGCAGCCCTGTAGAATACGCACCTCAAACAGACACCATGGCTCAGATGCATTTCTATTCTACAGGGCTGCAGCTTGCATTACTCATCCAAAGCAGGTGTCCCTTCACCTGGCCAGGAGCACAGAGAAGACAAGGGGGCTACTTTGGTTCTAGTGCAGCTTAAAGGCCTGTGAAGCCATAAGCCAAATTAAAGGTACCAAAGGGAGTGTCTGGTCTACTCCATTTTTGGTGCCTAGTACTGCACAGCCATTGCCATCTTCAAGAATGTGACGTCTCTAACCCTGACCCCTCTTGTCTAGCTCTGGCGGAAATTTGCTCGTCTTGCCTGCAACTTTGTGGTCACCTTCATTCCCTGGGAAATGAGGATAAAGAAAATCGAGAGTAAGTATTTCCACTTGGAGAGTGAGGCAGGAATGCAGTGCTAGTGGCCAATCACAGCCTAAGGAGAGTCTGCAGTGTTCTAGTCCTTCTGCTGTGCAGCCGAGGGCACTCTCATGGCAGGGTCACCTCATAGCAGGGCACTTGCATAGCAGGCTCCACATGGGACAACAGATACGGAAGACAAGATACCTGTCCCCACTGCCTGCCAGGATGGAAACAGTCTCAACGTGGGCCTTTCCACCTTCTGCGGTGGCTCTGCTATTCTCTCCCAGTTCATGCCTTCAGTCAGATATAATGCAAACCCCAAAAAGATCAAGTGAAAACCCATGAGGATGAATAAGAGGGTAGCTCAGGGAACTGCCAAACACAAATACAAAAAGCTGGATTTTCATAGAGATGACTGTGCCCATTTACAAAACACATGCCAAAAAATAAATAAATCGTGTCTACGCTGACAGTGACACACACAATACCTGGAATAGATTTAACAATAAGTCCAAAATAAAGGAAACTGTAAAATTATACCACAGGATATAAAAGTTTTGTGAAAACACATACGAAGACTTAATATTCGGAAGATGTTGATTTTCCCAAAATTGATTTACAAGTTTGATGCAATCAAATAAAAATCTTAATGTATTGTTTTCAAGTATTTAAAAAAATGATTATAAAACTCATATGGAAGAAAAATATCCAAGAGATGAATAAAAAAATTTTAAGGAAGCACGCAAATGAAGTTGCATGACCAAGATATTAAAATACATCATAAAGCTACAACAATTGAAGCAGTATAACACAGTGGGGGAACTGACTGGCAAATCAAAGGAATAAGCAAAAAATTCAGGAACCGATAGGAATACATATAGACCTTTAGCATACAATAATTATTGAAGTCAGTCTAAATTACTGCATAAATATTGCTGGAACAATTGATTCAATTGTTTTAAAGAGTACGTTTAATTCCTTCACTTAAAATTCCATTACATATTTGAATAGACAATAAGAAACCATAAAGTGATTAAAGAAAATATAGGTGGTATGATTGCAGAATGGAGACATATCTAATCATAAAAGTGAAGGAGGAAAAAGTACTCTTATATTTAATTACTTAAAAAAAAGAAAATTTACATACATAAAAAATAAAGCTAAAAGATGACAAATTGGGAAAAACATGTTAAACATTTAAATGAATGAAGCAATTTGATATGTTAACAGAAATGTAAATTAGGACAGTGTTTCTTTTTTAAAAAAGTTTGCATATGTACCAAAAGTCTTCAGAATGTTATATACTTTGGTAATAGGCTTCCATTTCCTAAAAAAAAAAAAAAAGAAAAAAAGAAAAAAAAAAAAACAGAGAAAACTGTAATAAACTAAACAAACAAGGCTGGAGTAGCTGTCATTAGTGCTGTTCCCAGGTTGCCTTTCCTTGACTGGTCTACCTGTTCCTCAGCTGCTGAGTACGGACTGCTTGTCACTCAGCTGTTCCCCTTCAAAGAATTGCCCCAGGACTACCTCCTATCACCCCAATCCCCTACCCATCACCTACAACTTACAGGCGGTGACTGTTGACAGAGGGGCATTCAAGTCTGATCCTTGCTCCAAGTAGGACCAACTCAGTGGTACAATTCATGCTGTGGAGCTCCTGGTGGTCGACTCAGCTAGACTGCAGCTGAGATCATGCCCGTCCCCGGCTCTGTCCCCGAACCTTCCCTGACTCCTTCACAACTTCTCTACAGAGAGTGCTTCCTTGACAAATCACCTGTTGCCAAATCCCTTTCTCAAGCTCTGCTTCTAGGAAACCTTACCTTAGACAGAAATTATTTATGATAGAAGTATCCACCCATTTTTTATAGAATAGAAAATGTTATATTATTTATTATAGAACAGGTTGAAATGTCCTAAATGTCAAGTTGTGGGGAATAGTTTAAATACGTTATGAAAAATTCACTTGATGGAATGACAAAATGTATTTTATGGAAGAGTATTTTTGGCAAGAGAACATGTTGGTAATACACTGGCAATTGAAGATGTATGCTGGAGAGAAATGCCAATCTTATACAAAAACATATTTGTATAAAACATTATTTGTGAAGGGTTACACTAAAAGTCTAATAGAAACGAATTCTAATCATGATTTTAATTTAGTGATCTCAGAACAGGTAATTTTTCTTGGCCTTGTGATGTTTTGTGTTTTGCTACTCATTATGACAAACACAAACTAGATTTGAAATAAAAATTTAAGAATTTTGTTTAAGTACGACGTAAAACCACCTACTCCAGAATGTTGTCAAATTGTCACTTAGATATATCCTCATCTAAGTTCTTCTATACTCCTGGATTTTCTCAATAGATATAAATTTGTTTTTACTATGGTTTTTATTTTAGAATAAGTTTAGATGTATAGAAAAGCTGGGAAGAGTTCCCATGTACCCTTCACCCAGTGTCCGCTATTGTTAACATCTAGCAAATTGTGCTTTATCTTGAAATTAAGGCAAAAAGACCCTTAGCAAAATCCTTGAAATTTTCAAAATTATGTGAAATAGAAAAGAAATATGCCAGTCTTCAAAGATGCTGTTACTTGTTAACATACATGAAATACTGAAATTTGATAAGACCATTTCAGATGAATATGTCATTAGGGAAGGGACTAACAAATAGCATTTTAAAGAAACTAGAGATTTTACCTGCTTATAGAACTGATAGATATTCAGGGGCATCTTGATCTATCTAAGTGAACACTTAGGAAGCAACACCCCGATTGGTACAATAATGGCATTCTTACTCTAGGTCCTGTGGATGTAAGAAAAATTATGGTGTTCTTTTTGTGGGATTTCTTGCATATGCGGAAATTAATCTGTTCTTATTATCTTGCCCTTCTTTAGGTCATTTTGGATCTGGTGTTGCTTCCTATTTCATATTCTTGAGATGGTTATTTGGAATTAATATTGTGCTCACCATCATGACAGGTGTTTTTATTGTCATTCCAGAGGTAAGATGTTTCAGGAGAGAAAAAAGTACCACTCATTTAAAGAAGAAAAAAAAAAAAAGGAGATATTACAGCAGTCACATAAAATGGCTCCTCTGGTTATCGCTGTGGGGAGGAATGTGTTTGGGTAAAGCAGGGCTTGGCAAACTTTTTCTGTAAAGGGCCACAGAATAAATACTTTAGGCTTCGTGGGCTATTTGGTGTTTGTCGCAATGACTCAAATCTGCCGTGTGGCACAAAAGCAGCCACAGACAGTCTATCAAGCAGTGAATGTGGCTGTGTTTCAATAAAATTGTATTTATGAATACTGAAATTTGAATTTTACATAAATTCTTTCGATTTTTTCCCCCAATCACTTAAAAATGGAAAACCATTCTTAGCTCTCGGGCCACACAAAAAGGCCACAGGCTGGATTTGGCCAACCAGCCAGTTTGCCAGCCCAAAGTTGAAATAATATCCAGACCATGTACATTATCCAGTTGATGGGTTCACAAAAGCCCAGACTTCACCATCATGTGATACATCTATGTAACAAAACCACACTCGTGCCCCTTACATTTCTATAAATTAAAGAAATAAAATCCATTTTTCAACTATACTTCATCCTCAAAAAGTACATGGGCCATTTCCAAACAGAGTCCTTAATAATCTACCCATAGAAACCATGTCTAGCTCAGCGAGACTACACCCAGATGAGCTCTAATCAGCCAAAAAGAAAATCCGGCCGCCCAAGATTAATTTTTCATCAATGAGAATCAAGCAGAAATCCACCCGCTGGAGATGTCTTATGTGCAACATTTTCACAAGCACATGGAGATCAACCTCTCATTTTCTCCTGGTCCCCTTCCACCCAGAGGACCACATGAAACACTTTCCTCTCTCACCAGCTGATTGCAGGCCAGCCCTTTGGAAGCACAGCCAGGAAGACCATCCCCAAGGAGCAAGTTTCGTCTGCCCAAGACCTGGACACCGTCTGGTCTCTGGGGGTGAGATCGATGCTTGCTCACACTCTTGTCTTGAGGGAAGGGGTGAATGGGCCACAGTTCTGAGACCTCGGAACCAGAAATTACACTGAGTGTTTTCTTTGCAGGGCTACCTCCAGTATTCAGTGCTCTTCTACGGGTATTACGGCAGTGAGAGGAAGATCGGAAGAGCTGGCTACCGGCTGCCCTTGGCATATTTCCTCGTGGGGATGGCAGTGTTTGCTTACAGCTTCATCATTCTTTTAAAAAAGTATGACTGCTTGGTTTCCCAAAATACACATCAAGCATTATGATATGTGCAATGTCATCTAATCTTGTCAATAGCCCCGTAAAGTTAAGGCATAGCTGTATCCATTTTACAGATAAGATCAAGGCATGTTGATTTTTAACATACTTACTGAACACTTACTGCTTTATACTAGGTCTTAGGTTGGGTCTGGAAATACAAGAATCATATAGATTTACCAGCTTATGTAATTTTAGACAATGCAGTAGCTGCACTAATACGGACGTAAGCAATATGATCTAGGTGACCAGAGGTTGCAAAAAGCAACACGTCCTCCCTTGGTTGTATATTTGTTTGCCTGGGACCTAGCTACAGATTCTGCAAAGGCCAGGCTTGTCTATGCTGTGATGCAGTTGGCACCTCTAGGGCATCACTGGAGGAGGCAAAATGCAAAAGAAGAAATCTGGTAGGGGTTAGGAGCCCTGTACCACCCCCACTGTGAGACCTGCAGGAACTCACCTTCCTTCCCTGGGCCTGATCTGTAAAATGGGCAGGTTGGCTCAGGACATCACCAGGTTTCCTTCCAGCTTACCATTCCAAGCCTCTGTGCAGGAGCTAGAGAAATGCAGACTGACCCGGAGGCTCCAAGCCCCAGGGAAAAGCTGGCCCCACCCACGCTGGCTCACCTGCTGCTTCTGCTTGATTTGTGTTACCACCCTTCACCACCCTACCCCCAGATAGAAGCGCTTGGTGTAAACAAGAGGATAAACAAATAAACAAAAATTGAGGTGGTGCATAATGACCTGGGGGCCTTCAGTTGCCCTGAAGCTTTCCAGTTTATCTTCTGGTGGCTTCCAGGACCCACATGGAAGACTCCGGCCCTTTACTAGACATACAATGTCAGAGACAGATTAAAGCAAAATTGGAATCAAGAAATATGGATGGAGAGGAGAGCTTATTACAGGAGAAATGCTCTAAAAAGTAGGCAGAGTTTCACCTGAGGAGGGATCACTACTGCCTTCAAATATCTAAAGGCATGTGTGAAAGAGGGACCCAGCACGTTATGCGGAATCCCAAGGGGAAGAGTTCCCATGGGAAGGAGCTCCACGAAGACTGATTCAAAGGAAAGAATTTTATTTCACAATCGCAGCTACAGAGATGAGAATAGCTCCTGGGGGGACACACAACTGTAGTGACCTGCTGGGCACCACAGTGGTGGGACTCCTTGTCAAATGAAATCACACCATCATGGGCCATCACAGTTTTCACACTGTTGGAAAGTGTTGCCGAGGTCACAAGCATGAGCTGAAATCCAGTCCCTGCTGTGCTGGCCAAGCTGTGACCCGAGGAGCTGCGTCCATCTAGAGGGGAGCAGCCTACTCTAATTCACACAAGGGTTCCGTGGGTGCTTGCTACAGCCCCCTATTCCTGAGACTCCTATAACCTGTTTGTGCTCCTCTTTCGCAGGATGGCTAAGAACTCCCGCACAAGCCTTGCCAGTGCTTCCAATGAAAACTACACCTTCTGTTGGCGGGTGTTCTGTGCCTGGGATTACCTCATTGGAAACCCGGAGGCTGCAGAGAGCAAAACAGCCGCCATTGTGAACAGCATCAGGGTGAGTGAGTGAGCCTGTGCAGGCTGCGGGGCGGGCAGCGCGGGGTCAGAGCCAGCTGCCGGCCCTCAGCTGGAAGCCAGAACTATCCTCTTCCCATTGATGTTCACTGTCCAGGGCAGCTCTTTCCAAAGTAAGGTGGACATGCTCCAGGAAATGTACCAAAAGACTCAGTGAAGGGAAGGATAAACATTTGGAAACTTCTTTTTAAATTTTTCTATGTTATCCTTTTAAAATTTCAGTTTGTAATTTTAGGTAATTTACATAATGGATTATTACCATGTTTCATGTATATAACCTGAAAACGAATGAATACATGTATGTGAGGGATATAGACTTTTACTTTTAACATAAAACAGTGCAATCAGAAATATTCAGAGACTTAGCTCTACTGAACTATACAGACAGTTAAATGATGCACTCTTTTGCGGAAAAAAATCTATTTAGATAATTTAAATTATTACAGCCACACTATCTCTGATCCCTCTTCCCAACCCCCAATATCCTTTTTTCAACTGATTATTAGATAACTGATATCTAATTCATTTACATCAATTGAATCCTACAGAATAAAGTCCTAGATATGGCAGGTATGAACTAAATTGCTGGGTATATTTCTAATGATTTAAAATTAATGGTGATGCTAAGCTTTTAATGCTGTATGTACTTTTCCTTACAGGAGGCGATAGTGGAAGAACAGGAGAAAAAGAAGACCAAAAACCTGTAGGTATTGACACTCCCCATGTTGAATTCATTGATAAGTTTTGTTTTTAGTTCGGTGCAAAAACTACCAGAACATCTATACTGTATCTTATTTTCACAATTGTCAGGTAGCATTTCTTTCTTCCCTTCTCATAATGTGATCTGAGGGAACCGAATGATTTTTCCATAGCAATATTTAGGACGACTTCCTCCTTCCATACATCCTGCCACAAGGATGAGAGGGTGGTCGATGAAATCGACCAGTTTCTTATTTCTTATTCTTTTACTTAGATAATCAAGGAGGTATTTTGAGCACCAACTTACACTGTTAAGAGTAGTTTTATTTAGAAACAAGTCATAAGACACAAATACTATCCAGTTGGTGTTCACAAGCCTTTCAAGATGATTTCCTAGGTTCAAGATTCTTCTCGAGATCTTGAGAACTATGGTGGTAAGGGTGAGGCCCTTCAACCAGAGAACTAATGAAAGGGAAAGCCATTCCCAGGGAGGGGCTACGGCTCTGACCTCCCGGAGACAGGTAGGTCTGCTCATCCCACATCTGACTGGTTATTTGGCCCTCATGATTAGTTCCTACAGTGCAGAAAGCCCGTTCAGAGATTTGTAGAAAAGGACACGGGAAATTCAGGATACACAAGCAGCCTCTGGAATACTGAGGGAACTTAGGGAGGCGGGAAGGAGTTGGGAAGGGCTGTCCGTAGGGAGTGAGAAGACACAGATTCTAGTCCTGTCTTTGTCATTAATGTTAATGACCTCCACACCGCTCTTGAACCTCCTGAACCTGAAGTTCTTCACCTATAAAATAAAACTATGGGATTCTGCCCCTGACTCTTTCTCTGTAGCTCTCCTCCACCAGAGTTGGTAATAATAATAACGTAATATGCCGTGTTGTTATTTTTACCAAGCAAGGTGAGATTTATCGTCTCATTTCGGAATGTTTCCTCATTGTGCAAATGAAGGGCCAAACCATGTATAAATGGGAGTGTTGTGAGCTGCCCAAAGCCCCCAGTGGGTAGAATTTCATGGAGAAGATACTATACCTTGCATTCCCCTTCAAATCCTCTTGAAGGATACCTTTCTCCAGCCCTTGCTGCTGGGTAGGACTGTGCAGGCCACCACCAGCTGCACGGATGTACCCCTTGCTGGTACCCACCGTTTGGTGCCCCAGGGATCTTCTGAGGCTGCAGTGCAGGGCATCCACAAGACCCCAGTCAACACACATGAATGTGCAACCAAGAGGCTGGGCGCAACGCTGGGAGGGAATGCTCTTGGAGCTACCCGGGACTGCTGGGAATAAATGCTTTCCTATTTCACACTGGGCAGACGGCTCTGTCAGGCATTTCATAAGCCCCTCAGAGGGCCCTGCCGTTGCCTCAAGCTGCTGCCAACCCCACTGCATGTCCTCGTACTGATGGCTCCTCTTTTCTGCTCCACTGCAGGACCTGCACTCCTGCTTTCTGGGAACACTTCCCAAATAAACTACCTGCAAAAAGGCCTGGGATTCCGTTGTCAGGGAAGCCAGGCTAATACAGGCTCCAAAGTTGGCAGAAGAAGGTGCCTTCAGAATAGGCCAATTGAAGCCAGACAGGGAGTTGTCCTCCAGTGTTAGAAAAAATGGGTGTGTTTCAGTTCAAACCAGAAACAGGGGTGTAAGTACCAGAATCATTACCGATTCACAGACCTGCCCTCACTGTCAGAGACACTTGAGAAGTGAGACCAAATGAGGAAACAGATGAGCCCCGTGTCTCCCATCTCATAGTCATTTAGTTGCTTCTTTATTTACTTATTCATCTAGCAGATACTCATGAAGCATCTGTATACGCTAAGCCTGTTATAAGAGCTGACGATACAGCGCTGAAAAAGACTAAAAAACTTAGAGCTTACTTCTAAAGAGAAAAGACGTTTAAGAAACTCCCAAAGGGAGACAGTCACATGTTGCATTGTGGCAGGGTTGCATTCCAAGAAATGTGTCTTTATGCAATGCTGTCCTTGTGTGAACATCACAGCATGTACTTACACAAACCTAGATCGTATAGCCTCCTACACACTGAGGCTATATAGTACAGCCTATTGCTCCTAAGCTGCAAAGCTAAACAGCATGCTATTACACTAAACACTGCAGGCAATTGTAACATGGTATTTGTGTACCTAAACATATCTTGACATAGAAAGGTATAATAAAAATGTGGTATAAAAGATTTAAAAATGGTACACCTGTATAGAACAGTTACCATGAATTAGCTTGCAGGTCACGCAGAGCAGGAAGTTGCTCTAAGTGAGTCAGTGAGTGAGTGACGAATGAACATGAAGGCCCAGGACACCGCTGTACACTAACACTAGCGCGGAGTTTATACCTTAAACACTGTACATTTCGGCCACACTAAATTTATTTTGTAAGGTTTCTTTCTTAATAATCATCTTAGTTTACTGTCACTTTTTTACTTTATAAACTTTTACATTTTAGAAAACTCTTTTGACTCTTTTGTTATGCTTTAAGAAACACCGTGTACAGCTGTACAAAAACATTTCTTCTTTATATCCACATTTTATAAGCTTTGTTCTATTATTTATTTATTTATTTACTTTTTACACTTTTTTGTTGTTGTTGTTGTTGTTAAAAACTAAGACCAGGCCGGGAGCGGTGATATGTACCTTTAATCCCAGCACTTTGAGAGGCCAAGGAGGGCAGATCACATGAGGTCAGGAGTTCGAGACCAGCCTGACCAACATGGGGAAACCCCATCTCTACTAAAAATACAAAAATTAGTCGGGCATGGTGGTGCACACCTGGAATTAGCTGGGTGTGGTAGCATGCACCCCAGACAGGAGAATTGCTTGAACCCAGGAGGTGGAGGTTGCAGTGAACCAAGATTGCATCAATGCACTCCAGCCTGAGCAACAAGAGCAAAATGCCATCTCAAAAAAAAAAAAAAAAAAAAAAAGACTAACACACACATTAGCCTGGGCCTGCACAGGGACAGGATAATCAATATCACTGCCTTCCACCTCCGCATCTCATCCCGCCGGAAGGTCTTCAGGGGCAATAACAAACATGGAGGAGTCATCTCTTATGGTAACAGTGCCTTACCCTGGATGCCTCCTGAAGGACCTGCATGAGGCTGTTTTACAGTTAACATTTTTTTAAATAAGTAGAAGTATACCATAAAATAATGATAAAAAATAGAAATACATAAGCCAGTAACAGTTGTTTAATATCATTATCAGGCCGGGCACGGTGGCTCAAGCCTGTAATCCCAGCACTTTGGGAGGCCGAGGCGGGTGGATCACGAGGTCAAGAGATCGAGACCATCCTGGTCAACATGGTGAAACCCCATCTCTACTAAAAATACAAAAAATTAGCTGGGCATGGTGGCACGTGCCTGTAATCCCAGCTACTCAGGAGGCTGAGGCAGGAGAATTGCCTGAACCCAGGAGGCGGAGGTTGCCATGAGCCGAGATCGCGCCATTGCACTCCAGCCTGGGTAACAAGAGCGAAACTCCGTCTCAAAAAAAAAAAAATATCATTATCATGTATGTACTATACTTTTATATAACTGGCAGGGCCGGAGGCTTGTTTACACCAGCGTCATCACAAACATGTGAGTACAATGCATTGCGCTACGATGTCTTGAGCCATAGGAATTTTTCAGCTCCATTATAATCTTATGGAACCACCACCAAATATGCAGCCCATCATTGACCAAAACACCACTATGTGGCACGTGACTGTACAATGTCAGATTCATTATATAGGATGATAAATCACGAGTCCTCCTTGCCTCTCTTCCTGCCTCCCTCCCTCTGCTGAATGCATTTACTTGAATTCCTATATCTTTAATGTTCATATCACAAAATTCCAATTTTAAGCAGCAAAGCAAGAACTTAAACCCAAATGCTCTGACTCTAAAACCAGAGCTGTTTGTTGGTTCGTCTGTTTGTTTCCAGCCCCACTGACGGCAGGCTGGTTGAATTTATGGCTCGTTGTTGATCTCGTAGGAAATGAGGAATCTGAATGTGTGGGGTGGGGTGGGCTGGAAGAGCACTGAAGCTTCAGGGCAGAGAATTCTCTTGGCAGCGGATATAGCCCAGTCCCTGAGTAGTATTGTCTGCATCACGGTGCCGTAAGCAGAACCCTGTGTACTGTCCTCATCCCTGCTTCTCTCCCCAGGGCAGTGACGATCTGCCTGAGGATCGTTGCCAACATCCTGGTCCTTCTCTCGCTGGCTGGGAGCATTTATCTCATCTACTTTGTGGTCGACCGGTCCCAGAAGCTGGAGCAGTCCAACAAGGAGCTGACACTTTGGGAAAAGAATGAGGTACCCACTGCCATTACCTGCGGCACCCCTGAAAAGAGACACAGCTGGGCGCGGTGGCTCACCCCCGTAATCCCAGCACTTTGGGAGGCCAAGGCAGGTGGATTACTTGAGGTCAGGAGTTGGGAGTCCAAACTGGCCAACACGATGAAGCCCTGTCTCTACCAAAAACACAAAACTTAGCTGGGTAAGGTGGTGCACCCCTGTAGTCCCAGCTACTCGGGAGGCTGAGGCAGGAGAATCACTTGAACCCAGGCGGTGGAGGCCACAGTCAGCCGAGATCATCCCACTGCACTCCACCGTGGGCAGCAGAGTGAGACTCTGTCTCAAAAGAAAAGAGAGAGACAGAGAGAGACACAAAAGTAGGCTGCCTCTCTGTACCTTACGTGGGAATATCTCCAGGGAAAAACTAGTCCTCTTGTCCTAGGGCATGGAGTACAAAAACTTTGAGCCAGAGGGGCAGCACTAAGGCTTGGCTAAACACTTTTAATCATCTCCCTTGGGAAAGAGTTTGATTCAAAATCACCTTCAAGCATTTACACCATTCTCTGCCTTTGAGCCTCGCCGACTGTGTTTTGCCTTTTGCACGTCTGTTTCTTCACATCCGTGTTCCACAAATTGATTCTATCTGCACAATGGACTTAACAACTGCGCTTATTCCATTGTATGGATTAAAGTTGACCGGGTGCCATTTGTGAATATTTAGGTAGTTTCTGAATATCTAAATGACAAATAATGCTTCCAGAACCAGCTTCACGCAAATGGTTTGTTTTTTAAACAATCATCTCTCCCCATCCCGTTGTGTGAGTATTCCCATAAACAGAAAATTACCAAGTGAATGGATATGAATAATTTTAGAATTCTAAATATTCATTGTTAAGACCATTGTCCTGAAAGATTGGTCCAATTTACCTATACAGATTTGAAAAGCAGAAATAGCACAAAAACCACCTTTCAGACCATTTCTATGAAAAATATTACCATTCGTTGGAATTTAAACAGAAAGGTGTGTAAGATGGTCATCAATGTATCATATTTATCACTGTATAGTAATTTATCAAAATCTGAGTCTACCCTAGGCAAACTTTTCCCATGCCTCTCTTTTATGTCAATTAAGTCAGTTACTATGTGTTTGTATGTTTGCAGATAGAAAGATGAATAGTTTTTTAAAGATATATTCAGAAATTATTTATCTCAACCATCTTACATACCAGCTAAAACTCTTCTTTCTTCTGCTATAAGTACAGAGAAACAAAAGCCAGGCATAATTCTCTAGATAATTAATCTTCCATATGCAGAAAGAATATTACATTATCTCTCAGTGTTTCCTTTTTTATTGGTAATATTTGCAGTTATTTCCATCTTCCGTCCAAGGTCAGGGAAGTATAAATACAGTGCGATGGTAATTGGGGAAAATGTGGCAGAAATGCTAATGAATCCTGTTTGTTTTTTGAGTCAAGGTTTCACTCTGTTGCCTAGGCTGGAGTGCAGTGGCCCAATCACAGCTCACTGCAGCCTCGAACTTCTGGGCTCAAGCAATTCTTCTGTCAGTTTCCTGACAAGCTGGGACCATAGCCATGCGCCACCTTTTTTTTTTTTTTTTTTGGTAGAGATAGGATCTTGCTGTGTTGCCCAGGCTGGTCTTCAATGCCTGGCCTCAGCAGTTCTCCTGCCTCAGCCTCCCAAGCCTCCCAAAGTGTTGGGATCAAAGGTGTGAGCCACCACACTTGACCTAGTGAATCCCAAATGCCATGTATGCGTGTCCTCAGAACATCTGAGGAGAGTTCACAAAAAAGGGGGCCATGATAAAGTGGTGGCCACCTTTTGAAAAAAGCTAATTAGCAGATATTTGGGGAGATTTTCCATGTGGGACCCAAGGCCTCTGTGGATACCCACTGATCCGATATTAGGGAAAGAGATCAAATGCACACGGTGATGCTTGGTGGGGGATCCTGGGAATGCCTGGCTCTGGCATATGCTCTCTCAGCAGGTCAGCGTGGTGGTCTCCCTCGTTACCATGATAGCACCATCAGCCTTTGACCTCATTGCCGCCTTAGAGATGTACCACCCCAGGACCACACTGCGCTTCCAGCTTGCAAGGTACGACAGCCCTGCCCCGAAATGCCACCTGTGACTCGCCCATGTGCCCACCCACAGTGGAAATGTAAGTGCCTCAAGAGCCAGGGCTTGCTGCTTTTCCCCAGACACTCAGCACAGAACTTTACCTATGGATGCAACTCAAGAAAAGCATAACCCAAGAGGAGAGATAGAGGAGGCAGAGGAAGAGGAGGGGGGAGGAAGAGGACCAGGATGACAAGGGTAGAAGAAAAGAATTAAAAAGAATGAAGAAGAGAAGGCGGAGGAGGAGGAGGAGGAGGAGGCGGAGGAGGAGGAGGAGGAGGCGGCGGAGGAGGCGGAGGCGGCGGAGGAGGAGGAGGAGGAAGAGGAGGAGGGGGGGGGGGGGGAAGGAAAAATGGAAGAACAGGCAGAAAAAGAGGATACAAAAGGCAACCAGGAAGAGGACTGACAGTGTATCTGCTTCTCCTCACTGCTGTGTTCTCTCCATGGTTTAACTCTGAGTGCTTAGAGAGACCCACGTTGTTCCTCCAGACATGAGAAGAGCAGTCAGTGCTTCGTGAACAGCTCTACCAACATATAGACTCAAAGATACTGGGGATATGCCTGGAAGCTTTGCCAGGATAGTCAGCGGCTGTGACAGCAGGTGGTCGATGCAGATCTGAGCAACAGTAGGCTGGGGTCCCGGAGGGGATGTCCTGGGACACCTTCTGTGGAAGTCAGAGTAACCACACTCATTTTGAGCACTGGCTTTATCAGTATTTTCCTGAAAACGTTGCCTCTCCTCCCTGGAGTATGGTCTCTTCATCTGTAAATTCAGCTTCTGTAGTAGGGTTGGGTGAGGCATGGTTAAACTGAATGTGGCAGGGGGCAGGCGGTGGGAGCCCTGCTTACCTGCTTCCACCTTCACCCTGATCTACACAGGCCTCTCCCTGTTTCCTCTTGTAACACCTAATAACAGTCTACAAAACTAATTATCCACGGACCACTTTAGGAAGACTTGCTCTCATTCAGGAACTGGCAAACATCTCCTGAAAAGAACCAGATAGTAAATATTTGTGGTTTTGTGGGTGCAGCCGATGAACAGGTGTGGTGGTGTTCCAGTACCACTTTACTGACAAAAATAGGCAAGGGTACGGTTTGGTTTGAAGGTCATAATTTCCAACCTCTGAAATTCAACTGTCATTTCAAAGAGAGAAAACATGACTAGAAAGAACACGGAGTTGGTCAAACCTTCATGGCTCTGGGTAGAGCTGGGATGAGCCTCTCACCCCGCTGGCTCATATTCCTGCTTCTTTCCGCCCCACCCGGCACCTATTTTGACTGCAAGAGAGAAGCTCCTTCTTCACTGGCAAGCACTGGGGAGAATCAATTCCATTATTGCATTTGGTCTAAAGGCAATCCTATTATATAGATTGGCCTCGTTATTCATGTTCAAAACTAGAGAAACAAAGGCATCAGAGACTTTCCCCAGACAAATCAGGGCTAATTCTGGTAATAAGCGAAAGACATATTATTTCAGTTCCATTAACTCACCAGCAGACTGTATTACCTTCTATCCAAGGCACAGTGAAAACCAAAGTGATGGTAATGCCGAGACAGCAGGAGATGAAATGCATTCAATCCTTCCTTTGGCCAACGTTAACTGAATACATACTTTGTGCTCAGTACCGTACATGCACTGTGCCCACAGGAATCCCTGCTCAGTTCAGAGGGAGAGCCCATGTGCGTGCGTTACAATGCTATCCCCTAGAGATGTCGCTTTCCTGTTCTCTGCCCACTGCCTGCAGGCTATACCTGAAGACATGCAGGAGGCCTGGGGGGATGGTTTCAATTTAGAGTCTTTTCCTCAAGATAAAGATACTTTCCCATCAACTGTCTCAGTTGGTTTCATGATTCTCCCATCAATTGGCTTCATGGTTCTCCAAGGGCTAAACGTTGTCCTGTTGAAGTGTGTATAAACCTGTCATTTCCTTTCTCACTCCACGGCTGCATCCTCGGACATTCCATGTGTTTCTAAAACCTTTCAGCACTAGGGAAGCTGACCTCAAGTCTTTGATCACTGGCTAATCTAGACTGTTGCCGGCAGACTCCATTGACTCCTAGTAGCCGACAGGGTGCAGCTGTACCCATAGCCTCTCAGAGCATGTTTCTGAGGGTTCCAGCCTGTATTTCAGAAGCAGAGCACTGAGATCTTGAAATTGTATTCTGCTGCTTTTTAACTGTGTGAACTTGGGCTGGTGACTTAGCTCCCTCTGTGTTTCAATACACTTATTCCTTAAGTGGGGATTATTACAGAGCTGTTGTGAGGATCAAATGAGATAATGCATGGGAAATCAATCATAAACCGGAAAGCATGACTCATATACTACACATTAGAGCCCCACTTCCTAAATTCACACTTGCTGCTTCTAGTGTTTGTAAAGTACAGATCCAAGGATGGGCTACAGCAGAATCACCTGGAAAGGCTGTAAAACAATTTCTAGACCCCTTCCAGACCTACTAAAGGTGGATTCTGGAACTCTATTGTTTTAAAAATGCCCTTAAGGTGATTCTAAAGGAAATCAGTTGTGGCAGCCACTGCCTTAATATATCCACGGCCGTCTCTAGAACCATGTGGGGGCTCTAGAACCAATGGACTTATGTGCGATGGTCTTGTCTCTCAAGGTGGGCTTATGGCTTTCAGGGTCCTTGTGCTGTATCTGGGAAATCTCTACAGCCTGATCATTGCTCTCCTGGACAAAGTTAACAGCATGAGCATTGAGGTGAGTGCCCATGCCAGACAGTTGCCTGCCCCACCTCTGCCCTCCCTGCTACCTCCTCCTGACATCAGGGTCATCGTCATGGACAGATCACTGCTTATGCTTACAACAACTCTCACTTTGGTGCCCAGGCTGGAGTGCTGTGGCATAATCACGGCTCACTGCAGCCTCAACCTCCCTGAGCTCAAGTGATACTCCCATCTTAACCTCCAGAATATCTGGGACTATAGTCCCATGCCACTGCATCTGGCTTTTTTTTTTTTTTTTTTTTTCTGTAGAGACAGGGTTTCACCATGTTGCTCAGGCTGGTCTCAAACTCCTGGGCTCAAGCGATCTCCCTGCCTCAGCTTCCCAAAGTCCTGGGATTACAGGTGTGAGCCATCACACCCAGCCTGGTGTCTGCTTTCAACCTGCCCCACCTATAAGGATATCCTGAATGGCGGAGGAAGGGGAGGAAGAAAGAAGGTTGTCTGCCCAAGGCGTACCACACTAACATAAAATTTCAAGGCTTATAGGCAGATGAGACCACAGAGTCATTTTTCTGCGTTGGAGCTTTGAGGTTACGTAGACTTGGGTCCTTACCTGGCACTTACTAGGCTTCACATCACTGAGTTTCAATCTTCTCATCTGAACATGGGGTAATAATCCTTATTTGAAGCTCTTGTGAGGATAGGTAGCTAACATGTGTTGCCTAAAACAGTTTCTGACCCTTACTAGGAACTAATAAATACTATCCATTACACCTCTGAGTTCCCTTCTTGGGGTCAACTCTAGTCAAGTGGCAGGAGAGAGGAGAGAGGGGAGAGAGAGAAGGTGGGGGGGAGAGAGAGAGAGATAGATAGAGAGAGAGAGAGAGAGAGAGTTGCGGGGGGAATGAATGGTTACTCCCAAGCAATGCAATCACACCCTTGGGGTCCATGATGGATTCTCATTTATAAATATGTGGACCATCTTTTTTCTTTCTCCCTCCTCCACTCCCTCCCTCTCTCCCCAGGAAACGGGTACCAAAAATAACACAAGTCATTGGATAGATTCCACCACCTTCTTTGCAACCAGGACAGATCCTGAAGAAGAGAAATGGTCCACACCTCAGCCTGGGATGGGGCTCAGGAGAAACAGCACATGGGCCTGGGAAGAGACCAGCATTTCAGCCTATACCACGCCTCTTGCAAAGGCCAACAGGACCACTCTCTACACTCAGAACCCACAAGACCAGTGCTGGGAGACATACGTCGGTCAGGTGGTTCCCTTTACCCTTACAAAGCTCCTTCACCTCCATCTCATCATCTAACCCCAGCAACTCTCTGAGCTGTCACTGCCTCTATTTTACAGAAAAAGAAAAGTTCAGTGAGGTTTATGATTTTCTAAGTCTCAAAATTAAAAGAGAAGAATAATCAGTGCGAAGATTCAGGCAGTATTTACCACATGTTGGGGCCTGTTCTAAATGCTTGGTTCTTTTGAGTCCTGTGATTATCACCCTCATAGGCACAGATGAGGAAACTGAGGCACAAGTGGTCAAGTTCTTGCCCAAGGACACAGACAGTAAAGAGCAGAATGCTGAACCCAGGCATCTGCTCCAAAATCTGTACCCTTAACCATGTTGTACAGAGAATCTCAACCCCAAGGTATTATCCCATGGAAATGAGTCACTGTCCACAAGTCTCCTGCAGCTCAGAACCACAGATCTTAGATTCTTTCCTAGCTTCATGAGATACTGGCCTCAGATATCAAACTTCAAAATCAAATCACCTAATATTTATAGAGCACCCTTTATTTGCCAGAAGCCCATCCCTCTGCCCACTGTACCTTATAAAGATGAGAAATGAAGATGCCATTGGAGGGGCCCACTGGCTGGGGCCCAAAGCAATGAACAGAGATTAGGAGGACCTGAAGGAAGAATGGCCGTGGGAGGGGTGGGCGTGGTGGCATCCAGGGACACCCTGTGTTTCAGGAGATGCTGAAGCTCTCCATCATTGACATGCTCTTCACCGTGGCGAGCATTCTGCTCATAGACTTCTTCCGAGGACTTTTCGTCCGGTATCTAAGTGACTGCTGGTGTTGGGATCTGGAAAGCAAGTTTGTAAGTAAAATGCTGTGTCTGTTGGGAAAGCTTATATGGCCAAATCCATCCTTTCTCAGGCCGAGGCTGGGAAACAGTCCAGCATAGCTGAGGGGGACACTTGGGGCGAGAATACAGGTGGGAAGAGGAGACGGGTACAGAAAGCTAAGCTTCTACTTCCTTTTTTTTTTCCTTTTCTTTTATTGCATTTTAGGTTTTGGGGTACATGTGAAGAACATGCAAGACTGTTGCATAGGTACACACGTGGCAGTGTGATTTGCTGCCTTCCTCCCCATCACCTCTATCTGGCATTTCTCCCCATGCTATCTCTTCCCAACTCCCCACCCCTCGCTGTCCCTCCCCTATTTCCCCCCAACAGACCCCAGTGTGTGATGCTCCCTTCCCTGTGTCCATGTGTTCTCATTGTTCGACACCCGCCTATGAGTGAGAACATGTGGT
This sequence comes from Saimiri boliviensis, assembly GCF_048565385.1. Taxonomy (NCBI): domain Eukaryota; kingdom Metazoa; phylum Chordata; class Mammalia; order Primates; family Cebidae; genus Saimiri; species Saimiri boliviensis. The sequence goes on along the minus strand of NC_133453.1, from coordinate 127,073,540 downwards.
GTTTGATTTTCTGCTCCTGTGTCAGTTTGCTGAGAATGATGGCTTCCAGGTTCCTTGTTTTTTTTTTTTTTTTTAGAGATGGGGTCTTGCTCTGCTACCCAGTCTGGAGTGTGGTGGTACTGCAGCCTCAAACTCCTGGGCTCAAGCAGACCTCCTGCCTTGGCTTCTCGAGTAGCTCGGACGGACTATAGGCACATGCCACCATATCCAGCTAGTTTTAGATTTTTTTTGTAGAGAGGTGGGTCTCACTATGTTGCCCAGGCTGGTGTCAAACTCCTGACTTCTAGCGTTCCTCCAGCCTCACCCCCGCAGAGTGCTGGGATTGCAGGCATAAGCTACCACACCCAGCCTCACCTGCTTCTTAACATTTACCATTTGCTGGGATGGCCCCACAAGCACTGATCTCTAAGTGCTCATAAGAGCCAAGAAGTCTATCTATGTGACTGTAATGAATCGGTTCATGCAAAGAACTTTGGAACTTGTTTAATGCACACGTTTATTTTCTCTTGTAGCCTGAATATGGAGAATTCAAAATAGCTGAGAATGTGTTACATTTAGTCTATAACCAAGGAATGATTTGGTAGGTATCAAAGTTTCTTCTTGCCTTTCCTTACATCTCATCTGGGCTATGATTTTCATTTACTTAGTCTGGATGGGACGCGACCATAATAAACACAGTTATAAGCATTAAGAAAGGGTGTTTCCAAGAGAACTATTTCACATGTATGTTAAATTTATTAGTGGTTTTCTAAGAATTTTACGGGAAGAAATTAAAAAGAAAATATTCCATGTTTAAGCTACTATTGGTCACAGCCAAAAAAAAAAAAAAAAAAAAATCTGCACAGAAACCAGCAGAATACATGTGTAAGGAGGATCGAGGGATGGCTGGGAGGAGAGGCTGCTTCTCCTTAGTGAGGACTTCAGGAGTGGCTGCTGGGGACCTTGACCAATCTGCCCTCGCTTGCCACCCTCCCTCCATGTTCCTTCTAATTTTCACTTAGACACAGGGCCCACGAGCACAGCCATCCCCCAGACTGCAGACCCCTGCCTGGGGAGGCGGAAAGCTGGGAAGTCTGGTTACCCACGGCACCTCCCAGGCCATGGCAATTCTGCACCCGGAGACACTGAGGAGCTGGAGGGGTCCTACCATCCCACCCACACATCGGCGTGTGTCTCCTTAAATGACACCACTATCTCTGGTTTCATCTGTTGGATCAGAAATAATGTGATTTGTTAAAATACAAGCAACATGTCTTTGATTTCCCCATATCAGCCCTTCTTGTCTATCAATTGGATATTTACCTCTCCTTTCACGATTGCAGAAGAGTAAACACACTGAAATGTGTGACGGTGCTTAGTGCCATAACCAGCAAAAGTCGGTGCTCAGCATATGTTGATTAAACATGAAAGTCAGTAATTTATTAATACAGTCCTCATCATCCGCAAGAAAAACCAGGAGCTAGCCCCAAACAGTAGTCATCATTATTTGTCTCCTTCCCAAAGGAGGATTTTCCTTTGCTAAAGTGTGAAAAGAAAGACAAACACTTAGTTATCCTTTGCAAAGAGAATATTTTAAAATGTGATCAATATCCTTCAGGTCATGTTCAGTGACTTGTTTTATCTTTAGAAGGTAGCTAAAGATAAAATGCCCTGGGACTTCAGGGGCATTTCCAGTTCTTTAAGCATAGGGTGTAAACCCCAGTCTCAGAACCAGGTTCCTGCATGGGGCTTCCATAGTCCTGGAAGACAGGCTGGGAGAGAACAGATGCACACTGACCTTCCTCATGCTTCCAGGATGGGGGCCTTCTTCTCCCCATGTCTCCCAGCATTCAACGTTCTCAAACTCATTGGGCTCATGTACCTGAGGAGCTGGGCTGTGCTGACCTGCAATGTGCCCCACCAGCAAGTATTTCGAGCCTCCAGGTGGGTAAGAGTAAGATCCGATCATGCAGATAACTAAGTCATCCACACCTGCCTTACCCAGGGGTCCTCCAGCAAGGGGTTCCCCCAACTCTCTTCCTGTCAAAATCCTGCCTGTCCACCAATTTTATCTCCTCCATGAGCCATTTCCAATGCCTTACTCTTTCAATGAATCGTTACTCCTCTTTGATTCATGACACAGTTTTTAAAAACTTGTTGCTGAAGTTTAAGAATCCTTTGAGAAAAAGTGCACAAATCATAAATGTTTAGCTTGATGAGTTTTCACAAACTGAACACAAGGAACTCAGATCAAAAAACAAAACACAAGTGGCACCCAGAGCACACCCACTTGCAGGGGATTCCAATCACTGCCAACTTCTAATGACATCATTAGGCTTGCCTGCCTTTTACTTGGTATAAACATAATCACACATGGTATGCGCTCTTTTGTGCCCAGCTGCTTCCACTCAACACTGTGTTTGTGAGATTCACCTTACTGAGGAAATACGGTAGAGACATCAATGTCTTTATCCTGGCTACTACTGACGGGCATCTAAGCTGCTTCCAGCTGTTAGCCTCATGAGTAATGCTGCCTTGAACATCCTTCACAGGGCATGCGTATGTTCACCCTTATGAAACAGTGTCAAAAAGTTTTCTAAAATGATCACCCCATTTTACATGTCTGACAGCATTATTTCCCAACACTTACTCTTTTATCTGTTTTAATTTTAGCCATTTGGTGAATTCATAACACATTCTAAATACTTTGCTGATTCAGTTATTTTACTTTGACATAAATGGTTATGTGTGTTTGTATCAGTGGCTTTCAAACTTTTTGCTGATGACCTACTTGACAATGCATTCACTTTTTTTTTTTTAAGATGGAGTCTCACTCTGTCGCCAGGCTGGAGTGCAGTGGTGCAATCTCAGCTCACTGCAATCTCTAACTCCCTGGTTCAAGCGATCCTCCTGTCTCAGTCTCCTGAGTAGTTGGGATTACAGGCATGTGCCACCACACCCAGCCAATTTTTGTATTTTTAGTAGAGACGGGGTTTCACCATGTTGGCCAGGATGGTCTTGATCTCCTGACCTTGCGATCTGCCCTCCTCGGCTTCCCAAAGGGCTAGGATTAGAGGCATGAGCTACCATTCCCAGCCTGCATTCACATTTTAGCTGGTAACTAGCACACATATATGCATATATTCAGAGACACATGTTTTGATATATTTATATATGTTGTATTTATGTGTATATATACATATTATATGTGTGCATGTGTGTCTGTGGATAGAGAAAGAGGTTTCACAGCTTATCACTTTCTTACTACATTCTGTGCTCTCTGAAATTTTCTATTCTTTTCTAGTGAAGTCTTTTTTATTAGAGAGAGAGAGAGACAGAGACAGAGACAGAGAGAGAGAGAGAGCAGAGAGAGAGACCAACAGAGAGTACTAGTTGAAAGTAACGACACTGATTGACCCCAATTCTCTTTTCTGAACTGTGTATGGGGCCTTGCACACCGAACAGGTTTAAGCCCCCCTCAGAGGAGCCCTGGGCAGCCAAGCTCCCTGACACCAACTTAGGGCTCAGGGACAGGAACCAGGGCTTAATCAGGCAGCACACATACCCTGTGCCACCACATGCAGAGCAGATAAAAGGCTGAGTGCAAATCACACCCAAGTGAGAGAATCAGGAATCATAAACAAAAGAGCTAAACCATCCTGAGATGTAAGAGCCAAGTTCAAGGCTGGGAACAGGAGAGGGAACCATCAGGTAAGGACCCAGATGGGTGAGCAATGCTTCTAAGGTTTTTCCATAAATTGCGTTTACTGTGTGGAACTCCTGGGTGCCAGGGTAGTTCACCACTCTCATGGTTTGAGCTAAACAGGTGCTCAGCAAATGTTTATTAGACAAACTGGTTGGGCGGGAGATCTCTGAAGTTCCTCTGAACATTGATTTCTAGGTTCCTAGGCTGCAGGTGACCGTACAACAGATCCATTGGTAGGTAGCCCTGAGAGGAGGATTTTTTAGTTTGCAAAGAGTCAGGGCAACCATTTCTGCAGCAGCTCTTTGGGCATATGCAACCCTGGCAGCTGGCTATGGAGTGTACTTAACACACGGCATTTGATTTCTCTGCAGATCCAACAATTTCTACTTGGCAATGCTCCTGTTTATGCTGTTTCTGTGCATGCTGCCAACCATTTTTGCTATTGTCCGATATAAGCCATCTCTAAACTGTGGGCCATTCAGGTAAATTATTTTCTTTCCTGGCTCTGTCCAGAGCGACTGAATGCTGTAGGGGAATAAATTGTATTGAACTGAATTCTCCTCCCAGCTCGCAGAGCAGGTAAACAGGATAGAAAGATTGCAAACCTGCATGTTTTAAGTTCAAGACCAGTGCTCTTTCCTTAACACCAGGCTGCCCTTAGTATAACCATCTCTGTGCTCATGTTAAAAAATACAACCCTTTTAAAGTGAGAAGAGACATTCTCTCTGGTCAAAACAGAAAAGCTTTTATTAAAACACAGTGCACAGCACTTTTTTTCCTATATTATCCAGCTGTTTCCCAGCAAAACCCTCTAGTATCTTCATCTAGCATTCGAGTCACCGTTGGCACAACATGTATGTAACATTTAGCCTATCTTAGTGCACACTATTACAACACACACTTCCATGCAATGTGATTAATGACCCCATCTTCCATCCTCTGTATTAATGAGCTATGAAATCATTTGAGGAATGCTATGAAGTGGCCTCTAGGCATCCAGCCATTTTTTGATGTCTTGTAGCATCTTTCTGCCAAGAGCAATAAAATCTGGAGTTACGCTTTTCTTTCTCACAGTGGACAAGAGAAAATTTATGACATTGTGTCAGAAACGATTGAGAAGGACTTTCCAGCATGGTTTGGCTCCGTGATGGAGCACGTCAGTAGCCCCGTGGTCATCCTGCCTGCAGTACTCCTGCTTTTGTGAGTACCACACCTGCCAGCTTTGGAGGGACTTCTGGGTGTTTGGCCAACAAGGGAACACTGCTTTGCAATAATTTCATAAAATGTATTAGTTCGTTCAAAAATCACTTGGGCTTGGAGCCTGATGATCAAACAGAGGCTCTGAGTCACACACCAGAGTCACATGAGGCACTGTGCCGTGGACACACAGCCGCTGGGTCTCAGCGAGGGGCGGGGAGGGAGCTCTCCATCGCCATTGAGGTGGTTACGGATCCAACAGCATTCGGTCAATTACTGTGATCACTAGAAAGGGGCTGAATGCCATTATTATCATCATCTCATTCTCCAAAAATTTAAATAATCCTGAAAAGGAATTTCACAACTCAGCTAAGTATCTTTGGCTTGTTTTGGTTTAAAGGAAAAAAAGTAAAAGTGGGTGGGTCCTATCCTCATAGCTTGATAGAGAGCAAAATTTCTCCGCCATTTTCATGTCTTCCTTATTGCTCTCACCAGTGTAGAATTCCAGGTCAATGATGGTGTTGTGGAAAGCCAGGAAAAGAAAACAAAAGCAGCCCCTTTCCAGGGCTCACTGGCTTGAGAATTTGCTGATATATTTTGTCCTTAGCGGAGGGTCAGCGGGTAGCCCGCACCTGGCCTGGGAGCCTCTTATTCCTGCCAACTCCCTGCAGGGAATGTGGTCTGAAAGGTGGAAAAGCCAGTTGCAGTCCACTCACTCTCCTGTGTTGTTCTGTCCTAGCATGCTCATCTATTATCTCCAGAGCATCGCACGTTCTCTAAAGCTCAGCAACCACCAGCTCAAAATGCAGATCCAAAACGCAAGTATTCCACGACCTTTGCTATTATGAATGTGTGTCAACCACATGACTGAGATCTCGCCAGCATGGGGATACAAGTGAGGTCACATCTTCAAGGTTCTATGACTCTTGGCCACCCCCTAGTGCAAGGTCACCAATCCCCAGATGTCTAAGGGTGATTTCTAAGAATACCCAAGGATGGATCACCTTTGCTAGGAAGAAGCCTGCTTCTGTTTTTCCTCCTCCTCAAGGGGCTTTGCTGCTGCCTTGAGCCCTTCAGTGTCCCTCCTGTGACCACACCAAGCCCTCAGTGTGCCAGGCGCTTCTGTGAGTTCTGGCAAACTGCCAAGGGAGAGAAACGGTCCCTTCCCAATCTTTGTCAACTTGGGCATCTAAGTCCAGCAGCAGTGCTGGTCCCTAAAGCCTCAGCCCTTTCATATTCTTTAGAGATGGCTGTCACTACCTTCTGTCTCTGTGGGGCTCAAACCCTATCTCCCAGAGCAGTCCGAGGGAGACATACACTCCCGGCACTTCTGTAATTTCTCTCCTCCACATACCCCAGGTGCTCCCTTAGTGCCCTGAGTCCTCCAGATCCCCAGGAAGGGTCCCAGGACTGGGGTGAGGCCAGTGACACTCCCAAAGCACCACATTTAAGGAGGCTCTGTTAGCATCATGCTGACCCTGTCCTTTCACAACCCTGAAAATAACTGCCTCCTTAAATCTGGCACCCTAGACGCCTCACTAACCTCGCCCCTGCAAAAAAAACTCCTTTCCACTTCTATCAATTTAAAAAAAAAAAACAAAAAAACTCCCATGAATATCAATTCATGCAAAGAAACACAAATTAGCTTCTAATTCAAAATTCATTTGGAGTTACAATGGCCATTTTTGGTGGAAAAACACATCTCCAGTGTTGTTGATCTATATTTTTTTCTTTGTGATTCAGACAAACTATTATAGGCAGAATTTAAACATGGTCTATTAGCTGTCCCTAAATAAAACTGGCTAGGCATAAAACTTCAGCTTTTAGGTATCTACAGTTATTCCTTCAAAAAACAGGCCCAAGCCCAGAGCACACTGTCCATAGGGGCAATAGCAGTCCAGTCATGGCCCAAAGTAAGAGCTAGGGCATATAAAAACATTAGCTGGGCATAGCAGTGTATGCCTGTGGTCCCAGCTGCTCAGGAGGCTGAGTCAGGAGAATTGCTTCAACCCAGGAGGAGGAGGTTACGGTGAGCTGAGATGGTGCCACTGCACTCCAGCCTGGGTGACAGAGCGAGACTCTGTCTTAAAAACAGATCTCGGACATGTAAATCTTTTTTTTCCCCAGGAATATTTGTTACTGCTTCCTGCTAAATCCAAAACAAACATGCATGTCATTTGTATTTTAGGCAAGATCAGAGGATAAGAAAAAGGTTGCCCAGATGGTAGAAGGTAAGTATTTTTTTTTTTAAATGGAGAGATCTGATGTCTCAGTTAGTGGGCATTTAAAAATACAGCCATTTAAGATAGTTTGTGGCATACTACCAATAAAAATTCCTGATAACCTGTGGTTTTTCCCAAGTAACTAGGCACGATAAAATAAAATATAGGGATATAAATGTTGCTTTAAATCTTCAATTTTTATATCATATCCAGGCCCATTAATAAATTCCAAAACGTGTAAAATCAGAAGGAAGTGTTGAAGTAGGAGAGGAAAAGCAGAACATTCATGTGGATGGAAGCCCAAAGAATCTCTTTGCCTGGTTCACTTTTGTGTGCTGCTTCTCCGTGGCCCATCTCTCGCTTGCAATGTTCCCTCCTAGGTCCCTTCCCTGGGGTCTGGCCTCCTTAGGTTCTGTCCTGTCCCTGTGCTGTGAGCCAGAGGGCTCACTGGGCACCATTTAAAATGGCACAGCCTACAGGAATGAGATTGGGACCCAAAAGGGCTCTGGGGGCCAGCTCTCACAGCTGTTGTAATACTTCACTAATTGGAATGGACCCATTCCTCTCCAGAAAAATACCTGAGCAAGAGCCCTAAGGCCTAAGGATTATGCTTGCTTGCTCCACCAGCTTTTCAGAGAGAGGCCTATAATTGATAATCATTACTTCAGTAGTTGTGGCTCATGCCATAAAGCGCCTCTGTAATTGTCATCGCTTATTTGCCCATTAGGCAGAATTAAACTCAGTTCAGGTCACCTTCAAAAGCCAGAACCGGCATAGACTGTCTCAGAATAACAATAGCATTGCCCAATGTTCATTTGCCAGCTCAAGACCACATCTTTTTTCAAAAGGCACGTGAACCATTTCCAAAGAATCATAATTGTGTATAAGCTTTATTACCTTCATTGAGTAGACAAGGAACTGGAGGCCCAAAGCTGCTAAGTACTTGCTTTGCCTCATGGGAAATCAGATGGCGCCCTGTAAAGACATGTGTTCACTTGATTCCTCCTACACGCCCAGCTCCAACTTTCAGGGATGAAATCATTTGAAGTACAGAATACTCGTTGCCCACTCGTGAGCTGTATTTGTACATGCACTCAATTGTTTGCAGACCAACTCTTGGAAGTCATAAAACTCTTGCAACTCAACCCGCCTGAAGGTGTCACCTGCTCAGTGACACTTGTCTTCTCACAAGTCCTCCCTCTCCCTGCAGCCCGGATCCAGACCCAGGAAGAAAGCACCAAGAAACTTCCAAACGACAGTGATCTTACCAGCCAACTGTCCTCAGCACACTCGGGCACACCCCAGAATAATGGCAACATGGTCCATTTCGACTCAGAAAGCAGCAAGAGTGGCAGGATAGAGACAGTTGCGCGGTCCATGCCCCAGAGCCCCAGGTCAGGGAACAGGGCTCCCGGCTCACCTCTCCCTGGGTTCTCCAGACCCAGGCTAGAGCATGAAACTAACAGGTGAGGCTGCACTGCAACACAGAAGAAACCCTAGAATGTGAGAGGTGTGAAGGCCTCAACAGCTTCAGGAGGCCAACGCCATGAAATTCTAATTCTTCCAAAAGGCATGGGGTCAGGAGACTGTGACAGCTGGTACTGAGAAGAAATGGAGGTGGGGTGTCAGTTTGTCTAACATGACAAATTCTTCCTCCTAGGCTATTTGCCATTTAACCTGTAAGCAAACCTTCCAGCCACCCTAGGACAAACATTTTTCACTGGCCACATTATTCGCAAAATCTTGCATGTTTTAGCTGTAGTCTGGTCAAGTTATTGGCAAGACCATTATGTACTACATGGGGTCAAAGAAAGCAGTAGATCCCTGTTTACTTTAATGGAGGTAGGACCCCTGGAAAGATGAAGGGAATAGACTTGTACTGGCCCAAATTCATATGGAAAATTTTATTTGATCTGAATGTAGTACAGTGAAAGCAATGTAGATAAAATACAGGGGCTCTCATGTTTTTAAGCTAATGACTAAGTTAGCAAAGGACTTGAAGTCTTGTTATATGAGGAGTTGTCTGCATGTCTCTGTGGGGTCTTGACAGGGAGGGAGGATCCAAACACTCCTTGGGAGGCCACTGTGGGGGTCAAACCAGAGCCACCATACAGATTCAAGTCTTTATCAGGAAGAACTTTTTTTTTTTTCTAAGACAGAGTTTCGCTCTTGTTGCCCAGGGCTGGAGTACAATGGTGTGATCTCCGCTCACTGCAACCTCCACCTCCAGGTTCAATTAATTCTCCTGCCTCAGCCTCGCAAGTAGCTGGGATTACAGGCACCCGCTGTATTTTTAGTAGACACGGGTTTTCACTATGTTGACCAGGCTGGTCTTGAACTCCTGACCTCAGGTGATCCACCTGACTTGGCCTCCCAAAGTGCTGGGATTACAAGCTTGAGCCACTGCACCTGGCCAGGGAACAACGGTTTAATATGTATAACTCCTCTCTACCCACCAGTGGAAACTCAGAGAAGTGCTCCAGAAGCCAGCTGTTTAGCAGAGAGGAGGAGAAACTATGTTCCTAACTTGTGCTTCACCGACGCTAGTCCCACCCCATGCCCCCGAACACAAAGAAGACTCCGTGATGAAATACACTAACACAGCATCTCTCACTCTGCACTCTCCATGGAGACTCATGATGCACATCACTGATTTAGGGTTCTGAAAATTCCAGCAGTAAAGCACACTGGTTGGCTCAGTCCCCCCAAATGACTCTGCGCACACAATCCACAGAATACCCATTAATCACTTGGAACCAGGCTCAGTGAAAATGCTCAGGGAACCACTCACAGCTCACAGTGGTCAGGTGTGGGGCTCTGAGACCACCAAGACCACAGCCACTTAACTGCCTCTGTTTTACAGGTATCCACATGGTCTGTGTGCGAGCACCAGCGATCTTCACAAGAACAGATCGCGCATACCGACGACGTTTACAAAGCACATCGAAGACGTGCACTCAAAACCTCTCTTCCGAAAAGACTTTCAGCAAATCAACCCTCCTCACCGTGGACCAGGGGCTTCGACTTCGGTGGCACAGGGTCCCAGGCCCCACGCCCCCAGATACTATGTCATTAACGAACGTGACTCTTACAAGAGAAAACATCCAAATGTCTGGCCAGAAAGACATTTCAAGATAGATGCTTCAGGTGACATTGTGGAGCTGTACCCCAGGAACATGCGGCAATATGCATCCCGGGTTCCCCGCCAGCCTCGCTCCCCACAGCTGAGTGAAGAGGAGGAGACGCCGAGGAGGGACTGGATCAAACAGTCTCTTCCCCAACGCTCCCTGACGGACCTCCGTGGGGCTCCTCATTTTTATACTGGGGAGAGGTCCGAAAGTCAGACCCTGGCTCCCGAGCACCAGGGGAGGGTGCACTACAAGCCGTGGAAAGACGATTTTGAGGGTCACCTTGACAGGCCCGCCTATGTGCCCAAAAAGCCACGCTGGCGGAATTTCCAATACCCACAGCCCCCTCTGAAGCCCAGAGGGAAGCTCAGGTTCGAGCCATCCCTCACGGAATCGGACTCCGTGTCGGCGGCATCCAGCAGTGACCAGCAGAACAGCGGCGCTGACCAGTACCTGCAGGTCACCCACAGCCAGCGCAGGTTCCCGAGGCCGGGGGGCCAGGCCGGGCGGAGGAAGGCCACGTCGAGGCAGGAGCTGACCATGGATCTGGACGACTTGATTTGTTCAAACGTCTAAGCTGCCTCCAGGGTCCACTTCCCAGAGGTCAGGCCCCTGTTGGGCGTGCTGGGCCAGCACGTGGCATCTCCCGTTCTGGAAAAAGAGGTGAACACGTGTTAGAGACCCGAGGGGCCCGGCCGCGGCTGCTGGCTGAGGTCCTGAGGCTGACGGCTGCAGCCACCTAGTCCACGGCTACTGTCAGCGCAATCCATGCGAGTTAGGCGGCACCAAAGTGTGTCACCAGCAGTGAATCATCATGGGTCTGCAGCTACCTCAGTCCTTGCCTCCTCGGAAGAAAGAATTCGGCAGAGGAGCACAAGACAGAGGACAAGACGGGAGAGACTGAGGCACGTTTTAGGGCAGGCATGCAAGTTTACTGAAAAGCTCCAGAGCAGGAATGAAAGAACTACATACACTTGGGAGAGGGCCAAGCGGGCGACTTGAAAGATGGAGTGCACTGTTTGACCTTTGACTTGGGGTCACGCTGGCTTTGCTTCCGGGGTCCTGTGCTACATCTCCCCTGATTCTTCCCTTGGGGTGGGCTGTCCGCATGCGCGGTAGTGGCCTGCCAGCGCCTGGGAGGGGAGCATGCGCAGTGTGCTTAGCGGAGTTGTGCACACGCTCACTTGAGGTTCTTCCCTTACCGGTGGAAGGCGCCGTATTGTCTTTTAGTACGCATGCTTGAACCCACTGCTCAGCTCCTGAGATCTTACCAGGAAGCTGCTGATTACCAGTTTCAGGTTTTTTCTATCTATTGGGAGACGGTCGTGCTCTGGTGCCAGCTGTGACCAATTATTATTTTAGCGAGACAATTAACAGCCACCTGACCATCACCTGATGTTCGCCTGACATTCCTGGGGGTTGTCTCCTCACGTCTGACTGGCTACCCATTGTAACACCTTCACACATGAGCAGATCGTTTCCGTGGGGAATCCTTGCATCCAGAAGCACATCAGGCCATTTCAATGAAACTCAGTGCTTTGCCTCCTTTTGGGTTGACCACAAATCATAGGCAAGCCAGAGATCTCATCCTGCCTCCTGAAGCCTCACCTGAGCTATTTGAATGAGCTGCGTGAACTGTTCTCCTTCAACAGACAAAAGTCATCTTCTCTAATAAGCACCACTCTAATTAGATGCCACCCTTAAAGATATTACAATGCTTAGTTTGTAGGAATAACCAGTTCAGTAAAGACAAGAGTAACTACATTTATTGAGAACTTACTTTACTCTGCTTACTGGGCAGTATGCCTGTATTAATGAGTCAGGACACTGAGATTGGAAGTAACGCATGATTTATCCGTAAGGTTTACTGGTTTGCTTAACTGGGAAAAATGAGAATCAAGTCAGCCTCAGGCCCAGCTGGAGCCAAGGCATTAGTGCACCCCCAGGAATCTCTTTTCACCTCTCTGCTCTATTTCTATGATTAGGTCTTGAATTTAAACAAGTTTAAAAGACACAGAGCAATGCAAAGTTCACTACTGTGACAAGCGTCATTCCTACTGTGAGGGTCAACAACCGTCAAGATTGAAATTTTATTTCCATTTAGTCATTTTGTTATCATTAATAACAGAAAGTATTAGATACGGTCAAAGCCCACTCTAATCCCCACACAAAGTCTCATTCCCGTCACACTAGCAAGAGTTTGGAGTACATCCATTGATCAGTCATTTATAGTTTTATGTATTCGGTGTGTAAGTATATACGTACAAGCATCCGTAAACAGTATGTAAGCACATCTTAAGTAAACACTATCATACTGCACGTATTATTGCACATATTTATGTTTTTTAGCTCTAACAAAAAAATACAGATCAAACCCATTTATAACTGTGGCACAGTATTTCATTATATGAATAAACTACATATTGATCTTTTTTTTTTTTTTTTTGCTGATGGACATTGAAATCATTTCCACTTCTTTGCTGCTGAAAATTGCATTAAACATCTCTTATATGTCTGTCTTCATGTATCTTATATGTCTAAAAGTTGCACTAAACATCTCTTATATGTCTGTCTTCATGTATCTTCTTGGCACACACATGTACCATTGTTTGCTTAGAAGTGAGTATCGGTCCTCCTAAACGAGAAATCCATAGCTCATCAGAGATGAGCATGTTTGTTTTCACTAGCGGCTCCTTTATTAATCCTCATGAATCCAAACATCTGTGCACACTTCCTCCAGATCATGATGGGGCTATTTCCTTATAGCCTTACCAATGCCTTATAGTGTCACACTATATCATTTTTGCCAATCTGATGAAAAAATTATACCCGCTTATTTTAATTAACCTGCATTTGTGATTGTTAGCCTCTCTCCCTAAGCCAACTGGTCATTTGCATTTCCTCTTCTGTGAACCGATTGCCTAGTCAACACCTTTGCTCATTTTTCTATAGACATCAACAACCATGGCTGTGAAAAGGAGCTCATAAAGCTCCTGACAAAAGCCCCACATGCTAATCAGTTATCCCTTTCCCTTCCCTGAACTCTGGCTGTTGTCTAAGTTGCAGTAACAGAAAGCTACAAGCCTACTCTGTGAAAATGCCTTTGCATAGCTGTGGTTTCACAACACTGCTTTGTATTTTAGTAACAGTCCACGGGGGTGTACATTTCTGCCTTTGGTCAAACTATTATTGAGGACATGATCCACAGCATTATTAAAGTCTCTCTTAACAACACCTACATAACAAACTCTCAAGTCTCAGAGATCAGACTGTTGTGTCCATAAAAGAGTGAATTCCTTCTGAGAAGAGTAGCTCGGGAGATATCTTAGTAACCTCAGGATGCTTCCTTTAGTCACTCCTTTTGTCTCAGAATTCATGAGTGTCAGGAAATTTAGAGTAAAGTTTTCTGCACATCTCTAAAAGACTAACTTCCTTAGTGGCGCGATCTCCGCTCACTGCAATCTCCACCTCCTGGGTTCAGGCAATTCTCCTGCCTCAGCCTCCCGAGTAGCTGGGATGACAGGCACGCACCACCATGCCCAGCTAATATTTTGTATTTTTAGTAGAGACGGGGTTTCACCATGTTGGCCAGGATGGTCTCGATCTCTTGACCTCGTGATCCACCCGCCTCGGCCTGGGATTGCAGGCGTGAGCCACCGCGCCCGGCCGAGTCTCCGCTTCTTAAACAAACAGTGGACCTCGTCCGCGACCTGGCCGGGCCCGACGGGTGTCAGCCGTAGTCCCGGCGCTCCAGAGCCCCTCCCACAGCGGGCACGGACCAGGCGGATACAGCCCGACCTTCCCACGCGCGCCCACGGCGTCCGAGACCCGCCCGCCGCGTCGAGACCCGCCCACCGCGTCGAGACCCGCCCACGGGGTCCGAGACCCGCCCACCGCGTCGAGACCCACCCACCGCGTCGAGACCCGCCCGCCGCGCCCGAGACCCGCCCGCCGCGCCCGAGACCCGCCCGCCGCGTCCGAGACCCGCCCGCCGCGCCCGAGACCCGCCCACCGCGTCCGAGACCCGCCCACCGCGTCCGAGACCCGCCCGCCGCGCTCGAGACCCGCCCGCCGCGTCCGAGACCCGCCCACCGCGTCCGAGACCCGCCCTGGCGCTGACGCAAACCCGAGAGCCGGGCCCGGCAGTCTCCGGTGCTGCCAATGTCAGGGAGGGGCGGGATCCGTCGGAGGGCCTGGACCAATTCGGGAGCGGGGGCGGGGCGGGAGGCGGGACTCCAAGCCTCTCTGGGAGCTCGAGCTTCCAGGCTCCCCGCGTCCCGCGCGGCCGCTCCTTACAACCGCGACCCCGCGGCCAGACGCCGCTCTCGGCGCCATGGACCCGGCGCTGGCGGCCGAGATGAGCGAGGCTGTGGCCGAGAAGATGCTCCACTACCGGCGAGACACAGCAGGCTGGAAGATTTGCCGGGAAGGCGTGAGTGAGGAGCTGGGCGGGAAGGGGTCGCGGAGACTGCTTCGTGGGGCCCGGGTCCCCAGGGGCCCCCAACCTCCTCTTCTCCCCGCTGTTTTCTGCACCCCAATCCCCTGAACCCGATTGAAAGGGATTCCAATGGGAATTGGTTCTTTTTTTGGAAAACAAAAAAAAAAAGATTGGGCCTGTTAGGCTCACAATGACTTCAGGTGTTAAGTATCTGTGCCTTTGACTCGGGCCTGCCCAAGGTTAAAGCTGGCTGATGAATGGTGTTCAGGGCTGGAACCCGGAACACCTGCCTCTAAAGCCTTGACTCTCTTCGTTACGGCACGAGCCCCTCTCTCTGTCCACGCCAGAGCACGGGGGTGGTTTTGCTTACTTGACGCTTCTGACTTTTAACGAGTAGCCCCGGGTTGCTCGAGGAAACAAAATGCATGGTGGCTTTTAAGAGAATTTGAAAACCACCCACAGCTCTTGGAATCAGCCAGTTAAGATCTTTTTCTTCATTACGTTCTGCTGTGGGGACAGCCTTGCCTGGGATTAGTCCCAGCCTTTCCACGTGTGGGTTGCGCAGCCTTGGAGACCTGAATCTCTTGAGGCCTCTGAGCCCTCTTCTGTAGAACAGGGGACTAAGCCAGGTGACCAGAGCCCTTCCAGCTCTAAAATTCTATGGTTCTGTGCCTTTTGACAGAATGGAGTTTCAGTTTCCTGGAGGCCATCTGTGGAGTTTCCAGGGAACCTGTAAGTGCATGCCTCGTTCAAAGCTTACCAGAGATGCCGCAACCTTCCTGGTATCTTTATGGGTTTGCCTCCTAAAATATTCAAATCAGCCCTTCAACCCTGTGATCAATTGTCCTCCAGAAGTCTTACTGTTTTTAATGAAATCACTTCCAGCAAAGCGGATTCTTGTGAAAATTTAATGTCCATTTCTGAAGGCCCGAAGGGAGGTGGGGCTAATAAGTTTCAGTCCCTTCCCTGCAAGCCTGTCCTAAAGAGCAGTGACAGACTTCTAGTGCTTACATACAATCCCAAGATAAACAAGTTTATTGATGCTTTGGGGTGTAATTCCTTTTTGTGCTCCAGGTACCGAGGAGAAGGCATTGTATTTGGGACACCAGAGGCGGTGTGGGACTGTGTGAAGCCGGCTGTTGGGGGCCTGCGAGTGAAGTGGGATGAGAATGTGAACGGTTTTGAAATTATCGAAAGCATCACTGATGTAAGTCTTTCCAAGCAAGTTATCTCTAGATAGTGTCTGGGCCTTGCTACAATAACCTCCTCCCATTTCTTCTGGAAGGGTCCATGGTACAATAACCTCCTCCCGTTTCTTCTGGAAGGGTCCATGATACAATAACCTCCTCCCGTTTCTTCTGGAAGGGTCCATGATACAATAACCTCCTCCCGTTTCTTCTGGAAGGGTCCATGATACAATAACCTCCTCCCGTTTCTTCTGGAAGGGTCCATGATACAATAACCTCCCGTTTCTTCTGGAAGGGGTCCATGATACCTTTTGGCGAGGAGGTATGTGCCGCAAACACAGGCTGCCTGCCCACTGCTTGCAGCACTGGAGACCTGCCTCAGCCCAGGTGTAGGTGGGATACCTCATGACTCAGAGAGGCAGAGAAGCCGTAAACAGAGCCAAAATGAGAAATCAGCAGCAGGGAATGAAGGTGGCTCGAGTGCACATGGGCTCTGAGGGTACTGAGGGGGTGCCTGGACTCAGCCTGTCAGCTCTTGTTTGAAATGCTGCCCCTTGATGGTGACATAAGAATGAATTGAGAGAGCCCTGGTGGAGGAGTCAGGATTCTTTACCAGCTGGGGGTTGTTTTAGGTGGCAGTTTCTGGATTACAGTTTCTTCGCTGGCAAAATGTGTGTCAGCTGGACTAGCCCTGTCCAGAACTTTCTGATGGTGGCCACAGAGCATTTGAAGGTGGCTAGTTTAAGGACATGAATTGTTTTATTTAATTTTAATTAGACTAAATGTAGATTTAAATAGCCACGTGGAGCTACTAATACAGCTATTGTATTAGGCAGTATGGATTTTAATGAGCCTGCCCTGGTCCTCTGTAGCTTTAAGATCCCCACCTCATTTTGATTACAGAATTTCATATAAACAAAAAAAAAAAGCCAAAACTAATGAGAAAGTTGCCTTGGGGAAAAGTTGCTGACCTGTTCAGTTTGAATGGTGTCTTGATTTTGACATCTGTGGACTAGCACCCTTTGGGGTGTTTCCAGAGATGGTGTTGTGAAATCCCATGCAACTGACTAATCCAAATCTGAATCTGTAAGAACCAGGTGTTCTTACCCTTGACCAAGAATTCACATTTCAGTTCATTCCCAGTTGATTATCCCAGGAGTTTATGTCACTGTTTCCTGAAGGATGAGTCACCTATCTGCGGGGTATCAAAGGTGAGTTTAGGTCCTTAATGGCCAAAGCTGACATTGAATCACTTAGTGAGGAGACTTCCATGTTTCAGTCCTTTAATCTCTCTGATAACTTGAAGGGGAGAGTCTCAGGTGCTGATATTTCTTTGTCACCTGATTAACACTTGCTAATCTTGTTTATATGAAATAGGCAGCTGGCCTCGGGCTCAAAATTAGAATCTAATTGTTGTGCAGGTATTTTGCAGTCGCCTTTAATTTCTGGCAAGTGATGCATTTTTTCATTTCCGTAAATAGCTTCACATAAAAACCAAGTTATCTATAAGTTGTAAAAAGTGAGCCCGTTTAGATAACAATATTAAGTGAACAACAGGATAGGCGATACTGGAGAGAGAGAAAAAAGATAGTATGCAAATAATTCTACACAAATGATCAAAGTTGAGGAAACATGGGTTAATGCCTTTAAAAATGCAGTTAACAAGACTGTATACAAAACTTTCTGCTTGAACTTAAAAATGGCTACATCTTTTTTTTTTTTTTTTTTTTTTTTTTGAGAAAGAGTCTTACTCTTGTTGCCCAGGCTGGAGTGCAGTGTGTGGTCTCGGCTCACTGCAGCCTCCACCTTCTGGGTTCAAGAGATTCTCCTGTCTCAGCCTCCTGAGTAGCTGGAACTACAGGTGCCCACCACCACACCTGGCTAATTCTTTTTTTTTTGTATTTTTAGTAGAGCTGGAGTTTCCCCATGCTGGCCAGGCTGGTCTCGAACTCCTGACCTCAGGTGATCTGCCCACCTCAGCCTCCCAAAGTGCTGGGATTACAGGCGTAGCCACCTTGCTGGGCCAAATGCCTACATCTTTTTTTAGTATGTTTATACTTGTCTCGATGCAGTGGCTGGGGGGCCATGAGAGTGAATGAAAGACTAGAAAGTAACATGATACCTGAGCTATCACAGTAATGATTAAATGATAAGCACTGTAATTTACGGAGTCCTTATACTGTGTTCCAAGTTTGGAGCCCTGCACCTGAAACCCTGAAGGAAGGAAGCAGTTTGGCAGGTGAACAGCTGTACCAGATGTGCCCAGGCTCGCAAGGTAACGCGTGCCAGAGCAGGAGTTGAGAGCTGGCTGGTGACCCGCTCTCTAGACTCCCATGCTTGGAGGTGCCACCTCTGCCTTCACCCAGCTTAATTTCTGGGTCCCTGTGACCTGATCCCTCAGAGGCTCCACAAGGCAAGTGATATGGGTTCATCATTGTTACTTTGCAGCCACTCCCCATTCCCCGGGTGGGCAGGACCACAGAGAACTGGGTGCTCACCTGTGCTAAATTCTACTTTAGTGCCAGCTGCGCTTGCCTTTTTCATCAATTTGCCTGTGGGTTGGGTCAGTGAAGCTGGCAGGCTCTCCCTCCTCCTCTGGGCACCCTGATTTGTCTCTCGGGAGAGCATGCCTGTTCATTGTGTGCGGCTGCTGCACTAGACGACACAGGACCCTTAGCCCCTGGCACTTCCCTGAAGCCTGGGCCAGTAGCAGCCCCATGTACTTGCCTGACTCCAGTTAGCCTCTGGTATGAGGGTCTTCACCCTTTTCGCTTACATACTTCAACAGATTTTTGAGAAATTGTACATCATCCTCAGACATCCATTGACATTTATTAATAACATTTAGTTGACAACTAAATTTTCATAAGTTGCAAAGCGTGTCATTTTTGACATGCAGTAAATCTCAATTTTGAACAAAGCAAAACTTTTTGTAGATTTATCTAAATAATGTATACATTTTTATTTACTGTTACCCATTTTAAAAATAAGCAACATTTTTAAAATAGAAATTGTGTATAACCGTTTTCCTGGAACTCCAATTTCCATTCCATGTAGCCCTCTGAATTTCACCCTAATATAATACATGTTTATTCTTGGAAGTCATCATCTTGCATCATAAATATGCATGGAGATGGAAATTTTTTTAATTATGTATTTCCTGTAATTATGAGACTAATTATCTTTTTAAAAATCTGGATTGAGGTATGAGTGTAATTCATTTAAATAACATGATTATATTATAAATTCTGATAAATGTGAAAAGTAAAACATTTTGCATCTTTGGATAAGATGAATGGGAGCTCTTTTTTCTCATTAACTCATAAGTCCATGAAAAAATAGGAGCTTTTCAATAGACAGCTGCAAAGTAGAGGGGAAGCACAGGCTATTGGTGAGCTCAGGTTTACAAAAAAGCGGAGAATTGCCAAGTAGTAGCCCCTTATCATTTAGTGAAACAATGAAAATGTGGAGAAAGGGCTCTTCCTTAGAGATTGGTGTGTCTCAGCTTGATTTCCTCAACTCCCAATATCCTAATTATAAAATAGATAGATGACGGATAGGTAGGTGGATGGATGGATAGGACACAGGGCTGTGCCATGAGTGTGCTGCCTTTATGACGTGCTGCTGTTGTCTTCAAAATTTGTTTCATCCTCACCTTGGTTTCCAGACACTGTACCTCAGGAATGATGCATTTGGGGATGGTCATCAGGGGTGGAAGCAATATAATTTTTTTTTTCAAAATTGTCATCACTTCTACCATTATTATTACAAAATATCAGAATATAGAAATGGCAAAATTGCCTTGTTTCTCACACCAGGTTTTGGAATATACTTAAGAAAGGGGAAAACATGAAATTCTAACACCAGAGTGTAGTGCCTTGATTAAATATTGCAGCCAGCACTCCCGATTGCCCCTTTGCCACCCTGGAGGATTTTATGCGGTGGGACGATTCATGATAGGATGATTCTGGATGGATGGGGCTGTGCTGTGCTTTTCTTCCAGTGGGAAAGGAGCCCTGCATGCAGGTGCAGCCTGTTCCCGGGCAGGTCACTGGGGGAAACATGAGGGAAACATACAGTAGAGTCATCTGGAGATGAATTCCCGTTGCACCCATTGAAAAGTGCTCAAGTGGGGCCGGGCGCGGTGGCTCAAGCCTGTAATCCCAGCACTTTGGGAGGCCGAGGCGGGTGGATCACGAGGTCGAGAGATCGAGACCATCCTGGTCAACATGGTGAAACCCCGTCTCTACTAAAAATACAAAAAATTAGCTGGGCATGGTGGCGCGTGCCTGTAATCCCAGCTACTCAGGAGGCTGAGGCAGGAGAATTGCCTGAACCCAGGAGGCGGAGGTTGCGGTGAGCCGAGATCGCGCCATTGCACTCCAGCCTGGGTAACAAGAGCGAAACTCCGTCTCAAAAAAAAAAAAAAAAGAAAAGAAAAGAAAAGTGCTCAAGTGAACAAAGTAGGGATCTCATGCTCACTTGAAGATGAATTTCCTGAGGCCAAAAGTGTCCCTGCTGAAAAGTTTCTCAGCAGCACATGGTGCCCCAAGTCATAATACCTGAGGGGAAAGGCAAAGAGGTGGAGATCTTTACCGGTCCCTCTCACCTACCCCGAGACCTCCCCCCAGGACCGTGCCATCGCAGGCCTGGCTTGTACTCCTCCATTGTGACCTCGAGAGAGCCTGGGCCCCACTCTCCTGCAGGATGGGATGAATGGGAGAAAGTCCAGCATCCTTGGTTTGTAAAATGGGAGTGTGGACTGCTGGGGTATGCTGAGACTGAGTGAGTTTCAAGGTATTCCCTCCCAGGGTTGGGAACGTGGCGAATTGAACAGTTGCTCCAGGCAGAACAGGAGGCTGAGCAAGTGCAGGGTTAGCTCTGAAAAGGAGTGGCCTCTCTCGCCTCTTCCTAGCCCTGGCCCTGTTCAAATCCCATCTCCACCATGAGCTTCATACTAAGTTCCTTAGTCTCTCCAAGTCTCAGTTTCCTCACTGGTAGGAAGGATTAATGATACCTATTTTCTTTTCTTTCCTTCTTTTTTTTTTTTTTTTTTTTTTTTTTGGAGACAGAGTCTTCCTCTTTTGCCCAGGCTGGAGTACAGTAGCACGATCTCAGCTCACTGCACTCTCTGCTTCCCAGGTTCCAGCGACTCTCCTGCCTCAGCCTCCTGGGCAGCTGGGGTTACAGGTGCACACCACCATGCCCAGCTAATTTTTGTATTTTTAGTAGAGACAGGGTTTTGCCATGTTGGCCAGACTGGTCTCAAACTCCTGACCTCACGTGATCCACCCACCTCAGCCTCCTAAAGTGCTGGGAAGACAGGCGTGAGCCACCGTACCCAGCCTAATGATACCTATTTCTAAAGGTTAAGGGACAACTGAGAACTTTGTCCAGCCAGCCTCTTACTAGGTGCTCAATAAATGGCACCTCTTATGGTCACTTGTGAGACATGACCTCCACATGGCACTGGTCTGCAGCTAGACAGCTGTGGGCAGCCTGTGTCACAGCTCTCGTCTTATAAACTGGGTATATATCCATGACACTGAGCTCCTGGGAAGACTTGATCTGGATCTTCACTGTTTATAGTGCCTGGAGTACTGACAGTCCTGGTACCTTTCCCAGACTTTGAAGGGGGTAAGGTGGGAGTTGGGAGAAGATGTCTGGCCAGCAGCCATAGCTGCGTGCTCCTTAATGTTATTTATAGTGCCTGTACTACTGACAATGACCAGTGCCTACTGTCAGTCCTGGTACCTTTCCCAGCCCTTGAGGGGGTAGGGTAGATGTTGGAGAAGATGTCTGGCCAGCAGTCACAGCTGCATGCTTCTCTGGTTTGGCAGACCCTGTGTGTAAGCAGAACTTCCACCCCCTCGGCTGCCATGAAGCTCATTTCTCCCAGAGACTTTGTGGACTTGGTGCTAATCAAGAGATACGAGGATGGGACCATCAGTTCCAACGGTGAGTGATGCCCAGAGCTGCCACACCTTCCCGCGATGCTGGGTTTTCTCTTCTGCACCCTTCAGTTCCTCAAGGAAAGCCAAGCAACCAGAAATCACCAGAAATTCACACTCTGAGTCCCCTGCCTTGCCTGGTTGGGTTTGGGAGGATTCAGGGCCGTCGGGGTCTGAGGCAGGACGGTCCACATGCCAGTGATTGTATGAAGTCACGGTTTTGCCAGTGCCCCTTTTTATTTCTGCAGTGCTCATGGTGTGTGCTGTAGGCATGTGGGTTAGTTGGACGGCAGACAACCTGTGTGCAGAATCTAGGGCTGTGTCGTCTTGAGGGTTTTGGTGCCGTCCACTCGCTTAACACCCAGCTCCTGCCTCTGCACAGCGTCTGCCGTTCCTCCAGTGCTGCGTGGCAGAGTTGGTGGATGCATCCATGCCTCTCCTAGCTGAGATCTGAGAGAGGCGCCGGCCTCCTCCCACTCCCAGACCTTGTGTTCTAGAATGTACTTTTCTCTGACACTCTCGGCAAACTTGGGAAAACTGTGTGCATGTTTGTGCATGAATGTGTATGAATGTGTGTGAGTGCAAGTGTGTGTGTGTGCATGTGTGAATTTGTGTACACGCATGTGAGAGTGTATTAGTGTGAGCATAAAGAGCAGTAGAGTGGGGGTAGGGGGAACTCGGGCCAAGAGGCAGGAGTCCCTCACGGACTCCCGGGCTGCAGGTAGTCACATCTGTGTGCTCTATGGCACCCGAGGGACGGTGGCCCATCTGAAGTTGTAACCCGCCGTCTGACTGTCTTCCAGCCAGCCATGTGGAACATCCATTATGCCCCCCGAAGCCAGGCTTTGTGAGAGGATTTAACCATCCTTGTGGTTGCTTCTGTGAACCTCTTCCAGGGTAAGGATAACTTCCTGCATTGTGGGACACGGCTCGGATCTGACCGTGGCTTCCCTGTGGACCTTCTGTGTAAAGAAGCACTTTGATCATGATTCATAAGAAAAATGCCTTACAGCTCTTTAGATTGTGACAATACAAAATGCTTTCGCACACATCTGTGACATCATACACGAAAGTACCTGGTACACGGGAGAGAATTGAGGGAGGCGTTACTCTTACTATTTTTGATGGAGGAAATTTTCCCTGCAGCCTCCAGCTTAGGTCAATGTCATGGTCCATTTAGCAAATGAGGACACTGAGATTTGGGGAGGTTAAGTGATGTGCGTGGAGTCAAATGCTAAGAGGTTGGCAGGCAGGGCCTGTGCTCCGAGACCTCCCTGATGACCCCCAGCCAGCCAGAAGCAGCTTTGAGGATAGCTGTCCCCACCCCACATTTAACACAGCGATCATTTCTCTTCAGGGACCAGTGTGGCGCCGCTCAGGCCTAGTGGGCAGTGCTGAGACCACACTGGAATCAGCCTCAGAGTCAAGCCCAGGCACCCTCTGTTCCCATTTTGCCACAGGTCATGGTCAGGCTCTTACCAGGAATTTTCCATGTAATGAATTCCCTGAGGATTTCTAGTTTATCCTCCAAGTTGACAGCAAAATAAATTGCGCCTCGCAGGTGTGTCCCAGTGTTCCCTGCAGTCTCCGCACAGCTGCCTGGAGGGAAGGGGTCTGGGCCTCTACCACATTGTCCCAGGAGGGTGGACCTTGGTGCTATGGGATTTTACCAAGCCCAGACCTAGCACAGTTAGGTTACCCTCTTTGCTAAGCTGGCTTTTCAGACATCCTGTGAAGTCTGTTCTTAGACATAACAAAATTTTGACCTTGAAAATAGCACAGCTGTGCTCCACCCCACACATATACACACGTGCATTCAGTTTCAGTTTCCCCAATAGATAGGTGCCCTGGATCCCTGCCCTGAGCTCATTTCCTTGTCTCCTCCCTCCTGGTAGTCAGAAGCTAAGATTGACCCCTTTCAATGGTGCCAGGTCTGACAGAGAGGAATTTTCAGAATAAGAGGCAGAGCCCTTTCTTCTTAGGGGCTGAATCCCATTGCTGTCTTCTTTTGGGTGGAATCCCTCATGCCAGGTAGCAAAGGTATCACATGGATTATTACTATTTTTTTTTTTTTTGAGACAGTTTTGCCGTCACCCAGGCTGGAGTTCAGTGACGTAATCTCAACTTACTGCAACCTCTGCCTCCCATGCTTAAGCAATTCTCCTGCCTTAGCCACCCAAGTAGCTGGGATTACAGGTACCTGCCACCATACCTGGCCAATTTTTTGTATTTTTAGTAGATCCAGGGTTTCACCATGTTGGCCAGGCTGGTCTCAAACTCCTGACCTCAAATGATCCCCCTGCCTTGGCCTCCCAAAGTGCTGTGATTACAGGCGTGAGCCACCCTGCGTGGCCTGATTGCATGGATTTTGCTGATAGGGTAGTTGGGGGTCCCACAAAACCCTGCCAATGTGAGGGTTGTAACTCAAGTGTTGACTCTTCCAACTCCTGTCCACTTGATTAAAAACATCGTGTGTTCTCAGTAAAGCCTCCTTCCAGAGCCTGCTGCATGCAGTTATTCTCATAAGGCTGTGGATCTGAAATCTCTGACAATGATGATTCACTCTTACTCTGTGAAGATAGGCCTGTTCTGCACGCTGGATTCAGCAGACAGTAATCACAGCAGGAGCAGCAAACACTTAAACAGCACCACTGTGTGTCAGCCACTATTCTAAGCACTTTATATCAATTAACTATTTTTATAACAACCCTAAGGCATTGTTATGATCCTCATTTTTAAGGTAAGAATGGTGGGTGCACAGAGAGGTTTAGTAACTTACCCAAGGTCACATAGCCAGCAAGTAAGAGGCCACAGTCTGAATCCGGCCATCTGGCTCCAGAATCTGGACTCTTCACCCAGATACTGACGTCTCAACAGCTAGAGTGTCTGTTCTCTTGGAGCTTAGATTCCAATGAAGGCAGGAGGAGACAGACAAAACACAGATGTAAGTAGTTCTATCTCATGGATACTGTCTTAAGTATCAGATGTTAAGTGCCTTGGGGAAAACCGAAGCCAGATAAAGGTGCCAGGGAAGGGTGTGAGTGGGTCATCTGGAGGTTTCCCTAATACGACCTTTGAGCGAAGCACACATGCAGGGAGTCTTGGGCGTGTTGGTGGAGTGAGCATGGCAGGGAGGTGAGCAGATGCCTAGTCCCAGAAGTGGGAGCAGGAGCAGGACCTTTAAGGAACAGCACAGAGGGAGGTGATGTGTTAGCGAGGGGTGCGGCTGGGACATTCGGCCTTTGAGCACTTCCTTCTGAATAAAACGGGAAGCCACAGGGGAGTCCTGAGCAGGGCATCCTCTGACTTTGGTATTAACTGCAGTGACGCATCTAGAATGGAAGAGGCTGTGAGCAGGGAAAGAAGAGGACTCATCGCGGGGTGAGGTGGTGGTGGCTGCGCTCCGAGTGTCTGCAGTGGGCGGGGGAGAGGTGGTCTCAAGGTGGAGGAGCCTGTATTTGTGGTCGAAGCAGCATGACTGCCATTTATGGGGCACCTGCTCTGTGCACAGAAGGATGCTAAGTGCACTTCACGCCTCCTCTCATTCAATCCTTCTAGCAACCATAGTGGATGCCTTCATCCCAGCGTTTTCTGCAGGGAGACTGAGTGACCCACAGCTCCTCTGTGCCCCCTTTTGCCCTTTCTGTTGTCAAATAATGGTGTACATGCAAGAGCCACCATTCCCCAAGGCCACTGTGACGAAGAGAGTTTGTCCCATCCCACGCAGCCTCTCACATGTTCCACCCACCGCAAAGCCCAGTCGTCCCCACCCAGAGGGAAACGTGATCACGGAGTCTCAGTTCTCACTCACCAGTTCATGTTTCCAAAGAGGATGCTGCTGAGAGGTGACAGGGGCTGGAGGAGGGGCAGGGAGGAAGAGAAGGCCCTAGCAAAGGTGGATGGGCAGGGTTTGGTGCGTGAGGGAGAAGGCAGAGTGCAGATGATGCTGAGGCTCTAAGAAGGAAGTCCGGTCCCCTGGAGTTCACCCTCTTTGGGGAAGCAGGGCACGAGCAGAGAAAAGCCACAGCCCAGAGGAACACACGCTCTCGCCCCTGTGGATCTGCTGGCCACAGCCTGCTCCAGCCTTGGTGGTCCTTCTGTATGATTTGCGGGATAGGATTCTTTTTTTTTGAGATGCAATTTTGCTTTTGGCGCCTAGGCCAGAGAGCGATGATGGGATCTTGGCTCACTGCAACCTCCGCCTCCCAGGTTCAAGCAAGTCTCCTGCCTCAGCCTCCCGAGTAGCTGGGATTACAGGCGCCGACCACCAGGCCTCGTGAACTTTTATCTGTTTAGTAGAGATGGGCTTTCACCATGTTACCCAGGCTGGGCTCTAACTCCTGACCTCAAGTGATCTATCTGACTCCACCTCCCAAAGTGCTGGGATTACAGGCATGAGCCACTATACTCGGCCCTGAGGAGTGGGATTCTAAAAGGTCTCCAGTTCCAAACCTGTAGCCTGGATGATGTCAGGAAACTGATGGGCAGGCATGCTGCTACCTGGGGTTGCTGGTGAGGCTGAGGCTGTGGACAGCTGAATTTCTGATGGGCAGGCACAGTGCTCCTTGGAGTTCCTGGTGACGTTGAGGCTGTGGACAGCTGCATTTCTGATGGGCAGGCACAGTGCTACCTGGAGCCCCTGGTGAGGCTGAGGCTGTGGACAGCTGCATTTCTGATGGGCAGGCACAGTGCTACCTGGGGTTCCTGGTGAGGCTCAGGCTGCGTACAGTTGAGATGGGCAGGCACAGTACTCCTTGGAGTTTCTGGTGACATTGAGGCTGTGGACAGCTGCATTTCTGATCGGCAGGCACAGTGCTACCTGGGTTTCCTGGTGAGGTTGAGGCTGTGGACAGTTGGATTTCTGATGAGCAGGGACAGCCCTACCTGGGGTTCTTGGTGAGGCTCAGGCTGTGGATAGTTGAAATGGGCAGGCACAGTGCTATCTGGGGTTCCTGGGGAGGCTCAGGCTGTGTACAGTTTAGATGGGCAGGCACCGTGCTCCCTGTAATCCCTGGTGAGGATTAGGCTGTGGACAGTTGCATTTCTGATGGGCAGGCACAGCACTACCTGAGGTTTCTGGGGAGGCTGAGGCTGTGGACAGCTTCATTTCTGATGGGCAGGCACAGTGCTACCTGGAGTCCCCGGTGAGGCTGATGCTGTGGACAGTTCCATTTCTCATAGGCAGGCACAGCGCTACCTGAGGTTTATGGTGAGGCTGAGGCTGTGGACAGCTGCATTTCTGATCTGTGGACAGAGTACGGCCTGGGGTTCCTGGTGAGGCTCCGCCTGTGAACACCTGCATTTCTGATGGGCAGGCACAATGCAACCTTGTGTCTATGGTGAGGCTGGGGTTGTAGAGAGTTGAGGTAGGCACATCCAGTGCTACATGGGATCCCTGGTGAGGCTGAGGCTGTGGAAAGTTAAGATGGGCAGGCACAGTGCTACCTGGGCTTCCTGGTGAGGCTGAGGCTGTGGATATTTCTGATGGGCAGCCACAGTGCTACCTGGGGTTCCTGTTGAGGCTGAGGCTGTGGCCAGCTGCATTTCTGATCGGCAGGCATAGTCCTACCTGGGGTCCCTGGTGAGGATGAGGCTGCGGACAGTTGGATTTCTGTTGAGCAGGAACAGCGCTACCTTGGGTTTTGGTGAAGCTCAGGCTGTAGATAGTTGAAATGGGCCAGGACAGTGCTATCTAGGGTTCCTGGGGAGGCTGAGGCTGTGGACAGCTTCATTTCTCATCGGCAGGCACAGCGCTACATGGGGTTCCTGGTGAGGCTGAGGCTGTGGACAGCCGCATTTCTGATGGGCAGGCAGAGTGCTTCCTGTGGACCCTGGTCAGGCTGAAGCTGTGGACACTTGAGATAGGTGGGCAGGCACAGTGCTACCTGGGGTTTCTGGTGAAGCTCCTGCTGTGGATATATGAGATGGGAAGGCATAGTGCTACATGGGGTTCCTGGTGAGGCTGAGGCTATGGACAGCTGCATTTCTGATGGGCAGGCACAGCGCTCCCTGGGGTCCCTGGTGAGGCTGAGGCTGTGGACAGCTTGATTCCTGATGGGCAGGCACAGTGCTACTTGTAGTCCCTGGTGAGGTCTATGCTGTGGACAGTTGCATTTCTGATAGGCAGGCACAGCGCTACCTGGGGTTCCTGTTGAGGCTGAAGCTATGGACAGCTGCATTTCTGATCTGTGGACAGCTGCATTTCTAATCTGTAGACCTAGTGCTACCTGGGGTTTCTGGTGAGACTGAAGCTGTGGCCAGCTGCATTTCTGATTGGCAATCATAGTCCTCCTACTTCGGGTCCCGGGTGAGGCTGAGGCTGTGGACAGTTGGATTTCTGATGGGCAGGCACAGTGCTACCTCTGGTTACTGATCATGTTGAGGCTCCAAACAGCTGTATTTCTGATGGGCAGGCACAGCGCTACCTGGGGTTCCTGGTGAGGCTGAGGCTGTGGACACCTGAATTTCTGATGGGCAGGCACAGCGCTACGTGGGGTTCCAGGTGAGGCTGTGGCTGTGGATAGTTGAGATGGGCAGACAGACTGCCAAATGAGGTTTCTCGTAAGGCTCAGGCTGTGTACAGTTGAGGTGGGCAGGCACAGTGCTCTCTGGAGTCCTTGCTGAGGCCCAGGCTGTGTACAGTTGAGATGGGCAGGCACAGCACTACCTGGGGTTCCTGGTGAGGCTGGGGCTGTGGACAGCTTCATTTCTGACGGGCAGGCACAGTGCTACCTGTAGTCACCAGTGAGGCTGAGACTGGACAGTTGCATTTCTGATCGGCAGGCACAGTGTTCTCTGGTGTTCCTGGTGAGACGGAGGCTGTGGAAAGTTCACATGGGCAGGCACAGTGCTTTCTGGTGTTCCTGGTGCGGCTAAGGCTGTGGACAGCTGCATTTCAGATGGGCAGGCACAGCGCTACCTGGGGTTCCTGGGGAGGCTGAGGCTGTGGACAGTTGCATTTCTGATGGGCAGTCACAGTGCTACCTCGGGTTCCTGGTGAGGTTGTGGCTCTGAACAGCTGTATTTCTGATGGGCAGGCACATTGCTACCTGGTCCTCCTGGTGAGGCTGAGGCTGTGGACAGCAGCATTTCTGATTGGCAGGCACAGTGCTACCTGGGGTCCTTGGTGAGGCTGAGGCTGTGGACCCCTTAATTTCCAATGGGCAGGCACAGCACTACCTGGGGTTCCTGGTGAGGCTGAGGCTGTGGATGGTTGAGATGGGCAGACAGACTGCTACATGGGGTTTCTCGTAAGGCTCAGGCTGTGTACAGTTGAGATGGGCAGGCACAGCACTACCTGGGGTTCCTGGTGAGGCTGAGGCTGTGGGCAGTTGCATTTCTGATGGGCAGGCACACTGGTCTCTGGTGTTCCTGGTGAGCCGGAGGCTGTGGAAAGTTCACATGGGCAGGCACAGTGCTTTCTGGTGTTCCTCGTGAGGCTGAGGCTGTGGACAGCTGGGTTTGTGATGGGCAGGCACAGTGCTGCCTGGGGTTCCTGGTGAGGCTGAGGCTATGTACAACTGCATTTCTGATGGGCGGGCACAGTGCTACTTGGGGTTGCTGTTGAGGCTGAGGTTGTGGACAGTTGCCTTTCTGATGGTCAGGCATAGTGCTTCCTGTGGTCCCTGGTCAGGCTGAAGCTGTAGACAGTTGAGATGGGCAGGCACAGTGCTATCTGGGGATTCTAGTGAGGCAGGGGCTGTGGACAGCTGAATATCAGATGGGCAGGCACAGCCCTACCTGGAGTCCCTGGGGAGGCTGAGGCTGTGGACAGTTGCATTTCTAATGGGCAGGCATAGTCTACTTGGGGTTCCTGGTGAGGCTGAGGCTGTGGACATTTCTGATGGGCCGGCACAGTGCTTCCTGGGGTCCCTGGTCAGGCTGAGACAGTGGACAGTTGAGATGG
Organism: Saimiri boliviensis; assembly: GCF_048565385.1. Taxonomy (NCBI): domain Eukaryota; kingdom Metazoa; phylum Chordata; class Mammalia; order Primates; family Cebidae; genus Saimiri; species Saimiri boliviensis. The sequence continues at coordinate 127,043,826 of NC_133453.1, read as the reverse complement.
GCAGGGGCAGTGCTCTCTGGAATCCCTGGTGAGGCTGATGCTGTGGACAGTTGCATTTCTGATGGGCAGACACAGTGCTACCTGGGATCCCTGGTGAGGCTGCGGCTGTGGACAGTTGAGATGGGCAGGCACAGTGCTACCTGGGGTCCCTGGTCTCAGGCTGTGGACAGTTGAGATGGGCCGACACAGTGCTACCTGGGGATTCTGGTGAAGCTGAGGCCATGGACAGTTGCATTTCTGATGGGCAGACACGGTGCTAGCTGGGGTCCCTGGTGAGGCTCAGGCTGTGGACAGTTGAGATGGGTAGGCACAGTGCTATCTGGGGATTCTGGTGAGGCAGGGGCTGTGGACAATTGCATTTCAGATGCACAGGCACAGTGCTACCTGGGGTTCCTGGTTAGGCTGAGGCTGTGGACATTTCTGATGGGCAGGCACAGCGCTACTTGGGGTTCCTGCTGAGGCTGAGGCTGTGGACAGCTGCATTTCTGATCGGCAGGCATAGTCCTACTTGGGGTCCCTGGTGAGGCTGAGGCTGTGGACAGTTGGATTTCTGACGGGCAGGCACAGTGCTACGTGGGGTTCCTGGTGAGGCTGAGGCTGTGGATGGTTGAGATGGGCAGACAGACTGCCAAATGGGGTTTCTCATAAGGCTCAGGCTGTGTACAGTTGAGATGGGCAGGCACAGCACTACCTGGAGTCCCTGGTGAGGCTGAGGCTGTGGACAGCTGCATTTCTAATGTGCAGGCACAGTGCTCTCTCGGGTTCCTGGTGAGCCGGAGTCTGTGGAAAGTTCACAGGGGCAGGCACAGTGCTCTCTGGTGTTGCTAGTGTGGCTAAGGCTGTGGACAGCTGCATTTCTGATTTGTGGACAGAGTGCTACCTGGGGTACCTTGTGAGGCTGAGGCTGTGGACAGCTGGGTTTGAGATGGGCAGGCACAGCCCTACCTGGAGTCCCTGGGGAGGCTGAGGCTGTGGACAGCTGCATTTCTAATGTGCAGGCATAGTCTACCTGTGGTTCTTGGTGAGGGTGAGGCTGTGGACATTTCTGATGGGCAGGCACAGTGGTACATGGGGTTTCTGGTGAGGCTGAGGCTGTGGCCAGCTGCATTTCTAATGTGCAGGCATAGTCTACCTGTGGTTCTTGGTGAGGGTGAGGCTGTGGACATTTCTGATGGGCAGGCACAGTGGTACATGGGGTTTCTGGTGAGGCTGAGGCTGTGGCCAGCTGCATTTCTGATCGACAGGCATAGTCCTACCTGGGGTTCCTGGTGAGGCTGAGGCTGTGGACCAGGCATCCCCAAATGTTTTACACAGGGAGCCAGTTCACTGTCGCTCAGACCATTGGAGGGCCGCCACATACTGTGCTCCTCTCACTGACCACCAATGAAAGAGGTGCCCCTTCCTGAACTGCGGCGTGGGGCCAGATAAATGGCCTCAGGGAGCTGCAATTTGGGGATGCCTGCTGTGGATAGTTGGATTTCTGATGAGCAGGAACAGCGCTACCTGTGGTTCTTGGTGAGGCTCAGGCTGTGGATAGTTGAAATGGGCAGGGACAGTGCTATCTGGGGTCCTGGGGAGGCTGAGGCTATGGACAGTTGCATTTCTGATGGTCAAGCATAGTGCTACCTGGGGTGTTCCTTGTAAGGCTGAGGCTGTGGACAGCAGCATTTCTGATGGGCAAGCACAGTGCTTCCTGCGGTCCCTAGTCATGCTGAGGCTGTGGACAGTTGAGATGGGCAGGCACAGTGCTCTCTGGAATCCCTGATGAGGCTGTTGCTGTGCACAGTTAGATTTCTGATGGGCAGACAGAGTGCTACCTCGGGTTCCTGGTGAGGCTGAGGCTGTGGACACCTGCATTTCTGATGGTCTGGCATAGTGCTACCTGGGGTTCCTGGTGAGGCTGAGGCTCTGGACAGCTGCATTTCTGATGGGCTGGCACAGTGCTACCTGGGGTTCCTGGTGAGGCTGAGGCTGTGGACACCTGAATTGCTAATGGGCAGGCACAGTGCTTTCTGGTGTTCTGGTGAGACTAACGCTGTAGACAGCTGCATTTCTGATGGGCAGGCACAGTACTACCTTGGCTTCCTGGTGAGGCTAAGGCTGTGGATAGTTGAGATGCGCAGGCACAGTGATACCTGGGCTTTCTGATGAGGCTGAGGCTGTGGACAGTTGAATTTCTGATGGGCAGGCACAGCGCTACCTGGGGTGCTTGTTGAGGCTTAGGGTGTGGACGGCTGCATTTCTGATGGGCAGACACAGTGGTACCTGGGGTTCCTGGTGAGGCTGAGGCTGTGGCCAGCTGCATTTCTGATCGGCAGGCATAGTCCTACCTGGGGTCCCTGGTGAGGCTGAGGCTGTTGACAGTTGTATTTCTGATGAGAAGGGACAGTGCTACCTGGGGTTCTTGGTGAGGCTCAGACTGTGGATAGCTGAAATGAGCAAGGACAGTGGTATCTGGGGTTCCTGGGGAGGCTGAGGCTGTAGACAGCTTCATTTCTCATCGGCAGGCACAGCGCTAAATGGGGTTCCTGGTGAGGCTGAGGCTGTGGACAGCTTCATTTCTCATCGGCAGGCACAGTGCTACCTGGGGTTCCTGGTGAGGCTGAGGGCATGGACAGCAGCATTTCTCATGGGCAGGCACAGTGCTTACTGCGGTCCCTGGTCAGGCTGAGGCTGTGGACAGTTGAGATGGGCAGGCACTGTGCTCTCTGGAATCCCTGGTGAGGCTGATGCTGTGGACAGTTGCCTTTCTGATGGTCAGGCATAGAGCTTCCTGCGTTCCCTGGTCAGGCTGAAGCTGTGGACAGTTGAGATGGGCAGGCACAGGGCTACCTGGGGTCCCTGGTGAGTCTCAGGCTGTAGAGAGTTGAGATGGGTAGGCACAGTGCTATCTGCGGATTCTGGTGGGGCAGGGGCTGTGGACAATTGCATTTCAGATGGGCAGGCACAGTGCATCCTGGGGTTCCTGGGGAGGCTGAGGCTGTGGACAGCTGCATTTCTGATGGGCAGGCATAGTCTACCTGGGGTTCCTGGGGAGGCTGAGGCTGTGGACATTTCTGATGGGCAGGCACAGTGGTACCTGGGGTTTCTGGTGAGGCTGAGGCTGAGGCCAGCTGCATTTCTGATCTGTAGATGGAGTGCTACCTAGGGTTCCTGGTGAGGCTGAGACTGTGGGTAGTTGCTTTTCTGATGGGCAGACCCAGCGCTACCTGGGGTTCCTGGTGAGGCTCAGGCTGTGGATAGTTGTAATGGGCAGGGACAGTGCTATCTGGGGTTCCTGGGGAGGCTGAGGCTGTGGACAGCTGCATTTCTGATGGTCAGGCATAGTGCTACATGGGGTTCCTGGTGAGGCTGAGGCTGTGGACAGCAGCATTTCTGAAGGGCAGGCACAGTGCTTCCTGCGGTCCCTGGACAGGCTGAGGCTGTGGACAGTTGAGATGGGCAGGCATAGTGCTCTCTGGAATCCCTGGTGAGGCTGATGCTGTGGACAGTTGGATTTCTGATGGGCAGACAGAGTGCTACCTCGGGTTCCTGGTGAGGCTGAGACTGTGGACAGTTGGATTTCTGATGGGCAGGCATAGTGCTGCTAGGGGTTCCTGGTGATGCTAATGCTGTGGACAGCTGCATTTCTGATTGCCAGGCACAGTGCTACCTGTGGTTTCTGGTGAGGCTGAGGCTGTGGACAGCAGCATTTCTGATGGTCAGGCACAGTGCTTCCTGTATTCTCTGGTCAGGCTTAGGCTATGGACAGTTGAGATGGGCAGGCACAGCGCTACCTGGAGTTCCTGGTGAGGCTCAGGCTGTGGATGGTTGAGATGGGCAGACAGACTGCTACATGGCGTTCCTCATAAGGCTCAGGCTGTGTGCAGTTGAGATGGGCAGGCACAGTGCTCCCTGGAGTCCCTGCTGAGGCTCAGGCTGTGTAAAGTTGAGATGGGCAGGCACAGCACTACCTGTAGTCCCTGGTGAGGCTGAGGCTGTGAACAGTTTCATTTCTGATGGACAGTCACAGTGCTACCTGTTGTCCCGGTGAGGCTGAGGCTGTGGACAGTTGGATTTCTGATGAGCAGGAACAGCGCTACCTGGGGTTCTTGGTGAGGCTCAGGCTGTGGGTAGTTGAAATGGGCAGGGACAGTGCTATCTGGGGTTCCTGGGGAGGCTGAGACTGTGGACAGCTTCATTTCTCATCGGCAGGCACAGCGGTACATGGGGTTCCTGGTGAGGCTGAGGCTGTGGACAGCTGCGTTTCTGATGGTCAGGCATAGTGCTACCTGGGGTCCCTGGTTAGGCTGAGGTTGTGGACAGTTGCATTTGTGATGGGGAGACACAGCGCTACCTGGGGTTCCTGGTGAGGCTGAGTTGGTGGATAGCAGCTTTTCTGATGGGCAGGCACAGTGCTTCCTATGTTCCCTGGTCAGGCTGAGGCTGTGGACAGTTGAGATGGGCAGGCATAGTGCTACCTGGGGTCCCTGGTCAGGCTGAGGCTGTGGACAGTTGAGATGGGCAGGCACAGTGCTACCTGGAGTCCCTGGTCAGGCTGACGTTGTGTACAGTTGCGTTTCTGATCTGTAGACAGACTGCTACCTGGGGTTCCTGGTGAGGCCGAGGCTGTGGATAGTTGCTTTTCTGATGGGCAAGCACAGTGCTACCTGCGGTCCCTGGTGAGGGTGAGACTGTGGATAGTTGAGATGTGCGGGGACAGTGCTGCCTAGGGTTCCTGGTGGGGCTGAGGCTGTGGACAGTGTAGATGGGCAGGCACAGTGCTACCTGGGGTTCCTGGTGAGGCTGAGGCTGTGGACAGCTGCATTTCTGATGGGCAGGTATAGTCCTACCTGGGGTCCCTGGTGAGGCTGATGTGGTGGACAGTTTAGATGGGTAGTCATAGTGCTACTTGAGGTTCCTGGTGAGGCTGAGGTTGTGGACAGCTGCATTTCTGATGGGCAGATATAGTGCTGCCTTGGGTCCCTGTTGAGGCTGAGGCTGTGTACAGTTGAGATGGGCAGGCACAGTGCTTCCTGCAGACCCTGGTCATGCTGAAGCTGTGGACACTTGAAATGGGTGGGCAGGCACAGTGCTGCGTGGGGTTTCTGGTGAGGCTTCTGCTGTGGGATAGTTGAGATGGGCAGGCACAGTACTACGTGGGGTTCCTGGTGAGGCTGAGGCTATGGACATCTGCATTTCTGATGAGCAGGCACAGTGCTACCTGGGGTTTCTGGTAAGGCTCAGGCTGTTGACAGTTGGATTTCCGATGAGCAGGGACAGTGCTACCTGGGGTTCTTGGTGAGGCTCAGACTGGATAGCCGAAATAGGCTGGGACGGTGCTATCTGGGGTTCCTGGGGAGGCTGAGGCTATGGACAGCTGCATTTCTGGTGGGCAGGCACATTGCTACCTTGGGTTCCTGGTGAGGCTAAGACTGTGGATAGTTGAGATGGGCAGGCACAGTGATACCTGGGGTTCCTGGTGAGACTGAGGCTGTGGACAGCTGCATTTCTGATGGGCAGGCACAGTGCAACCTTGAGTTTATGGTGAGGCTGAGGTTGTAGAGAGTTGAGATAGGCACACCTAGTGCTACCTGTGATCCCTGTTGAGGCTGAGGCTGTTGAAAGTTGAGATGGACAGGCACAGTGCTACCTGGGCTTCCTGGTGAGGCTGAGGCTGTGTACAACTGCATTTCTCATGGGCAGGCACAGTGCTACATGGGGTTCCTGGTGAGGCTGAGGTTGTGGACAGCCGCATTTCTAATGGTCAGGCATAGTGCTACCTGGGGTTCCTGGTGAGGCTGAGGCTGTGGACAGCAGCATTTCTGATTGGCAGGCACAGTGCTACCTGTGGTTCCTGGTGATGCTGAGGCTGTGGATAGTTTAGATGGGTAGGCACAGTGCTAGCTGTGGTTTCTGGTGAGGCTGAGGCTGTGGATAGTTTAGATGCGTAGGCATACTGCTACCTGGGGACCCTGTTGAGACTCAGGCTGTCGCCAGTTGATATTGGCAGGCATAGTGGTTCCTGGGGTTCCTGGTGAGGCTGAGGCTGTGGACAGCTGAATTTCTGATGGGCAGGCACAGCATTACCTGGAGTTCCTGGTGAGACTGAGGCTGTGCACAGTTGGATTTCTGATGGGCAGGCACAGTGCTACCTCGGTTCCTTGTGAGGCTGAGGCTGTGGACAGTTGCGATGGGTAGGCACAGTGCTATCTGGGGATTCTGGTGAGGCAGGGGCTGTGTACAATTGCATTTCAGATGGGCGGGCACAGTGCTACTTGGGGTTCCTGGGGAGGCTGAGGCTGTGGGCATTTCTGATGGGCAGGCACTGTGGTACCTGAGGTTTCTGGTAAGGCTGAGGCTTTGGCCAACTGCATTTCTGATCGGGAGGCATAGTCCCACCTGGGGTTCCTGGTGAGGTTGACGCTCTGTACAGCTGTATTTCTGATGGGCAGGCACAGTGCTACCTGGGGTTCCTGATGAGGCTGAAGCTGTGGACAGCTGCATTTCTGATGGGCTGGCATAGTGCTTCCTGTATTCTCTGGTCAGGCTGAGGCTATGGACAGTTGAGATGGGCAGGCACAGTGCTACCTGTGGTTTCTGTTGAGGCTGAGGCTGTGGACAGCTGCATTTCTGATCTGTGGACAGCTGCATTTCTAATCAGTAGACCTAGTGCTATCTGGGGTTCCTGGTGAGACTGAAGCTGTGGACAGCTGCATTTCTGATCGGCAGGCATAGTCCTACTTGGGGTCCCTGGTGAGGCTGAGGCTATGGACAGTTGGATTTCTGATGGACAGGTACAGTGCTACCTCAGGTTTCTGGTCAGGTTGAGGCTCTAAACAGCTGTATTTCTGATGGGCAGGCACAGTGCTACCTGGGGTTCCTGATGAGGCTGAGGCTGTGGACACCTGAATTTCTGATGGGCAAGCACAGCGCTACCTGGGGTTCCTGGTGAGGCTGAGGCTGTGGATGGTTGAGATGGGCAGGCAGACTGCTACATGGGGTTTCTCATAAGGCTCAGGCTGTGTACAGTTGACATGGGCAGGCACAGCACTACCTGGGGTTCCTGGTAAAGCTTAGGCTGTGGACAGTTTCATTTCTGATGGGCAGGCACAAGGCTACCTGGGGTTGCTGGTGAGGTTGAGGTTGTGGACAGTTGCATTTCTGATGGGCAGGCACAGCGCTACCTGGAGTCCCTGGTGAGGCTAAGGCTGTGGACAGCTGCATTTTTGATCTGTGGACAGAGTGCTTCCTGGGGATCCTGGTGAAGCTGAGGCTGTGGACAGCTGGGTTTGTGATGGACAGGCACAGTGCTGCCTGGGGATCCTGTTGAGGCTCCAGCTGTGGACACCTTGATTTCTGATGGGCAGGCACAGTGGAACTTTGGGTTTATGGTGAGGCTGAGGTTGTAGAGAGTTGAGGTAGGCACACCCAGTGCTACCTGTGATTCCTGGTGAGGCTGAGGCTGTCGAAAGTTGAGATGGACAGGCACAGTGCTACCTGGTCTTCCTGGTGAGGCTGAGGCTGCAACTGCATTTCTGATGGGCAGGCACAGTGCTACCTGGGGTTCCTGGTGAGGCTGAGGCTGTGGATATTTCTGATGGGCAGGCACAGTGGTATCTGTGGTTTCTGGTGAGGCTGTGGCTGTGACCAGCTGCATTTCTAATCAGCAGGCATAGTCCTACCTGGGGTCACTGGTGAGGCTGAGGCTGTGGACAGTTGGATTTCTGATGAGCAGGAACAGCGCTACCTGGGGTTCTTGGTGTGAGGCTCAGGCTGTGGATAGTTGAAATGGGCAGGGACAGTGCTATCTGGGGTTCCTGGTGAGGCTGAGGCTGTGGACAGCTGCATTTCTGATGGGCAGGCACAGTGCTTCCTGCGGTCCTTGGTCAGGCTGAGGCTGTGGACAGTTGAGATGGGCAGGTACTGTGCACTCTGGAATCCCTGGTGAGGCTGAGGCTGTGGACAGTTGCATTTCTCATGGGCAGGCACAGTGCTGCCTAGGGTTGCTGGTGTTGCTGAGGCTGTGGACAGTTGAGATGGGCAGCTGCAGTGCTACCTGGAGTTCCTGGTGAGGCTGAGGCTGTGGACAGCTGCATTTCTGATGGGCAGGCATAGTCCTAGCTGGGGTCCCTGGTGAGGCTGAGGCGGTGGACAGTTTAGATGGGTAGTCCTAGTGCTACCTGAGGTTCCTGGTGAGGCTGAGGTTGTGGACAGCTGCATTTCCGATGGGCAGATATAGTGCTGCCTGGGGTCCCTGGTGAGGCTGAGGCTGTGTACAGTTGAGATGGGCAGGCACAGTGCTACCTGGGGTCCCAGGTCAGGCTGAGGTTGTGGACAGTTGGATTTGTGATGGGGAGACACAGCGCTACCTGGGGGTTCCTGGTGAGGCTGAGGCTGTGGACAGCTGCATTTCTGATCGGCAGGCATAATCCTACTTGGGGTTCCTGGTGAGACTGAGGCTGTGGACAGTTGGATTTTTGATGGACAGGCACAGTGCTACCTCAGGTTATTGGTCAGGTTGAGGCTCTAAACAGCTGTATTTCTGATGGGCAGGCACAGCGCTACCTGGGGTTCCTGGTGAGGCTGAGGCTGTGGACCCCTGAATTTCTGATGCGCAGGCACAGTGCTACCTGGGGTTCCTGGTGAGGCTGAGGCTGTAGATGGTTGAGATGGGCAGACAGACTGCCAAATGGGGTCCCTGGTGAGTCTCAGGCTGTGTGCAGTTGAGATGGGTAGGCACAGTGCTATCTGGGGATTCTGGTGAGGCAGGAGCTGTGGACAATTGCATTTCAGATGGGCAGGCACAGTGCATCCTGGGGTTCCTGGGGAGGCTGAGGCTGTGGACAGCTGCATTTCTGATGGGCAGGCATAGTCTACCTGGGGTTCCTGGGGAGGCTGAGGCTGTGGACATTTCTGATGGGCAGACACAGTGGTACCTGGGGTTTCTGGTGAGGCTGAAGCTGTGGCCAGCTGCATTTCCAATCGACAGGCATAGTCCTACCTGGGGTCCCTGGTGAGGCTGAGGCTGTGGACCAGGAGTCGCCAAACTTTTTACACAGGCGGCCAGTTCACTGTCCCTCAGACCGTTGGAGGGCCGCCACATACTGTGCTCCTCTCACCACCAATGAAAGAGGTGCTCCTTCCTGAAGTGCGGCGGGGGCCGGATAAATGGCCTCAGGTGGTCGCAGTTTGGGGACGCCTGCTGTGGACAGTTGGATTTCTGATGAGCAGGAACAGCGCTACCTGGTGTTCTTGGTGACGCTCAGGCTGTGGATAGTTGAAATGGGCAGGGACAGTGCTATCTGGGGTTCCTGGGGAGGCTGAGGCTGTGCACAGCTGCATTTCTGATGGGCAGGCACAGTGCTACCTGGGGTTCCTGGTGAGGCTGAGGCTGTGAACCGTTCACATGGGCAGGCACAGTGCTTTGTGGTGTTCCTGGTGAAGCTAAGGCTGTGGACAGCTGCATTTTTTGATGGGCAGGCACAGTGCTACCTTGGGTTTCTGGTGAGGCTCAGGCTGTCGATAGTTGAGATGGGCAGGCATAGTGGTACCTGGGTTTCTTGGTGAGGCTGAGGCTGTGGACAGCAGCATTTCTGATGGGCAGGCACGGTGCTACCTGTAGTCCCTCGTGAGGCCGATGCTATGGACAGTTGGATTTCTGATGGACAGGCACAGCGCTACCTGGGGTTCCTGGTGAGGCTGAGGCTGTGGACAGCTGCATTTCTGATCTGTGGACAGCTGCATTTCTGATGTATAGACAGAGTGCTACCTGGGGTTCCTGGTGAGGCTGAGGCTATGGACAGCTGTATTTCTGATGGGCAGGCACAGTGCTACCTGGGGTTCCTGGTGAGGCTGAGGCTGTGGACAGCTACATTTCTGATCTGTAGACAGAATGCTACCTGGGGTTCCTGGTGAGTCTGAGACTGTGGATAGTTGCTTTTCTGATGGGCAGGCCCAGCGCTACCTAGGGTCCCTGGTGAGACTGAGGCTGTGGACAGCTGCATTTCTGATGGGCAGGCACAGTGCAACCTTGGGTTTATGGTGAGGCTGAGGTTGTAGAGAGTTGAGGTAGGCACACCCAGTGCTACCTGGGATCCGTGGTGAGGCTGAAGCTGTCGAAAGTTGAGATGGACAGACACAGTGCTACCTGGTCTTCCTGGTGAGGCTGAGGCTGTGTACAACTGCATTTCTGATGGGCTGGCACAGTGCTACCTGGGGTTGCTGTTGAGGCTGAGGTTGTGGACACTTGAGATGGGCAGGTACAGCGCTACCTGGGGTCCCTGGTGAGACTGAGGCTGTGGACAGTTGAGATGGGCAGGCACAGTGCTACCCAAGGTCCCAGGTGAGTCTGAGGCTGTGGACAGTTGAGATAGGCAGGCACAGTGCTACCTGGGGATTCTGGTGAAGCTGAGGCGGTGGACAGCTGCATTTCTGATGGGCAGGCACAGTGCTACCTGTGGTTCCTGGTGATGCTCAAGCTGTGGATAGTTTAGATGGGCAGGCATAGTGCTGCCTGGGGACCCTGTTGAGGCTCAGGCTGTGGACAGTTGATATGGGGAGGCACAGTGGTACCTGGGGTTCCTGGTGAGGCTAAGGCTGTGGACAGCTGAATATCAGATGGGCAGGCACAGCACTACCTGGAGTCCCTGGTGAGGCTGAGGCTGTGGACAGTTGAGATGGGCAGGCACAGTGCTACCTGGGGGTCCCTGGTCAGGCTGAGGTTGTGGACAGTTGTATTTGTGATGGGGAGACACAGCGCTACCTGGGGTTCCTGGTGAGGCTCAGGCTGTCGACAGCAGCATTTCTGATGGGCAGGCACAGTGCTACGTGGGGTTCCTGGTGAGGCTGAAGCTATGGACAGCTGCATTTCTGATGGGCAGGCACAGTGCTACCTGGAGTTTCTGGTGAGGCTCAGGCTGAGGATAGTTGAGATGTGCAGCCACAGTGGTACTTGGGTTTCCTCTTGAGGCTGAGGCTGTGGACAGTTGGATTTCTGATGGACAGGCACAGCGCTCCCTGATGTCCCTGGTGAGGCAGAGGCTGTGGACAGCTTCATTCCTGATGGGCTAGCACAGTGCTACCTGTAGTCCCTGGTGAGGTCGATGCTGTGGACAGTTGCATTTCTGATGGGCAGGCACAGCGCTACCTGGGGTTCCTGGTGAGGCTGAGGCTGTGGACAGCTGCATTTCTGATCTGTGGACAACTGCATTTCTAATCTGTAGACCTAGTGCTACCTGGGGTTCCTGGTGATACTGAAGTTGTGGCCAGCTACATTTCTGATTGGCAGGCATAGTCCTACTTGGGGTCCTTTGTGAGGCTGAGGCTGCGGACAGTTTTCTGATGGGCAGGCACAGCATTACCTGGAGTTCCTGGTGAGACTGATGCTGTCGACAGTTGGATTTCTGATGGGCAGGCACAGTGCTACCTGGAGTTTCTGGTGAGGCTGAGGCTGTGGATAGTTTAGATGTGCAGGCATAGTGCTGCCTGGGGACCCTGTTGAGGCTCAGGTTGTGGACAGTTGGTATGGCCAGGCACAGTGGTACCTGGGGTTCCTGGTGAGGCTAAGGCTGTGGACAGCTGAATTTCTGATGGGCAGGCACGGCATTACTTGGAGTTCCTGGTGAGACTGATGCTTTGGACAGTTGGATTTCCGATGGGCAGGCACAGTGCTACCTCATGTTTCTGATGAGGTTGAGGCTCTGAACAGCTGTATTTCAGATGGGCAGGCACAGTGCTACCTGGGGTTTCTGGTTAGGCTGAGGCTGTGAACAGCTGCATTTCTGATGGGCTGGCATAGTGCTACCTGGGGTTTCTGGTGAGGCTCCTGCTGTGGATAGTTGAGATGAGCAGGCACAGTGCTATGTGGGGTTCCTGATGAGGCTGAGGCTATGGACAGATGCATTTCTGATGGGCAGGCACAGTGCTACCTGGGGTTTCTGGTGAGGCTCAGGCTGAGGATAGTTGAGATGGGCAGCCACAGTGGTACCTGCGTTTCCTGGTGAGGCTGAGGCTGTGGACAGCAGCATTTCTGATGGGCAGGCACAGCGCTACCTGGGGTTCCTGGTGAGACTGAGGCTGTGGACAGCTGCATTTATGATCTGTGGACAGCTGCATTTCTAATCTGTATACCTAGTGCTACCTGGGTTTCCTGGTGAGACTGAAGCTGTGGCCAGCTGCATTTCTGATCGGCAGGCATACTCCTACTTGGGGTCCCTGGTGAGGGTGAGGCTGTGGACAGTTGGATTTCTGATGGGCAGGCACAGTGCTCTCTGGGGTCCCTGGTGAGGGTGAGACTGTGGACAGTTGAGCTGGGCAGGCACAGCGCTACTTAGGGTTCCTGGTGAGACTGAGGCTGTGGACAGCTGCATTTCTGATGGGCAGGCATAATCCTACCTGGGGTCCCTGGTGAGGCTGAGGCGGTGGACAGTTTAGATGGGTAGTCATAGTGCTACCTGAGGTTCCTGGTGAGGCTGAGGTTGTGGACAGCTGCATTTCTGATGGGCAGATATAGAGCTGTCTGGGGTCCCTGATGAGGCTGAGGCTGTGTACAGTTGAGATGGGCAGGCACAGTGCTACCTGGGGTCCCTGGTCAGGCTGAGGTTGTGGACAGTTGCATTTGTGATGGGGAGACACAGCGCTACTTGGGGTTCCTGGTGAGGCTGAGGCTGTGGACAACAGCATGTCTGATGGGCAGGCACAGTGCTTCCTGCAGACCCTGGTCAGGCTGAAGCTGTGGACACTTGAGATGGCTGGGCAGGCACAGCGCTACCTGGGGTTTCTAGTGAGGCTCCTGCTCTGAATAGTTGAGATGGGCTGGCACAGTGCTACGTGTGGGAGGATGAGGCTGTGGAAAGTTGAGATGGACAGGCACAGTGCTACCTGGGCTTCCTGGTGAGGCTGAGGCTGTGTACAACTGCATTTCTGACGGGCAGGCACAGTGCTACCTGGGGTTGCTGTTGAGGCTGAGGCTGTGGACAGTTGCCTTTCTGATGGTCAGGCACAGTGCTTCCTGCGGTCCCTGGTCAGGCTGAAGCTGTAGACAGTTGAGATGGGCAGGCACAGTGCTACCCGGGGTCCCTGGTGAGTCTCAGGCTGTGGACAGTTAAGATGGGCAGGCACAGTGCTACCTGGGGTCCCTGGTGAGTCTCAGGCTGTGGACAGTTGAGATGGGCAGGCACAGTGCTATCTAGCGATTCTGGTGAGGCAGGTACTGTGGAGAATTGCATTTCAGATGGGCAGGCACAGTGCTACCTGGGGTTCCTGGGGAGACTGAGGCTGTGGACAGCTGCATTTCTGATAGGCAGGCACAACAGTACCTGGAGTCCCTGGGGAGGCTGAGGCTGTGGACAGTTGCATTTCTGATGGGCAGGCATAGTCTACGTGTGGTTCCTGGTGAGGGTGAGGCTGTTGACATTTCTGATGGGCAGGCACAGTAGTAACTGGGGTTTCTGGTGCGTCTGAGGCTGTGGCCAGCTGCATTTCTGATCGGCAGGTGTAGTCCTACCTGTGGTCCCTGGTGAGGATGAGGCTGTGGCAAGTTGGATTTCTGATAAGCAGGAACAGCGCTACCTGGGGTTCTTGGTGAGGCTCAGGCTGTGGATAGTTGAAATGGGCAGGGACAGTGCTATCTGGGGTTCCTGGGGAGGCTGAGGCTGTGGACAGCTTCATTTCTCATTGGCAGGCCCAGCACTACACTGGGTTCCTGGTGAGGCTGAGGCTGTGGACAGCAGCTTTTCTGATGGGCAGGCATAGTGCTTCCTGTGGACCCTCGTCGGGCTGAAGCTGCAGACACTTGAGATGGGTGGGCAGGCACAGTGCTACCTGGAGTTTCTGGCGAGGCTCCTGCTGTGGACAGTTGAGATGGGCAGGCACAGTGCTATGTGGGGTCCCTGGTGAGGCTGAGGCTATGGACAGCTGCATTTCTGATGTGCAGGCACAGTGCAACCTTGGGTTTATGGTGAGGCTGAGGTTGTAGAGAGTTGTGGTAGGCACACCCAGTGCTACCTGGGATCACTGGTGAGGCTGAGGCTGTGGAAAGTTGACATGGACAGGCACAGTGCTACCTGGTCTTCCTTGTGAGGCTGAGGCTGTGTACAACTGCATTTCTGATGGGCAGGCACAGTGCTATGCTACCTCGGATTGCTGTTGAGGCTGAGGTTGTGGACAGTTGCCTTTTTGATGGTCAGGCACAGTGCTTCCTGCAGTCCCTGGTCAGGCTGATGCTATGGACAGTTGAGATGGGCAGGCACAGTGCTACCTGGGGTCCCTGGTGAGGCTGAGGCTGTGGACAGCTGCATTTCTGATGGGCAGGCATAGTCTACGTGTGGTTCCTGGTGAGGCTGAGGCTGTGGACATTTCTGATGGGCAGGCACAGTGGTAACTGGGGTTTCTGGTGAGGCTGAGGCTGTGGAGAGTTGGATTTCTGATGAGCAGGAACAGTGCTACCTGGGGTTCTTGGTGAGGCTCAGGCTGGGGATAGTTGAAATGGGCAGGGACAGTGCTATCTGGGGTTCCTGGTGAGGCTGAGGGTATGGACAGCTGCATTTCTTATGGTCAGGCACAGCGCTACCTGGGGGTTCAGGTGAGGCTGAGGCTGTGGACAGCAGCATTTCTGATGGGCAGGCACAGTGCTACCTGCGGACCCTGGTCAGGCTGAAGCTGCGGACACTTGAAATGAGTAAGCAGGCACAGCGCTACCTGTGGTTTCTGTTGAGGCTCCTGCTGTGGATAGTTGAGATGGGCAGGCACAGTGCTACGTGGGGTTCCTGGTGAGGCTGAGGCTATGGACAGCTGCATTTCTGATGGGCAGGCACAGTGCTACCTCGGGTTTCTGGTGAGGCTCAGGCTGTGGATAGTTGAGATGGGCAGCCACAGTGGTACCTGGGTTTCCTGGTGAGGCTGAGGCTGTGGACAGTGGCATTTCTGATGGGCAGGCACAGTGCTCCCTGGGGTCCCTGGTGAGGCTGAGGCTGTGGACAGCTGCATTTCTGATGGGCAGGCACAGTGCTACCTGGGGTTGCTGTTGAGGCTGAGGTTGTGGACAGTTGCCTTTCTGATGGTCAGGCACAGTGCTTCCTGCTGTCCCTGGTCAGGCTGATGCTGTAGACAGTTGTGATGGGCAGGCACAGTGCTACCTGTGGTCCCTGGTGAGTCTCACGCTGTGGACAGTTGAGATGGCAGGCACAGTGTTACCTGGAGTCCCTGGTGAGACTGAGGCTGTGGACAGTTGAGATGGGCAGGCACAGCGCTACCCAGGGTCCCTGGTGAGTCTGAGGCTGTGGACAGTTGAGATGGGCAGGCACAGTGCTACCTGGGGATTGTGGTGAGGCTGAGGCCGTGGACAGTTGCATTTCTGATGGGCAGGCACAGTGCTACCTGTGGTTCCTGGTGATGCTCACGCTGTGGATAGTTTAGATGGGCCGGCATTGTGCTGCCTGGGACCCTGTTGAGGCTCAGGCTATGGACAGTTGATATGGGCAGGCACAGTGGTACCTGGGGTACCTAGTGAGACTGAGGCTGTGGACAGTTGGATTTCTGATGGGCAGGCATAGTGCTACCTCGGTTTCCTGGTGAGGCTGAATCTGTGGCCAGCTGCATTTCTGATCTGCAGGCATAGTCCTATCTGGGGTCCCTGGTGAGTCTGAGGCTGTGGACAGTTGGATTTCTGATGGGCAGGCACAACGGTATCTGGAGTTCCTGGTGAGACTGATGTTGTGGACAGTTGGATTTCTGATGGGCAGGCACAGTGCTACCTCGGGTTCCTGGTGAGGTTGAGGCTCTAAACACCTGTATTCCTGATGGGCAGGCACGGTGCTACCTCGGGATCCTGGTGAGGTTGGGGCTCTGAACAGCTGTATTTCTAATTGGCATGCACAGTGGTACCTGGGGTTTCTGGTGAGGGTGAGGCTGTGGACAGTAGCATTTCTGATGGTCAGGCATAGTCCTACCTGAGGTCCCTGGTGAGGCTGAGGCTGTGGACAGTTGGATTTCTGATGAGCAGGGACAGTGCTACCTGGGGTTCTTGGTGAGGCTCAGGCTGTGAGTAGTTGAAATGGGCAGGGACAGTGCTGTCTGGGGTTCCTGGGGAGGCTGAGGCTGTGGACAGCTTGATTTCTCATCAGCAGGCAGAGGGCTACATGGGTTTGCTGGTGAGGCTGAGGCTGTGGACAGCAGCATTTCTGATGGTTAGGCACAGTGCTTCCTGTATTCTCTGGTCAGGGTGAGGCTATGCACAGCTGAGATGGGCAGGCACCTGGGTTCCTGGTGAGGCTGAGGCTGTGGATTGTTGAGATGGGCAGACAGACTGCTACATGGGGTTTCTCGTAAGGCTCGGGCTGTGGACAGTTGAGATGGGCAGGCACAGTGCTCTCTGGAGTCCTTGCTGAGGCTCAGGCTGTGTACAGTTGACATGGGCAGGCACAGCACTACCTGGGGTTTCTGGTGAGGCTTAGGCTGTGGACAGCTGCATTTCTGATGGGCAGGCACAGTGCTCTCTGGGGTTCCTGGTGAAATGGAGGCTGTGGAAAGTTCACATGGGGAGGCACAGTGCTTTCTGGTGTTCCTGGTGAGGCTGAGGCTGTGGACAGCTGGGTTTGTGATGGGCAGGCACAGTGCTGCCTGGGGTTCCTGGTGAGGCTTAGGCTGTGTACAACTGCATTTCTGATGGGCGGGCACAGTGCTACTTGGGGTTGCTGTTGAGGCTGAGGTTGTGGACAGTTGCCTTTCTGATGGTCAGGCATAGTGCTTCCTGCGGTCCCTGGTCAGGCTGAAGCTGTAGACAGTTGAGATGGGCAGGCACAGTGCTATCTGGGGATTCTGGTGAGGCAGGGGCTGTGGACAGTTGCATTTCAGATGGGCAGGCACAGCACTACCTAGAGTCCCTGGGGAGGCTGAGGCTGTGGACATTTCTGATGGGCAGGCACAGTGCTTCCTGGGGTCCCTGGTCAGGCTGAGACTGTGGACAGTTGAGATGGGCAGGGGCAGTGCTCTCTGGAAACCCTGGTGAGGCTGATGCTGTGGACCGTTGCATTTCTGATGGGCAGACACAGTGCTACCTGGGGTTGCTGTTGAGGCTCAGGCTATGGACAGTTGCCTTTCTGATGGTCAGGCACAGTGCTTCCTCCGGTCCCTGGTCAGGCCGAAGCTGTAGACAGTTGAGATGGGCAGGCACGGTGCTACCTGGGGTCCCTGGTGAGTCTCAGGCTGTGGACAGTTGAGATGGACAGGCACAGTGCTACCTGGAGTTCCTGGTGAGGCTGAGGCTATGGATGGTTGAGATGGGCAGACAGACTAACAAATGGGATTTCTCGTAAGGCTCAGGCTGTGTACAGTTGAGATGGGCAGGCACAGTGCTCCCTGAAGTTCCTGCTGAGGCTCAGGCTGTGTTACAGTTGAGATGGGCAGGCACGGCACTACCTGGAATCCCTGGTGAGAATGAGGCTATGGACAGTTGCATTTCTGATAGGCAGGCACAGTGCTCTCTGGTGTTCCTGGTGAGACGGAGGCTGTGGAAAGTTCACATGGGCAGGCACTGTCGTGGACTGTCCGGGACGGGTAGGCACGTCTGCCCGGGGGTCTCTCGACCTGCAAGAGGGTCCCAATACCTGGAAGAGGGAGTGCGCCTGGAAAATTAATAAAGACAGAGAGAAAAAGCGAGGCGTCTGGAGGGCTGATAGGCTGTGCCTAAACAGCAAATTTTATTTTTCAAAGGCCAGGAATAAACACACTTTCTTGGCTTTGGTTTACGTCATAGTAAGAGGAATGCAAATGTATGCCTCAGATGGCCTATACAATAGAGAAGTCAGATATGCGATCAATGGTTGTAAAAAGTAACAAAATTTTCTACAATCACAAAGTTTGTTTCCAAACATCATTCACAAAGCTTGTTTATATCCAAACATCATTCCTCCTGGCTGCAGGTATCTCTGGTTTGACCTTGTTTTAGAACTGAAATGTGAAAAGGTTTTTTGGTTTTGCTCATCAGAATATCTTTTAATCAGATTCTCCTTTGTCTACTCCTGACTCAACTTAACTCAACTTCCCCATTCAGGAATCTCTGAGTCAGGAATCAAAGCCATCCCTTATGGTGGCATTTTGCTTTGCAAATATCGACAGTTAAACCATTATCTAGGGTACAAGGCAGTTAGGTAAGGAAAGGTTAAAACTTATTCTTAAAGTCATAAAAAGGTTAAAAGCAGGAACTGGTTGCTGGTAGGGGGTTACTCGGTCTAGCAGCAACGCATAATTTTAGGCCCAAACGATATTGTGGTTGATATTAGAAACTGATCATTCATCTTTCAGTTCCTATATTTCCGGATAGCTCGACTGCCTCCAGTAGGAAACTGTGTTTGGGATCAAACTCACCGTATAGTGAGACTCACGCCTTTTAGGGGTCTCGCACGGGAGCGTTCCCCACAGGCACAGTGCTATCTGATGTTCCTGGTGAGGCTAAGGCTTTGGACCGCTGCATTTCAGATGGGCAGGCACAGTGCTACCTGGGGTTTCTGGGGAGGCTGAGGCTGTGGACAGCTGCATTTCTGATGGGCAGGCACAGTGCTACCTCGGGTTCCTGGTGAGGTTGAGGCTTTGAACAGCTATATTTCTGATGGGCAGGCACAGTGCTACCTGGGGTTCCTGTTGAGGCTGAGGCTGTGGACAGCAGCATTTCCAATGTGCAGGCACAGCGCTACCTGGGGTCCTTGGTGAGGCTGAGGCTGTGGATGGTTGAGATGGGCAGACAGACTGCTACATGGGGTTTCTCGTAAGGCTCAGGATGTGTACAGTTTACATGGGCAGGCACAGTGCTCCCTGGAGTCCCTGCTGAGGCTGAGGCTGTGTACAGTTGAGATGGACAGGCACAGCACTACCTGGAGTCCCTGGGGAGGCTGAGGCTGTGGACAGCTGCATTTCTGATCTGTGGACAGAGTGCTACCTGGGGTACCTTGTGAGGCTGAGGCTGTGGACAGCTGGGTTTGAGATGGGCAGGCACAGCCCTACCTGGAGTCCCTGGGGAGGCTGAGGCTGTGGACAGTTGCATTTCTAATGTGCAGGCATAGTCTACCTGTGGTTCCTGGTGAGGGTGAGGCTGTGGACATTTCTGATGGGCAGGCACAGTGGTACCTGGGGTTTCTGGTGAGGCTGAGGCTGTGGCCAGCTGTATTTCTGATCAACAGGCATAGTCCTACCTGGGGTCCCTGGTGAGGCTGAGGCTGTGGACAGCTACATTTCTGATCTGTAGACAGAATGCTACCTGGGGTTCCTGGTGAGTCTGAGACTGTGGATAGTTGCTTTTCTGATGGGCAGGCCCAGCGCTACCTAGGGTCCCTGGTGAGACTGAGGCTGTGGACAGCTGCATTTCTGATGGGCAGGCACAGTGCAACCTTGGGTTTATGGTGAGGCTGAGGTTGTAGAGAGTTGAGGTAGGCACACCCAGTGCTACCTGGGATCCGTGGTGAGGCTGAAGCTGTCGAAAGTTGAGATGGACAGACACAGTGCTACCTGGTCTTCCTGGTGAGGCTGAAGCTGTGTACAACTGCATTTCTGATGGGCTGGCACAGTGCTACCTGGGGTTGCTGTTGAGGCTGAGGTTGTGGACACTTGAGATGGGCAGGCACAGCGCTACCTGGGGTCCCTGGTGAGACTGAGGCTGTGGACAGTTGAGATGGGCAGGCACAGTGCTACCTCGGGTTCCTGGTGAGGCTGAGGCTGTGGACAGTTGGATTTCTAATGGGCAGGCACAGTGCTACCTTTAACTCATGGTGAGGCTGAGGCTTTGGTAGTTGAGATGGGTAGGCACACTGCTATCTGGGGATTCTGGTGAGGCAGGGGCTGTGGACAATTGCATTTTAGATGGGAAGGCACAGTGCTACCTGGGGTTGCTGGGGAGGCTGAGGCTGTGGACAGCTGCATTTCTGATCGGCAGTCACAGCACTACCTGGAGTTTCTGGTGAGACTGAGGCTCTGGACAGTTGGATTTCTGATGGGCAGGCACAGTGCTACCTGGGGTATCTGGTGAGGCTGTGGCTGTGGACAGCTGCATTTCTGATCTGTGGACAGAGTGCTACCTGGGGTTCCTGGTGAGGCTGAGGCTGTGGACAGCTGGGTTTGTGATGGGCAGGCATAGAGCTACCTGGGGGCCCTGGTGAGGCTGAGGCTGTGGACAGTTGGATTTCTGATGGGCAGGCACAGTGCTACCTCGGGTTCCTGGTGAGGTTGAGGCTCTGAACAGCTGTATTTCTGATGGGCAGGCACAGTGCTGCCTAGGGTTCCTGGTGAGGCTGAAGCTGGGGACAGCTGCATTTCTGATGGGTTGGCATAGTGCTTCCTGTATTCTCTGGTCAGGCTGAGGCTATGGACAGTAGAGATGGGCAGGCACAGTGCTACCTTGGGTTCCTGGCGAGGTTGAGGCTCTGAACAGCTGTATTTCTGATGGGCAGGCACAGTGCTACCTGGGATTCCTGGTGAGGCTGAGGCTGTGGATGGTTGAGATGGGCAGACAGACTGCTACATGGGATTTTTTGTAAGGCTCAGGCTGTGTACAGTTGAGATGGGCAGGCACAGTGCTCCCCGGGGTTCCTGGCGAGGCTGAGGTTGTGGACGGTGGAGATGGGCAGGCACAGTGCTATCTGGGGATTCTGGTGAGGCAGGGGCTGTGGACAATTGCATTTCTGATGGACAGGCACAGTGCTACCTGGAGTCCCTGGGGAGGCTGAGGCTGTGGACAGTTGCATTTCTAATGGGCAGGCACAGTGCTACCTGGGGTCCCTGATGAGGGTGAGACTGTGGACAGTTGAGCTGGGCAGGCACAGCGCTACCTGGGGTTCCTGGTGAGGCTGAGGCTGTGGACAGCTGCATTTCTCATTGGCAGGTATAGTCCTACCTGGGTCCCTGGTGAGGCTGAGGTGGTGGACAGTTTAGATGAGCAGTCATAGTGCTACCTGAGGTTCCTGGTGTGGATGAGATTGTGGACAGCTGCATTTGTGATGCGCAGATATAGTCCTGCCTGGGGTCCCTGGTGAGGCTGAGGCTGTGTACAGTTGAGATGGGCAGGCACAGTGCTACCTGGGGTCCCTGGTCAGGCTGAGGTTGTGGACAGTTGCATTTGTGATGGGGAGACACAGCGCTACCTGGGGTTCCTGGTGAGACTGAGGCTGTGGACAGCAGCATTTCTGATGGTCAGGCACAGTGCTTCCTGTGGAACCTTGTCTGACTGAAGCTGTGGACATTTGAGATGGGTTGGCAGGCACAGTGCTATGTGGGGTTCCTGGTGAGGCTGAGGCTGTGTACAACTGCATTTCTGACGGGCAGGCACAGTGCTACCTGGGGTTGCTGTTGAGGCTGAGGCTGTGGACAGTTGCCTCTCTGATGGTCAGGCACAGTGCTTTCTGCGGTCTCTGGTCAGCCCGAAGCTGTAGACAGTTGAGATGGTCAGGCACAGTGCTACCTGGGGTCCCTGGTGAGTCTCAGGCTGTGGACTGTTGAGATGGGCAGGCACAGTGCTACATGGGGTTCCTGGTGAGTCTCAGGCTGTGGACAGTTGAGTTGGGCAGGCACAATGCTACCTGGGGTCCCTGGTGATTCTCAGGCTGTGGACAGTTGAGATGGGCAGGCACAGCGCTACCTGTGGTTTCTGGTGAGGCTGAGGCTGTGGACAGCAGCATTTCTGATGGTCAGGCACAGTGCTTCCTGTATTCTCTGGTCAGGGTGAGGCTATGGACAGCTGAGATGGGCAGGCACCTGGGTTCCTGGTGAGGCTGAGGCTGTAGATGGTTGAGATGGGCAGACAGACTGCTACATGGGGTTTCTCGTAAGGCTCAGGCTGTGTACAGTTGAGATGGGCAGGCACAGTGCTCCCTGTAGTCCCTGCTGAGGCTCAGGCTGTGTACAGTTGAGATGGGCAGGCACAGCACTACCTGGGGTTCCTGGTGAGGCTGAGGCTGTGAACAGTTGCATTTCTGATCAACAGGCACAGTGCTACCTGTAGTCCCGGTGAGGCTGAGGCTGTGGACAGTTGGATTTCTGATCAGCAGGAACAGCTCTACCTGGGGTTCTTGGTGAGGCTCAGGCTGTGGATAGGTGAAATGGGCAGGGACAGTGCTATCTGGGGTTCCTTGTGAGGCTGAGGCTGTGGACAGCTGCATTTCTGATGGGCAGGCACAGTGCTTCCTGCGGTCCCTGGTCAGGCTGAGGCTGTGGACAGCAGCATTTCTGATGGGCAGGCACAGTGCTACTTGGGGTCCCTGGTGAGGGTGAGACTGTGGACAGTTGAAATGGACAGGCACAGTGCTACCTGGGGTTCCTGATGAGTCTCAGGCTGTGGACAGTTGAGATGGACAGGCACAGTGCTACCTGGGGTTCCTGGTGAGGCTGAGGCTGTGGACAGCTGCATTTCTGATGGGCAGGCATAGTCCTACCTGGGGTCCCTTGTGAGTCTGAGGCGGTGGACAGTTTAGATGGTTAGTTATAGTGCTACTTGAGGTTCCTGATGAGGCTGAGGTTGTGGACAGCTGCATTTCTGATCGGCAGATATAGTGCTGCCTGGGGTATCTGGTGAGGCTCAGGCTGTGGACAGCAGCATTTCTGATGGGCAGGCACAGTGCAACCTTGGGTTTATGGTGAGGCTGAGGCTGTGGACAGTTGAGATGGGCAGGCACAGTGCTACCTGGGGTCCCTGGTGAGACTGAGGCTGTGGACAGTTGAGATGGGCAGGCACAGTGCTACCTGGGGATTCTGGTGAGACTGAGGCCGTGGACAGCTACATTTCTGATGGGCAGGCACAGTGCTACCTGTGGTTCCTGGTGATGCTGAGGCTGTGGATAGTTTAGATGGGCAGGCATAGTGCTGCCTGGAGACCCTGTTGAGGCTCAGGCTATGGACAGTTGACATGGGCAGGCACAGTGGTTCCTGGGGTTCCTGGTGAGGCTGAGGCTGTGGACAGCTGAATTTCTGATGGGCAGGCACAGCATTACCTGGAGTTCCTGGTGAGGCTGAGGCTGTGGACCTTTGGATTTCTGATAGGCAGGCACAGTGCTACCTCAGGTTCCTCGTAATGCTGAGGCTGTGGACAGTTGAGGTGGGTAGGCACAGTGCTATCTGGGGATTCTGGTGAGGCAGGGGCTGTGGACAATTGCATTTCAGATGGGCAGGCACAGTGCTACTTGGGGTTCCTGGGGAGGCTGAGGCTATGGGCATTTCTGATGGGCAGGCACTGTGGTAACTGAGATTTCTGGTGAGGCTGAGGCTGTGGCCAGCTGCATTTCTGATCAGCAGGCATAGTCCTACCTGAGGTTCCTGGTGAGGTTGACGCTCTGTACAGCTGTATTTTGATGGGCAGGCACAGTGCTACCTGGGGTTCCTGGTGAGGCTGAAGCTGTGGACAGCTGCATTTCTGATGGGCTGGCATAGTGCTTCCTGTATTCTCTGGTCAGGCTGAGGCTATGGACAGTTGAGATGGGCAGGCACAGTGCTACCTTGGGTTCCTGGTGAGGTTGAGGCTCTGCACAGCTGTATTTCTCATGGGCAGGCACAGTGCTACCTGGGGTTTCTGTTGAGGCTGAGGCTGTGGACACCTGAATTTCCGATGGGCAGGCACAGCGCTACCTGGGGTTCCTGGTGAGGCTGAGGCTGTGGTTGTTGAGATGGGCAGACAGACTGCTACATGGGGTTTCTCGTAAGGCTCAGGCTGTGGACAGTTGAGATGGGCAGGCACAGTGCTCCCTGGAGTCCTTGCTGAGGCTGAGGCTGTGTACAGTTGAGATGGGCAGGCACAGCACTACCTGGGGTTCCTGGTGAGGCTTAGGCTGTGGACAGTTGCATTTCTGATGGGCAGGCACACTGGTCTCTGGTGTTCCTGGTGAGACGGAGGCTGTGGAAAGTTCACATGGGCAGGCACAGTGCTTCCTGGGGTTCCTGGTGAGGCTTAGGCTGTGGACAGTTGCATTTCTGATGGGCAGGCACACTGGTCTCTGGTGTTCCTGGTGAGACGGAGGCTGTGGAAAGTTCACATGGACAGGCACAGTGCTGCCTGGGGGTCCTGTTGAGGCTCCAGCCGTGGACACCTTGATTTCTGATGGGCAGGCACAGTGGAACTTTGGGTTTATGGTGAGGCTGAGGTTGTAGAGAGTTGACATAGGCACACCCAGTGCTACCTGGGAACCCTGGTGACGCTGAGGCTGTCGAAAGTTGAGATGGACAGGCACAGTGCTACCTGGGCTTCCTGGTGAGGCTGAGGCTGCAACTGCATTTCTGATGGGCAGTCACAGTGCTACCTGGGGTTCCTGTTGAGGCTGAGGCTGTGGACATTTCTGACGGGCAGGCACAGTGGTACCTGTGGTTTCTGGTGAGGCTGTGGCTGTGGCCAGCTGCATTTCTAATCAGCAGGCATAGTCCTACCTGGGGTCACTGGTGAGGCTGAGGCTGTGAACAGTTGGATTTCTGATGAGCAGGAACAGTGCTACCTGGGGTTCTGGTGAGGCTCAGGCTGTGGATAGTTGAAATGGGCAGGGACAGTGCTATCTGGGGTTTCTGGTGAGGCTGAGGCTGTGGACAGCTTCATTTCTCATCGGCAGGCACAGCGCTACATGGGGTTCCTGGTGAGGCTGAGGCTGTGGACAGCCGCATTTCTGATGGTCGTGCATAGTGCTAACTGGGTTCCTGGTGAGGCTGAGGCTGTGGACAGCAGCATTTCTGATGGGCAGGCACAGTGCTTCCTGCGGTCCCTGGTCAGGCTGAGGCTGTTGACAGTTGAGATGGGCAGGCACTGTGCACTCTGGAATCCCTGGTGAGGCTGAAGCTGTGGACAGTTGCATTTCTGCTGGGCAGACACAGTGCTACCTGGGGTTCCTGGTGAGGCTGAGGCTGTGGACAGTTGAGATGGGCAGGCACAGCGCTACTTAGGGTCCCTGGTGAGGCTGAGGCTGTGGACAGCTGCATTTCTGATGGGCAGGCATAGTCCTAGCTAGAGTCCCTGGTGAGGCTGAGGCGGTGGACAGTTTAGATGGGTAGTCATAGTGCTACCTGAGGTTCCTGGTGAGGCTGAGGTTGTGGACAGCTGCATTTCTGATGGGCAGATATCGTGCTGCCTGGGGTCCCTGGTGAGGCTGAGGCTGTGTACAGTTGAGATGGGCAGGCACAGTGCTACCTGGGGTCCCTGGTCAGGCTGAGGTTGTGCACAGTTGCATTTGTGATGGGGAGACACAGCGCTACCTGGGGTTCCTGGTGAGGCTCAGGCTGTGGACAGCAGCATTTCTGATGGGCAGGCACAGTGCATCGTGGTCCCTGGTCAGGCTGAAGCTGCGGACACTTGAGATGGGTGGGCAGGCACAGTGCTACCTAGGATTTCTTGTGAGGCTCCTGCTGTGGATAGTTGAGATGGGCAGGCACAGTGCTACGTGGGGTTCCTGGTGAGGCTGAGGCTATGGACAGCTGCATGTCTGATGGGCAGGCACAGTGCTACCTGGAGTTTCTGGTGAGGCTCAGGCTGAGGATAGTTGAGATGGGCAGCCACAGTGGTACCTGGGTTTCCTGTGTGGCTGAGTCTGTGGACAGCGGCATTTCTGATGGGCAGGCACAGCGCTACCTGGGGTTCCTGGTGAGGTCGATGCTGTGGACAGTTGCATTTCTGATGGGCAGGCACAGCGCTACCTTGGGTTCCTGGGGAGGCTGAGGCTGTGGACAGCTGCATTTCTGATCTGTGGACAGCTGCATTTCTAATCTGTAGAGAGAGTGCTACCTGGAGTTCCTGGTGAGACTGAAGCTGTGGCCAGCTGCATTTCTGATCGGCAGGCATAGTCCTACTTGGGGTCCCTGGTGAGGCTGAGGTTGTGGACAGTTGGATTTCTGATGGGCAGGCACAGTGCTACCTCAGGTTACTGGTCAGGTTGAGGCTCTAAACAGCTGTATTTCTGATGGGCAGGCACAGCGCTACCTGGGGTTCCTGGTGAGGCTGAGGCTATGGATGGTGGAGATGGGCAGACAGACTGCCAAATGGGGTTTCTCGTAAGGCTCAGGCTGTGTACAGTTGAGATGGGCAGGCACAGCACTACCTGGAGTCCCTGGGGAGGCTGGGGCTGTGGACAGTTGCATTTCTGACAGCCAGGCACAGTGCTACCTGTAGTCACCGGTGAGGTTGAGGCTGTGGACAGTTGCATTTCTGATAGGCAGGCACAGTGCTTTCTGGTGTTCCTGGTGAGACGGAGGCTGTGGAAAGTTCACATGGGCAGGCACAGTGCTTTCTGGTGTTCCTGGTGCGGCTAAGGCTGTGAACAGCTGCATTTCAGATGGGCAGGCACAGTGCTACCTGGGGTTCCTGGGGAGGCTGAGGCTGTGGACATTTCTGATGGGCAGGCACAGTGGTAACGGGTTTCTGGTGTGGCTAAGGCTGTGGCCAGCTGCATTTCTGATTGGCAGGTATAGTCCTACCTGTGGTCCCTGGTGAGGCTGATGGTGTGGAGAGTTGGATTTCTGATGAGCAAGAACAGCGCTACCTGGGGTTCTTGGTGAGGCTCAGGCTGTGGATAGTTGAAATGGGCAGGGACAGTGGTACCTGTGTTTCCTGGTGAGGCTGAGGCTGTGGACAGCTGCATTTCTGTTGGGCAGGCACAGAGCAACCTTGGGTTATGGTGAGGCTGAGGTTGTAGAGAGTTGAGGTAGGCACACCCAGTGCTACCTGAGATCACTGGTGAGGCTGAGGCTGTGTACAACTGCATTTCTGATGGGCAGGCACAGTGCTGCCTTGGGTTGCTGTTGAGGCTGAGGTTGTGGACAGTTGCCTTTCTGATGGTCAGGAACAGTGCTTCCTGTGGTCCCTGGTCAGGCTGAAGCTGTAGACAGTTGAGATGGGCAGGCACTGTGCTACCTGGGGTCCCTGGTGAGCATGAGGCTGTGGACAGTTGAGATGGGCAGGCACAGTGCTACATGGGGATTGTGGTGAGGCTCAGGCCGTGGACAGCTGCATTTCTGATGGGCAGGCATGGTGCTACCTGTGGTTCCTGGTGATGCTGAGGCTGTGGATACTTTAGATTGGCAGACATTGTGCTGCCTGGCGACCCTGTTGAGTCTCAGGCTATGGACAGTTGATATGGGCAGGCACAGTGGTACCTGGGGTACCTGGTGAGGCTGAGGCTGTGAACAGCTGAATTTCTTATGGGCAGGCACAGCATTACCTGGGGTACCTGGTGAGACTGAGGCTGTGGCCAGCTGCATTTCTGATAGGCAGGCATAGTCCTACTTGGGGTCCCTGGTGAGACTGAGGCTCTGGACAGTTGGATTTCTGATGGGCAGGCACAGTACTACCTCGGGTTCCTGGTGAGGCTGAGGCTCTGAACAGCCATATTTCTGATCGGCAGGCACGGTGCTACCTCGGGATCCTGGTGAGGTTGAGGCTCTGAACAGCTGTGTTTCTGATCGGCATGCACAGTGGTACCTGGGGTTTCTGGTGAGGGTGAGGCTGTGGACAGTAACATTTCTGATGGTCACGCATAGTCCTACCTGAGGTCCCTGGTGAGGCTGTGGCTGTGGACAGTTGGATTTCTGATGAGCAGGGACAGTGCTGCCTTGGGTTCTTGGTGAGTCTCAGGCTGTGGGTAGTTGAAATGGGCAGGGACAGTGTTATCTGGGGTTCCTGGGGAGGCTGAGGCTGTGGACAGCTTGATTTCTCATCAGCAGGCACAGGGCTACATGGGGTTCCTGGTGAGGCTGAGGCTGTGGACAGCAGCATTTCTGATGGGCAGGCACAGTGCTTCCTGTGGTCCCTGGTCAGGCTGAGGCTGTGGACAGTTGAGATGGGCAGGCACAGTGCTCTCTGGAATCCTGGTGAGGCTGATGCTGTGGACAGTTGGATTTCTGATAGGGAGGCACAGTGCTACCTCGGGTTCCTGGTGAGGCTGAGGCTGTGGACAGCTGAATTTTTGATGGTCAGGCTTAGTGCTGCTTGGGGTTCCTGGTGAGGCTGAGGCTGTGGACAGCTGCATTTCTGATGGGCAGGCATAGTGCTCCCTGGGGTTTCTGGTGAGGCTGAGGTTGTAGAGAGTCGAGGTAGGCACACCCGGTGCTACCTGGGATCCCTGGTGAGGCTGAGGCTGTCGAAAGTTGAGATGGGCAGGCACAGGGCTATCTGGGGTTTCCGGTGGGGCTCAGGCTGTTGATAGTTGAGATGGGCAGCCACAGTGGTACTTGGGTTTCCTGGTGAGGCTGAGGCTGTGGACCACAGCATTTCTGATGGGTAGGCACAGCGCTCCCTTGTGTCCCTGGTGAGGCTGAGGCTGAGGCTGTGGACAGCTGCATTTCTGATGGGCATGCACAGTGCTACCTGTACTCCCTGGTGAGGCTGATGCTGTGGGCAGTTGCATTTCTGATGGGCAGGCACAGCACTACCTGGGGTTCCTGGTGAGGCTTAGGCTGTAGACAGCTGCATTTCTGATCTATAGACAGAGTACTACCTGGGGTTCCTGGTGAGGCTGAGACTGTGGATAGTTGCTTTTCTGATGAGCAGGCCAAGCGCTACCTGGGATTCCTGGTGAGACTGAGGCTGTGGACAGCTGCATTACTGATGGGCAGGCACAGTGCAACCTTGGGTTTATGGTGAGGCTGAGGTTGTAGAGAGTTGAGATAGGCACACCTAGTGCTACCTGTGATCCCTGGTGAGGCTGAGGCTGTTTAAAGTTAAGATGGACAGGCACAGTGCTACCTGGGCTTCCTGGTGAGGCTGAGGCTGTGTGCAACTGCATTTCTGAGGGGCAGGCACAGTGCTAGCTGTGGTTCCTGGTGATGCTGAGGCTGTGGATAGTTTAGATGGGCAGGCATAGTGCGACCTGGGGACCCTGTTGAGGCTCAGGCTGTCGACAGTTGATATGGGCAGGCACGGTGGTTCCTGGGGTTCCTGGTGAGGCTGAGGCTGTGGACAGCTGAATTTCTGATGGGCAGGCACAGCATTACCTGGAGTTCCTGGTGAGACTGAGGCTGTGCACAGTTGGATTTCTGATGGGCAGGCACAGTGCTTCCTCGGGTTCCTCGTGAGGCTGAGGCTGTGGACAGTTGAGATGGGCAGGCACAGTGCTCCCTGGGGTCCCTGGTGAGTCTCAGACTGTGGACAGTTGCGATGGGTAGGCACAGTGCTATCTGGGGATTCTGGTGAGGCAGGGGCTATGGACAATTGCATTTCAAATGGGCAGGCACAGTGCTACCTGTGGTTCCTGGGGAGGCTGAGGCTGTGGACATTTCTGATGGGCAGGCACTGTGGTAACTGGAGTTTCTGGTGAGGCTGAGGCTGTGGAGAGTTGGATTTCTGATGAGCAGGAACAGCGCTACCTGGGGTTCTTGGTGAGGCTCAGGCTATGGATAGTTAAAATGGGCAGGGACAGTGTTATCTGGGGTTCCTGGGGAGGCTGAGGCTGTGGACAGCTTCATTTCTCATTGGCAGGCACAGCGCTACATGGGGTTCCTGGTGAGGCTGAGGTTGTGGACAGCTGCATTTCTTATGGTCAGGCACAGTGCTACCTGGGGGTTCCTGGTGAGGCCGAGGCTGTGGGCATTTCTGATGGGCAGGCACAGTGCTGCCTGGGGTTTCTGGTGAGGCTGAGGCTGTGTACAACTGCGTTTCTGATGGGCAGGCACAGTGCTACCTGGAGTTGCTGTTGAGGCTGAGGTTGTGGACAGTTGCCTTTCTGATGGTCAGGCATAGTGCTTCCTCCGGTCCCTGGTCAGGCAGAAGCTGTAGACAGTTGAGATGGGCAGGCACATTGCTACCTGGGGTCCCTGGTGAGTCGGAGGCTGTGGACGGTGGAGATGGGCAGACACTGTGCTATCTGGGAATTCTGGTGAGGCAGGGGCTGTGGACAATTGCATTTCAGATGGGCAGGCACAGTGCTACCTGGGGTTCCTGAGGAGGCTGAGGCTGTGCACAGCTGCATTTCTGATGGGAAGGCATAGTCTACCTGGGGTTCATGGTGAGGCTCAGGCTGTGGACAGCAGCATTTCTGATTGGCAGGCACAGTGCTTCCTGCAGTCCCTGGTCAGGCTGAGACTAGGGACAGTGCTCTCTGGAATCCCTGGTGAGGCTTATGCTGTGGACAGTTGCATTTCTGATGGGCAGACACAGTGCTACCTGGGGTTCTTGGTGAGGCTGAGGCTATGGACAGCTTCATTTCTGATGGGCAGACACAGTGCTACCTGGGGTTCCGGGTGAGGCTGAGGCTGTGGACAGCTGCATTTCCAATGGGCAGGCATGCTGCTACATGGGGTTTTTGGTGAGGCAGGGGCTGTGGATAGCTGCATTTCTGATGGACAGGCACAGTGCTACCTGGAGTTTCTGGTGAGGCTCAGGGTTTGGACAGTTGCATTTCTGATTGGCCAGCATAGTGCTCCCTGGGGTTCCTAGTGAGGCTGAGGCTGTGGACAGTTGCATTTCTGATGGGCAGGCACAGTGCTACCTTGGGTTCCTGGTGAGTCTGAGGATGTGGACAGTTCAGATAGGCAGGGACAGCGCTACTTGGGATTCCTGGTGAGGCTGAGTCTATGTACAGTTGCATTCAAATAAAATGCCAAAAGTGTTCCACAAAGCCGATACCACCTTGTTGTCCTGGCCAGTGGGAAGTTTGTCACAGGGAAGATCGCTTCGTGTCCCTACCAAGTTGTGCTACATCTCCTCCTTGTGCGCCCCTTTGATTCTCGACTTCCAGTCAGAGTTTGTGCCACCTGCCATCCCTGGGCAAAGTCCCTTCATAAGTGCTCAAATTCTTCACCAGTTCTCTAAGTAGCATTTCACCAAATTTTGGTCTAAGGCTTCATTATACCCATAAATATACTTGAGGCCTTCATAGGGCCTTTGTTCATGGGGATTATTGAAATTGTAAATGGGAAATTTGAGAAATGTTTAAATATTTTTAACATAAAAATGCACTGCATATTAACATAAGTAACATTTTCATTTTTAAAAAGTCTATTTTTTAAAACAAAGAGTGTGAAAAGCACGGCACTGCTTTTGTGTTTTTGCCCATCTCTTTCACGTCAGGCTGAACAGAAGCTCACACTTGCTTCTGCGTTCTGTTGCAGTATCACACATCAGTAACCTCCGGAAAACTCCACTGTATGTATGTGAGAGAAGGCAAATCACATGTTGTTATGAAAATAGGATTCACTTTGCAGACCCCTTGAAAGGGTCGCAGGAGCCCCTGGGAGGTTGCGCACCCTAAACAGTGCAGGGCAGCAGCTGTTGGTTCCTCTCAGGACCTGGCACAACGCAAGTTCTCCCAAAGCATTTGCTGAGTGAATCTACCTTTTTGGGGTGGGAGTAGGGACTCCTCCTTCCCTGGAGGCCTGTAGGGGCTGTGGAGTGCATGCCCGAGCGGATGTGTTTCCATCCTGAAAATGAGCAGGTCCAGAGAGGACCCCTGGGTGGAGGGCACAGTGAGGGCTGAGACGCGATCCCTGTCTGATGGCCATTTCCACTGGGCTGGGCTCGTCTCGCCTGCCTGGCACTTGTCCCCAGGACCTCTCTTGCAGCTCATTAACACAGCTCTACTATTGCCTTCACAGGGAACCCACCAAGACCCACCTGGTCACATTCTTCCATACCGACCTCAGTGGTTACCTCCCCCAGAACGTGGTGGAATCCTTCTTCCCCCGCAGTATGACCCGCTTTTATGCCAACCTTCAGAGAGCAGTGAAGCAATTCCATGACTAATGTGATCAGTACTTGTTGACAAAGAACCCCCGTGACTCATCAAGGAGCTCCAGCTGTTGGGACACCAGGAAGCCTGGGAGCACCCGAAGGCCTGTGTTTACTCTTTGGACCAAGCTGACAGACTGCGCTTCTCTGAGAATGCCAACCAGAGGCTGCAGCCCACCCTTCCTGCCTCCTGCCCCACTCAGGGTTGGCATGTAATGACCATTCACGTGCTCCAAACTCTATCTGCCCGTTGTCCAAACACGCCTGTCCTGGCAGGGTGGACCCATTCTTCTGACCGTCTGACCAGGACTCGGCCTGGACACCATTTGAGGTACTCTGGCCCCAATCCTTCCTTTGCCTGTCACTCTCAGAAGCCACGTTTCCCTGACTGTCACAGAGAATCACCATCGCCACTGAAAACCAGGCCCTGTTGCCTTTTAAGCATCTATAGCTCCGCGCTCGCGCTGCAGGACTGTATCAGAAAAAACATATTTTTCTGATATCAACCTTGTATACGGCTCTAATGCTGCAAAAGATTTTTTTTTTCCTTAAAATGGTGTCAACTTGGCAAATAATGGTTTAAAAATGGGATAAGCATTAAGGAAAAACACTGTCAGTGCCTCTTCCGTTTGAATTTGTTTTTCTGTCTTTATCCCTTCTGAGTGGACTTTCGTGTCCTCGGTGAAACCCGGCAGTGTGAGTCTGTTCCAGGCCAAATCTGCAGCGGCAGGGCTGAGTTCTCCTTGGAAGTAATTCTGAACCGAGCGTGGACTCGTGTCTGCATGGGGAACCTGGGGAGAAGAGCCTTCTTTTTCTTTCCCTTGGGCATTTCCCTTTCCTTGTCCTCTGTTAAACGGAGGCAGAGGCAGGAGGTCTAGGTCCTCCGGACCATCCTGCCATCAGGAAAGATGGAAGAGCAAAGCCTCCCACTAGCAGCCCTGACTGGAAGTCCCCCCACCCTCTAGATCCTGCTGCAAGACTGCACAAAGCCACAGGGGCCATGTCCACCCAGGCACATCATCAGAACCAGGGAGCACAGCCTGGCCACCTGGAAGGGGCCTCAGCAGCCACGCACCTTCCTTTCCCTGTCTCCAATCGAGAGAAGGACACTCTGACATTCCCTAGCAACCTCATCTGCACCTCTGCTACTTTCCTTGTAAGACAGACATGTGTCTGACTAAAATTCTTCACATCGCATTTACGCAGGTTACTACTGTGTGCATGGGATGTTTTCACAGTGTTCTCAGCCTTTGCTCCTCCAGACAGAAAATGTTTCCCCTGTTACTGTAACTTCCCTGTCTTTGAGTCCTGAGGTGACTGTCTCTTAAATGTGCCAAGATGTGAGCAAGCCTTAAAATACAACAGCTTAGTGTTAAGGGGGCAGAAAGCTTCCTCCTTCTGTGTTCTATTGCAACTACAGATTGTACAATCATGCCTAAGATCTTTAGCTAACACCCTTTTCAAGAAATCAGACTCTTGGATTGACCTAGAATTCATTCATTCATTAAGTACTCTGTGACGAGCAGTGTTCTGTATCAACTTCTCATGAGTTGGTCTGAGTTCAGCTGATTACAGGTGTTCTAGCCAAGGAAGCTTTCATGCCTGCCCCCTCCGAGCTCCATACTCTGAAGTGGTCTTACTAAGATGGGACTGCCTTGTACAGCCCTGTGTAGCCAAGTGAAAGCCAGCCAACCAAGAGCACATCTCACTGGGCCTGTGGGGCACACTGTGCCCGCACTGCTCCTCCCCGTGACTGCGTTAGGGTAGACTGGTCTGAGCCCTGGCTGAGGAGCCAGAAAACATGCATCTAGTCCAAGCTCTGTCACGTGGGCTGAGTGTGCGCTTGAACAGTCAATGCATCTGCTTTGTCTTTGAAAGAAAATATGGAGGCAGTGGTACCAGTCTCAGTGTAACCTGCTTCTTGAGTGTTGACACGAGTGAGAGAATGTATGAATCAGTAAGATGCTGGGCAAGGCAAAGAATTAGGGCTGCCTGGGAGAGACCCAGTCGTAGATTTGTTTTCATGGAAAGTTAAGACAACTTCATAGTTGTCAGTTGTGATGGCTAAAGTGTTTGAGGAGGACACTGGCCTGCATCCTGTCAGCTCTGAAGAAGTTGGCCGAGCAAGGCTAAGCCTCAAGTGTAAATCCCAGCATCATGGAGTGCAAATGGATGAGCCTTTGTTTTAGGACCTTTTGCTGATTCCTACCCTGAAGACCTCAGCCTCGAGATTAGAAACATGGGCAGTACTTGTGTCTTCACCAGCCTTAGGAGTTGTGTCTCCTTGGAGAGGAGAGAACCTTCTAAAACCAGCCAAGACAGGAGGTACTGGGAGGGCCATGGGCTCCGCTCCGTCTATCCCTAGTCCTCAGCTCTGTGCCACTCACTCCTTCAGTTGCTTTGCCTGGCCTCTCAAGGAGTCTCTTGGTGTCATGGCCCACGGCCAGCTCCATGCTCATCCCTGTCCCCACCTTCTCTTTCATCACTTGGCTGCTTGATAAGACTTAGAACAATTCTGATTTTCGGGAAGGCCACTGTTTATGCAGGCAAGGAATGTGCCCCCCACATCACGTGGCCTCCTTGCCCAGCCCTGGTCATGGGGAGGGAGTGTTGAATCGAATCACATCTCTCGTTGGTAGACCATGTCCATCTTCAGTGTTTCTATTAAATCTAAAAAGTAGATACAAATGGTACCTCCAAGTTCTTGTCTAATTGCTTATCTATGGCTTGAGGCAATCCCGAATGGAATGGGCTGCACAAGTTAAGCAGCAGGACAGAAACTGCTCTAAGCCCGTGATTCCTTGGGATGAATAGAACAGTGAGCTGAACGCCTGCTCTAATGAAACCGCTAAATGGGTTTACAGGAAGATTAGGAGCCCAGCTGGGTTTTCTGAGTCCACTGCTGGGAAATAGATTCATCACTTCCTGTGGACCCTAGAGAAGCCATCAGATTGCATTAATACAGCCCCGCTGATGATAGCCTGAGAATTACCACTGTGTTTCATCTGTGGTCCTTCCAGGTGTTCCCCTACATTCTTCCTTCACAGGAGCTGGGGCTGGGGAGAGGCCAATACTCTGGCCCAGGACTAGTCAAAGGATGCTGGTTGTTGCTGATGCAAAGTCACATTGCCTGGTCCTGAGCTTGGCAATTGGGCATCCAGAGACGACCAAACCAAATATCCCTTTGGCCAGGTACTCAGGTATTCCCTATGATGTTATGCACTTAAAGCACCTTGGGCTGATAGTCTCTACCAAATCACAGAAGAAAGGCCTCAATCTGCCACATCTCTCACCAGCTGGATAAGGCATTTACTGCCCACAGTGTTTGCTGGCACAGAACCATACACCAGAAGCTGCTGTGATCACTAAAGGCAATGTCCGTTTAGCGCTGAGCACAGTGCTTGGCCTGTGGCAGGTAAGTGGTAGAAATTTTTATTTGGTACCCTCACATACACACTGGTTCCTTCTGTTGGCACACCTGTCCATGCTTTGAGCTTTCTGCTTCACCTATACTCTTCTGTTTACTGGCTCCACCACCCTTTCCTAGGATTACTTCTCCAATCCAACCAAAAACAATGTTGCAAATGTTTCATGTGACAAATTGTGTTTTTCATAAATGGCCCCAGCAATATTTTCTCTCCCCTTAAGCTCAGGCAGGTTTGTATCAGCTCTAACTGATGGAGGATAGTGGAGGTGATGCTATGTGACTTCCAAGGCAAAGGTATAAACAGGATGCACCTTCCACCTGGCTCTTGCACTCCTGATCTGCTCATCCTGGGAATCCAAACACCATGTTGTGAGGAAGCCCAAGCCACAAGGGGAGGCTACCTATAAGCATTCAGGCCAGTATCCCCAGGTGAGTTCCCAGCCCACAGCCAACATCAACGGCCAGATGTATAAGTGACTGATCCTTCACATGGTCCCAGCCCCCACCTTTGCATGATTCCAGCTGATGGCAAGTGGAACAGAGATGAGCTGCCCCCTCCAATCTCTGCCCACGTTGCAGATTCATGAGAAAATGTCACTGTTCGGGGGTGAATCGTGACACCGTTACAATACTTGAAACATTTTGCAAAGCCAGGCATGAAATTCATATGAAATTGTAACAAATCCATTTTATTTGTGGCACCACAATATTATTAAGCTCTCTTTATACACAGTCTGCAATTTGTATTAGCTATCCCAATGTGACCCTGCCCTTACTTTTGAAACAACCCTTTTGCTGGGTGGCATTCTAGAAGGTCTGGGCCTGGGCAGCAGTCAGTGGGAAGCCCCCTGTGCTTTCCCCCATCTGGGTGGGGTGGCAGCAGAGACCCTGAGAATCAGCGGTTACGGGAGCTGAGCTGTGTGCTCTGGGCTTTGGCTTCAGCACGTCCTGCCTAGGAGTCTCCAGCAGCTGATGTCCCCTTGGACTGCATGCTTTTCCTCTTGATGACAATCGTGACAGGTCCATCAGGCAGTGCTTTGATGATGTTCCAGGCTTCAAACCGTGTGAGGCCCTGCATGGCAGTGCCAGCCAGGTGCAAGATTTCATCTCCAGGCTGGACTGTCTCGCTTTGTTCTGAGGCTGCTCCTGAAATGAGGGAGAAGGTAATGGATTCTATGGGTGATGGGGAACAAGAAAGTTGCCCCCTATTCTTGATCTCCAAGGATCCAGGATAGCATGGAAGAGAATGGGGTACTATCCCTTGGGAGAGTGCTTGGTGGTGGTTCTAAACTGAGGCCTCTATTAAGATGGTGACTAAGAGGTTAGGGTACCAGGCTCCAGGGCACCAGGCCCTTGGAAAGGGATAGCCCAGGCTGTCCCCAGCAGAGGGAAATACCACGCAGCTCCAAGCCACAGCCTGGCTGGAGCACCTTCCACAGTTTACAGAGGACTCTGGGGAACGGAGTCCTGCCCGGACCCTGCTATGGACACTGAACCAATATCCTACCCACTTCACATTGGTTCTCCGCATCTGGTGCAGTCAGCAGCATTGGGTGGTATGGGAAGAGGGCTAGTATGATTTCTGTGCAACAATCTTTACATGGATGTTGCCTCTGAGTGGCATGAAGTCCTCTGTGCCCACTTAAGAAGGAAACAATCATAATACGGCCCCCACTATTTCAAAGCTGCATATGAAAGCGATGCTATTTTACTGTGTATATTAAAAGAAAAATTTCCCTCCATTTGACACAGTGATCTTCACAAATCCTGAAATTAGAGTAGAAGATAACAATAATGAAGCTATAGCTAAAGGGTATTGGCGTTGCATTCACGACAGTAATCCTATGAGGGATATATTGTTTGTGTTTCCTTTTAACAGGTGAGGAAACCGAGAACTCCAGTGACTGGCCCAGAGCTTCATAGCGGCTAAGTGGTGGGCCCTGGGTTGGAACCCAGACTTTCTGGCTCCAGAATCTGCACCTCCCCCTCCCATATCACCCTGCAGCTGGTAGTCTCATCTTAAGCATTTAAGCCAATGGGCCCACGCTGGTGAAGTGACTTGCCCAAGGTCATGCCACCAAGGTCATGTGGCAGAACTCATACTAGAATCCAGTCCTCTTGACATTGAACCCAATGCTCCTTCCAAATTGACCTTTAAAATTAGAAATATCTTTCCCAGAATTGGGGTTAACATGGATTCTGGGGGTACTGCCATGTAAGCCTCAGTCTACCCTCTGAGTTTCCACAGCCACAGCAGAACTTTAACCAAACGAGTCGGCAGCAGGAGCTCATGGTGGGCAAAGGGCAGAGGTGAGTCCCTTCTGGTCTCAGTCCTAAGAGCCCTGAGACACACACCTGTACCTCTTTGCCTCCTTTTGTGGATGAGGAGCCTCAGGCCCAGAAAGGAACAGTCACTCAGCATGATACAGGCAGAGCTGAGACTAGAACCCGGTCCAATTGCCTCCCTGTCCACTACGCCTCTCTACACCCCTTGCTCTGCGACTTGGGGACTTCCGATTTGAGGAACACCAAAGAATCGGGGGTTTTACAGGGTAGCCACAGTCATTCATGAGTTTCACAGGGAAATGCAAGTGACCCCCATATCAGACTGATTTGTACCCCAATCCCTGAGGAACAAAATATCAAAATTTTAAATAAAGGCAGGAATGGATGTGTCAGGACTAGGGTAAGGTACATGAGACCAGGTTGTGCAGTACAAAGTCAGACTCTGTCGTTATTTAAACACTGATACTTTGTTCAACAAAATGTTTTTCTAAATTTTTTTTTTTTTTTTGGAGACAGAGTCTTACTGGGTAGCCCAGGCTGGAGTGCAATGGCGCAGTCTCGGCTCACTAGAAACCTTCACCTCCTGGGTTCAAGTCATTCTTCTGACTCGGCCTCCCAAGTAACTGTAATTACAGGCACGTGCCACCATGCTCAGCTAATTTTTTGTATCTTTAGTAGGAATGGAGTTTCACCGTATGGCCAGGCTGGTCTGGAACTCCTGACCATGTGGTCTGCTCACCTTGGCCTCCCAAAGTGCTGGGATTGCAGCTGTGAGCCACTGTGCCCAGATTAAAATTAATTTTTTAAAAACACACTGCATGAAAATCATAATGATCTGGGTTACTAAGTATTTTGGTACCCCTTTAAAATTTATACCACAGGCCAGTGCCTCACTGCCTCACTCTAGAGTCCTGCTCTGCCAACCTGAACCAAGTCCAGGACTTAGGTGCTTATGAGGACCCATCAAAACAGAGGTGGGCTGAGGGGATGTCTGAGCAAAGGAGAAAAAGTAGAAAAAGCAGAATTGAGCCCTAAAAAGACCAGCATGCCTATGAAGTGGACATGGGGTTGTACGAAACCAACATAGCCCAGAAGGTGCCCAGAAGCCTTTTGGGGGTCTGGCCACATGCCCACAACTGGAGAGACGCAAAGAACCAGACACGCCCCATACCTTTGAAAATCCTGTTAATGGTGAGAGGCTTGTCTCCCTGCAGCGAGCCCTTCCCTCCTTCCAGGCTGAAGCCCAGCCCTCCAGACATCTTCTCCAGTGTCACCGTGCAGACTGTGGCCTCTGCTGCTGAGAAAAACACAAGGGCTCTGTGAGGGGTCCTCTCCTCTCCCAGACCCCAGATACCCTGGGCTTCAAGTGAGCCCGGAATGGTGCCACCCTCCGTGTTTGCACACAGGCCCATGTAAACACAGAATACATCTCAGATGGCGTACGAGGCAGGCCATGCATTCTTGGGGGTCACAAATTACTGAGCAGCCCCAAATGGCCAAAGAGGATGTGGCCCACGGGGCTTCCGCTGAGTGGGGAACTTACTAGAATCTACAGAAACATCACTGGCTGCAGAGGCTGAGGCTGCAGAGTCGGTGGAGGAGTTGAGGTCGGGCACGGTCTCTGGAGTCAGCTTCCTTGTGACAATCACAGCTTGCCTGGGCTCGCGAGCTTGGCGGAGGATGGCCAGGGCGTCATTGTGTGTGGTCCCCTTGAGAGACTTGCCGTTGATGGAAAGAACTTCATTGCCCTTCTGAATAGTCCCTTCCTGGGAGGCCAGGCCGTTTGGAAACACTCTGTGAACCTAAGCAAACCAAAGGAAGTCAGGACCAGAAATCACTCAAGTCAAGTCCACATTCTTGCTGGATGAGGACTGAACCAGTTAGTCAATGCTAGAGGATTTTTAGGCCAACGAGGATTAAAGGTACTTGTATCCTAGATCAGAGCTGCTGGAACAGAGGCTAGCATTCCCTCCTCCTCCATGCAGAGCAGAGATCACCAGCAATAATGACCAGCTAAGCCCTCAGAATCCAACCCAACACAGTGTCTTAAACTGTATCACCACAATTCCAGTTGGCATTCCGGTTAAAATCTTTTGCCTCACCTACCGTAGATCAGAATTCCCCAAAGTCGTTTTATCGAAACACTATGGCATATTAATGGGTATTGTGTAAGAAAAGGGCTTTTCCTATTACTTTTTTAAAAAAATGGAGACAGGGTCTCCCAATGTTGCCCAGGATGGTCTCGCACTCCTGGGCTCAAGCAGTCCTCTCACCTTGGCCTCCGATAGTGCTGGGATCACAGGCGTGAGCCACCACACCCAGCCAAGAAATTTTTTAGATCAAAGAGACTTGAGAAAAACTGGGTTAAACAAAAGCTCTGAAACGGTCTACTTTTAAAAAGCAAAAGGCATTAAAGAGTCTATAATACAAATTTGCATGGCAGATTTCTAAGTATTGGCAGGGTATTATAGGGATTCCCAAACTATTTCAACAAAGAATCCTTTTCTTGTAGAGAAATTCTCAGTCTCGCTTGGCAGAATGCATTTTGAGAAACTCTCTCCTAGGCAGTTCTAGATGTTTTTCTAGCTCCTCCCCTAGAAATTCTGTCTTTACCTCCAACGACTCCTTGGTCCCCTTTCTGCAAGATATGTGGGATCAACACACACGAAAATCCCATGTCTCAGCTCAGCCTCTTTAATGAGGTTCGTTATAATTAAAAGAACTGACTGGTAGCATGCATGGATACCACTAAAATGTACCCATAGTTTTGCTTCTATGATGGGAGCAAAGCTCTTTGCTTCTCTAAATTATTTTGGTGTTAGAAAAATTCTGTTAAGCCTGGCGCAGTGGCTCAAGCCTGTAATCCCAGCGCTTTGGGAGGCTGAGGCAGGTGGATCACGAGGTCTAGAGATCGAGACCATCCTGGTCAACATGGTGAAACCCCGTCTCTACTAAAAATACAAAAAATTAGCTGGGCATGGTAGCACGTGCCTGTAATCCCAGCTACTCAGGAGGCTGAGGCAGGAGAATTGCTTGAACCCAGGAGGCGGAGGTTGCAGTGAGCCGAGATCGTGCCATTGCACTCCAGCCTGGGTAACAAGAGCGAAACTCCGTCTCAAAAAAAAAGAAAAATTCTGTTACATGGTTAGACGTGGTTAGAATCCCCAGGCTCTAAAACCCAAGCGTGAAGCAGAACCTCACCTCTGAACCTCAGGTTCCTGTTCTATAAAAGAAGCATAAATGCCAGGAATGGTCAGTGAGTGGTCAACATGGCCATAGACAGTGCTCTGTATTAGTGCCCTTTTAATCAGTGTAGAAAGGAAGAGAAGCGCTGAAACACGGAGTTTTCGTGGATGTGCTCGGCCAACGTGCGCTCCTTCCTCCTAGTTCCCTATTGCCTGCAGTGTCCCAGGGGTGCCTGGTCAGATGGCAGGGGCAGAAGTTGCTACCCATGGACAGAGAAGAACATTCCAAGTGCTCTTCTCACAGGCGAGCTGTCCTTTCTTTCCAAGCAGAAAGTAAACTACAGGGTCAGGAACCTTTTCGTAATACTCAGCTGTGCTCAGTGAGAGAAAGAGACTTACCGGTTTTATGTGCTTTTCGTGTAGTAGAGAACTTACCAAGAAATTAAGGAAGTCACCACTGACACATGACTGCCTCTGAAGTGACAGGTGGGAGCGTGCCACATTGCCACTGCAAGAGGGTGTGGTCTGTTTAATGCTGGCTGATGCTGTGAACTGGAGGGTTTGTCTTCAGCTGGGCGAGGAAATTCAGATGAGACCAGCACAGCCCACACAAAAGATACCCGGAGACACGGCAGGGCTCCAGAAAACCGGCAAAACCAGAAACCATCTGGGTCAGGTACAGGTGATCTGAAGGTAGCAGCCCATGCTGATCAGATTGGATGAGCCAGAATAATGAGACCCACAGGAAAGGGTGGCCATGGCCGGGTCTGCCGCCCTTTTCACGCGGCCCCAGGCTCTGGGACGTGCTGAGGGAACAGGACCTGCCCAGTGGCCTAGTGTCATGCATTCCTCATTTCCCCAGCACAAGGTCCCTTCCTGGCAAGTGTGCCCCCTCCCCAGAGCCATTGCCTCTGGCTCCGCCACGCCCCTTCACCTGCCCACTCACCGTAATCACTTTGTTTTCTAAATCTGCTCCTCCTGCCAAGCTGAACCCAAGACCAGCACCTTCCTCCTTGTGTAAGATGGTGACGTGGATGCTGTCTAACTGCTGCAGAAGGAAATACACACATACATTCAAAAACACTCCTGCAAGAGGATGAGCAATGTAACATCAGACTGATGTGTTATCTCCAACCCCAGCATGGTCAGCCTCCAAGTTATATCACCACCTCAAACCTCAGTTTCCTCATCTGTAAAGAATGGACTCTTCACGAGTCATGCGAAGCTTAAAAGAAAAATATGTAACACAGCAAGCATAGTTATTTTCCTCTCTCACTCTCCCCATCCACACCCAGAGGAGGGTGCCAGGAAGTCAGCCAGAAATCACAGCATGTTGGACAGTGTGGGATGAAGTCAGGTTGTAGGACTTCAGATCACACACAGACTCACTCTCTGTCTCTCTCTGTCTGTCTCTCTCTCTCTCTCTCTCTCTCTCTCTCTCTCTCCCTCCCTCCCTCCCTCCCCCCCTCCTCTCTCCTCTCTCTCCTCTCTCTCTCTCTCTCCTCCCTCCCTCTCCTCCCTCTCTCTCTCTCCTCTCCCTCCCTCTCTCTCCCCTCTCTCTCTCTCCCTCCCTCTCTCTCTCTCTCTCTCTCTCCCCCCCCCGCTCCCTGTCTTCCCCTCCTCCCCCCCTTACACACACGGTACTGCAGTACTTCCTAGCCTAGACGGGGGCTCGCATGGAGCCAGGACACAGAGACTCCCATTCCAGTCTAGAGCAGGGGTCTCAAACTCAGATGCCTGTAGGAGTCAGGCAGGTCCCTGAAGTGAGCAAAATGGGCAGCTGTTTTGGGATGAGAACTGCAGAGAGCTGAGTCCATCTGCTCAGAGGGTCAGCTCTACGTAG
Source organism: Saimiri boliviensis (assembly GCF_048565385.1). Taxonomy (NCBI): domain Eukaryota; kingdom Metazoa; phylum Chordata; class Mammalia; order Primates; family Cebidae; genus Saimiri; species Saimiri boliviensis. The sequence continues at coordinate 127,001,440 of NC_133453.1, read as the reverse complement.
GAATACAGACCCAGCACCACCAGACCACTTTCCCAAAAAAGTCCAGGTTTCAATTCTGGTTTTATAATATCTAGAATTCAATATTTTTTAAATCAATGTGCAGATCAAACAAAATATACCTACAGCCTCTTGGGCCACCTGTTTATACCTTGGCACTAAGGAGTAAATTTATGTCAAAGAATTCACTGGCTCAGTCACTAGAGCACCTGACTTGCAGCTGTCCCTATGATCCTAAGATCTGGAGCCCCTAAGACCCAAAGGAATGGAAGGATATATGCACCCCCCCCGTCCCCCACCTCCAAGCCCCAGCACTAGCCCAAATCGCTCAACTTTTACTCAAGTGTGAGGTTACTTGCCTTGCAGAAGGCTAGAAAGCAAATATTCTCCCCAGAGCAGCGCGGGCCGGACAGCTCCTTGTGTTTTACATGCTTTGCCCCTTATTTCATTTGTGCTGAGTAAGGTCCTGGGGGATGGTGGTCCCAGATGATGAGGGAGAGCCACAGAGAAAGAATCTCAGCCCAGCAGCACCTTGTACTCATCAGACTCACCCACACTCTTGAGGTGGGAATTGCAGCTATGAATGAGGTCTCCTTGTATAGAAAAAGAACCTCCTTATCCTCGCCCTAGTCTGGATCATTCTAGTACCAAAAGCCTGTGTAGGCCTGGGGCAGCCCCACAGGGTGCAGGACCCATGAGCCCACGCTCCTCTGGCTGCTGGCCCCAGCTCAGCCTGGCCACTTCCTCCCCACACCCCTTTGGGTCATGCTCAGAAAACGTATGGGAAGTGGGACTTTGAGAATGACTTGCTGAAGCGTGGGGACCTTGTGTGCCCTGGGATCAGTCACCTCTGTGCACAGTGGAAATAATGAAAGCACCAGGTGAGAGCTCTTGTGACCCACATTGTTCACCATGGGCAGCATCCCATTAGAGACACATGCCAGGCCAGCCGCCCATGGGATGTGGAAACAGCACTGAACTTCAACTTGGAGATAGAAAAGCTAGGCTCTGTAACCTTGACAGCCTTTCCTTTCTCATTTATAAAATGACCAAAGACGACGCAAGAAGTCAATCGACTGAAAATGTTTCATGAGCTAAAAAGCTCTTTTCAAAGGGAAGGTCTTACTGTGGTCAAGTGCTACAGAGTCCCACCATCACAGGACACAGGCTGGTCTGATGGCAGCAGGCGACTCAAGCTACTTCCCCTCTGGCCCAGCCAAGGTGACCACACAGCCATAATAAGCCATTGGTTACTGCAGGTGCTTACAAACGAAACCTACCTTTAATGTTGCTTCATCCAGGTCCTTCACCTCCTCGATGAGTTGTTTTAATTCCTCGGAGCTCAGCAGGGAGATGACAGACTGACCAGACTGAGGGGAAGAGTGGTCCCCATCATCGGCTTCCTTGGCCTCTGTGAGACCCTCTGTATATTCTCTCAGCTCTGAAAGGCTTTCATAGGGAGAGAAAACACACAGTAGGAATCATCATATTAAAAAGAGCAAACAGTGATTGTGTAATTACTGTATCCCAGGTGTGTCCAAGCACTTACGTGTGTATTATTTAATGCAACAAATGTATGAGTAGATCCCTTGACAGGTATTTCTCAGCAGCATAAGAACAATAAATGCAACGAATAAATGCAGAGCTACTTTGATCAAAGGGAAGATCAAGCCCCATCCCTAAAGCAGGAGCCTCATGGCATCTCTGACAGTCCCCTGGTTCTACAAAGCAGGTCTCATCCACCTCCTAATTTCAGCTGAAGAGGAATCTGAGGGTGAGCATGGAAGGAACCTGCTCACGGTCAGAATCAGTGCCTGAGCTGGGACTGGGCTATCCCTAACTCCCTGACTAGGGAGTTGAACCCACATGCAGAGTGCAAGTGGATTCCTTTTGGAGAGCAGTAAAAATTCCCGATGGATAATCTCCTGGCCTCACTGTGGTCTTTCAGAGTAACTGCAGGACATTTTAGATGTGCATCAGCCTTCCAAACCTCCACAGGCATGCAACAGCCCCCGTGAGCAATTCACCAGGGAGCTAGTCCCTTTCCCTACCTCCCAGCCCTCCTGAAGCCAGGTGTTGTGAAAACTCCTTAATAGGGAAGGCACGGGTGTAATACCTACAGACAGACACACGTGTGCACACACACACATCTGCACACACGTGTAAAGGCAAAACAATCCTTTAGCCAGCATATCTGAGAAATTTTTTAAATTATATATAGAATTGTTTTTTAAAAAGAAAGTTGAGAAAGAAAAAGATGAGAGGTGAAGAGAAACACTAGGTATAGAAACTCACTTGAGCGAGAACCCCGTGTCCGAGCCAGATGTTTCAGCCAAACCATTTGCAGCCGAGTCTTCGTTGGATAATGATGTTGGAGACGCCCCTTCCTTGGGGATGCAGGGAGCCTGGCCCCAGGAGATGGAAGATGGAAGGCACAGCAAGGATTTCATGACAGCCGATGACACTTGGCTGCTGATGGAGTAGAGTTTGCTGGTCTTTTCATCAAGTAGCTTCGTCTCACAAGACTGGGACCTGGTCAGGGGGAAGCTCCGTGCTCGCTGGCTTGGCATCTTGAGCACTGGGCCTTGAGATTCCTCAGTCTGTGTTGGCAGTAGCCTTAGGAGCGGGTCCGGGCTGGGAGGAAGAGTTTTCTCACTGGGCTGCCGCCCTGGGGGAGGGGACTCAGACACACCTGGGTCTGTGGCCTCAGAGGCTGCAGGAGACCCCGAGGGCAGCACTTGCTCAGTCTCCTGGGGTGCAAGAGTGGGTACAGCTCCTCGGCCCAAGAGTCCAGGAAGCCGACCTCCCTCATGCTTCCCAACAGGTTTTGCTGCCTCCCCAGAGGAGAGCTGTAGACTTAGTCTCTGGGCTCCTTTGTCAAGCCGTTGAGAGGAGCCAAAGGTTTCGAAGGAGCTGATTCTCTGCTTGATGGAGGAAGCCTGGGTGTGTGGTCCCGGGTGCTCCCTGGAAGCAGGCACTGGCTGGACAGACAAGGCAGGATCCGGGAGCCTTCTTGGGTCGGAAGCACGATTCCTTAAACCTTTCAAGCTTTGACGAAACCAGGCTGGCTTGGGAGCCACTGGGGGACCCTTCTTCACAGTGCTGCTGTCTGCTGGCCTGTAAACTTTGGGAGTACCGTTGGCCGTCTCCAGCTTTGGTGGGGTCCCATCTGGGTGGCCCTGTGTCCCGTCGCCTTCACTCAGGCTGACATTGGGCTGGAGAGGCATGTGGCTATGGTTCTCAGTCATGATGGGGCTAAATAAGTTTTTGATGCAGTCGGAAATTCTAACCCAAGGGTCTTCGGCTGTGGTATCAAAGCTATAGTCCATCCGAGCCTGCCTCTTAAGCAGCGGGTGTTTTATCGGGGACGTTTGGGTCACTACGTGCAGAAACGAGGCCAAAAGCTGTGCGTTACATCATACTGTAATATTTCTCCCTACATTCTAGTTTCCAAGTTGAACAGCAAGATGGATTGAAGAGGCAGAGACTGGCAGAAGTGGGAGACACCAGGTGGGTGAGCTCCAAGTGCTATTACCCGACTGGGTTGCCAGCAGGCAGGAGTGAAGAGCCAGAAGCAGGAGTTAACCTCATGGCTTCCTAGCATTTAGGCCAGGAAGGGTACTCAGAGAACATCTGGCCGGTCTCTGGCATTTTACATTTCAAGAAGGGTAAGGGGCCATCTGATGACAGTGCCAGGCCAAGTCCCCAGGTCTCCTGACTCTCTAAGTTTACATCCTTTCTACTGCACTAAGGAGCCTCCGAGATACCGTGTTAAATGTGGAAAAGCCAAAGCAATTCTCGTACTGTTTAAACTTCTAAGACAAAGGTCACAAGTTGGCAGCTGTCTGTGCTTGGGCCTCCCCATGTCATTAAAAAGCACGGCGCCTGTGCACACCTTCCAGCGGGGCCACCGCAGCTCCCCACAGCTCCTCACACTCCCTCTCACCCAGCTGGCATTTCCCACGTATGCACCTGCCTGGCCCTGAAGCTGTGTTTGCTGCTCTCCCTATACGCAGGTCATTGATCAGCTTGCTCAGCAAAGGAGTGTTTTCCCTCCCTCAAGAGCTGAGGAAAAGGTTACAGGTAGAAAGAAATCGGTGCCAAAGATTCTCCACCTTAGCTACACACTGGAATCTGGAGGGTCCTAAAAATACTGACACCCACCCCTAGGTACTGATTGAAGATACCCGGGACGCGGCCTGAGTGTCGGGCATGTGATAAGCAGGGGATTGCAATGTGCAGTCTGTTCTGTGCCAGCCAGGACCTCAGGCGTGCCCTGGAGCACACAGGAGCCTTTCTGAGAAGCCAGCATTGAACCAGCATCACATCTGTGTGGGAAGGGGAGACTGTGCCCCAGCACTCTTTCCCAGGAGCAGAGGGAGGCTGGCCTGTGTGTTCTGAGCAGTGCTTGGTGCTTGCTACTGGAATGCAACCCAGTTTAAGGAACTCTGATCCCTCCTGCCGCTTGTCTCAATGCCAGGTTCCAAAAGAAGGAAATCGTGGAGCATCACACCTCGATGATATCAAAGAGAAATGCTGCACGTTCCGAGAGACTGGCCTTTGGCAAGTGGGCCCAGCCCTCCAGCCTGTTTCTGCATTTCTGAACGGCTTGGCTATAAAAGGGGCTGTCGTGAGACTCAGGAGGCAGAGGTTCCACAGTCAAGCCCACTACAGATTAGGGTGACAAGTTCCTGCCAGTTCAACACTGAGGCGTTTGCTTTCGCTAGCATGTTCCTCAGTGAGGGTGACTAAGTGAAAGGAGCCACGCCCACAGGCCTCTGCTCTAGACGAGATGTGCTAGATCTTTCCAAATCCTCCCTTCGCCCTCCAAAAGGCTTTCGTGGACTTTTCCCGTAGTGTTTCTCAAATAGTCACATGGGGTAGAGTCTATATGTTTATTTTCTGCCACCTACTAGTTGCTCCGTGGAGGCAGGACCTGACCCATCTCATCCCTTTCTCTCTCCCCCTGGCATCTAGCATAGGACCTCACGAAGCCAGCATTCAGTGTGTGCTTTCTGAGTGCCTCACATGCTGGGGGCCCGTGTGCTCTTCCACGCATAGCTGATGAGTGAATCTGGGCTCAGAAAGGCAAAGCAGGTTGCTCAGAGTCACGCTAATGATGGGCAGACCCAGGATTCCCTGACTCCAAGTCCTATGCTCTCTCTAGCAAGAGACCAAATATTCAAGCCATGTCTTAGCACTGCCAGGTGTACCACATGGGTCCACCCTTGCCGTCCACTTCATGGAGGAAGTGACCACTGGCAAATTCTATTTATGCGTTTCTGGCACTGCAGTCTCTGACTCAGAAATCCTGAATGCAGCAGGAATGTTGCAACTGGGAATGTGGGCACCCTAGAGGCAGCTGCCCGGGATGGCTGGGTGGGCATGCCTTTGGACCTCTTCTGAGAGCTCCATCCTCCTGACTACCCAGAAGGCCTCCCTCCCTGCTGCATGGCATCACCCTTCCACCTGGGAGGCTCCACACCCTGGACAGCACTCCCAGTGCCGCTGCCCAGCACCCGGGACTCCTGACTATTGATCAGCTGGGTCCAGCCGTGGAGTCAATGCAGAGCACACCGACCCTCAGGCCAGTCGTGCTCTTATCTTATCCCTGCACCTTTCTTCAAAAGACCCTTCCTTTTGGAAGATCTCATTGGAAGCTTACCTGGGCTGGCTTTTCTCTGCCCTGGCTCACCCTCTGTGGAGGACGTGGTCTGTGGGCCGACACCAGGTCCTGGGCAGCTGGCAGAGGCACCAGGGCTTCTCCCTGCTGTGTCTTCCTGTGGCAGCAGCTCTCTGGCTTCCTGTGGTGTAAACAGGAAGCGAGACTGTGTCAAAACGGTAGCCTTAAGCCGTGATAAGGCGAGACATGCTTTGATTGGGTTGGAAAAATAGATACGGAGCTGCTTTCAATGAGAAGTTCATCAGCAGCCTTGTAAAGAGGGTTCTTTTCTCCTTGGTCTGACATGACAGAGCCAGCATCTCCTAGACACGCAGAACAGCCCTTGACTCCCAGCAACCTGGCATTCAGGACATGGGCTCATACTGTGGACGTACGCAAAGACCCTGGCTCTTTGTGACAGCAGCAAAGGGCTTTGAGTCTGGAAGGGACTGGCATGGCTTCAGTTACAGCTGCATCTTCGTGAACTACCCACCCCAGGATGGTACAGGGCAGGGTTGAAAAAAGGTGGCAGGTTTTTAACCTGCTAGCTAGTGTTCCTCAAGGTTAGAGCACTCAGAGAAAAATGCTTGTCAATTGCTGTCATTTGTTCAGTACTCTTCAAATATTTAGTAAGCTTTCTGGGAAGGATGACAGATACTCAGTACCTGTGCGATTGCTCCCCTCTGTGGCACCAAAGGTGACATCATCAATCTGTTGTAGAATTGTTTCCACCACTGAGCCTGGATGCAGCCTTGGGTCCCTTCCAATCAACCTAAGGACAAGATGGGCCAGGCTCGGAATAGCTATGCAATACTCAAAGAGTCTGGATTATCACACAGTGTGCTTAAGGTGCTGTCAGGGCCCCGAGGAAACAGAGAGACAAGTTCTAACCCAGAGGTGGGGAAGGGCTTTCTGTCTGCTTCATAAACAGAGTAAGAATTTTCCAGGCAGAGAGCCAGAAGAAGAGTGTTCCGGAGACACAGCCCAACCAAACATGATACCACCTGGAAAAAGAAGATTGAGAAGGCATAGAGCATCAGAATAATGCCACCTGTATTTGATCATCTGCAAGAGAAATACTTTGCTGTACTCTGGTGGACGCCGCCTCTGGTTAATTCCAGATTTGTGTAATGACGGGCCATCTGACATGGCCGCAGGCCTCCTTCCAGAGAGGAAGAAGGGAAGGAGGAGCAAAGGCATCATTTTGGACTAAAAAAGAAATGGCAAATGTCCATGGCCTGAAATTTAAGATCTACATTGACAGTAAACATTTTGGGGAAGGAAAGGTCTATAAAAGTTAGAAAGGTATTCACAGAGATTGTTCAGGTTTTCTGGTAGAACTGAGCATTAGGAGAACATTAGGAAATATTGAGAGATCAACCAATTTCAAAGGAATCACAGGGCTTCTCAAACTAGCTTTTGAAAAGTAAGGCCGAGTCATGGCATTAGCAGCTGAAAATATTGGTCTGATAATCTCTAAGACTCTCGTCCAGAAGAGAAATGACTTGGGGGTGAAATTTAATTTCACCCAGTTAGGATCACTGTAAGTTGACAGCTGTTGACATTCATGAATTGTTAGTGCTTTTATAGGCAGGCACACGTGTCCCCAGCTGCAGTCAATGCAGCTTTACATCTTGGAACAGACACAAATGCATTTTGTCTTTTCATCAACACATCTGATATTGTATCCTCTTCATGGGAGGCTTCAAAATTAGCCCCTGAAATCAATTGGATTTTACACAAAGTTTTCTCTTACTAGTGTTTCCTGGAACTGTGCTTGGTGGATGAAGGAGGGAGAAGAGAAAGAAGAACAGAGTAGATGCAGCATAGAAGGGAGACATATGTTTTTTTTTCTTCTAAGAATCCTGTTATGTGTTGGAATTTGTTTTAAGCACAGGTGAGAGTTTAAGCTGATTTTCTATAAGAGAGATGTTAGTTTTTTGTTGAAGAAAATGTCCCAACGTTCATTTTGGTTGAGAGAGCTCAGTCCCCTTGAGTTAGAGTAGATGGGAAAGATTTGGGGGTCATCCATAGCAGCTTGACAACCATCTTGGGGCCCTGGATAGAAAAGGCTGCAGGGAGGGAAGGGGGAGGGGGGATGGGACAGTGGACACCGTGGCCATGGAAGAAAACACCCAGTGAGAAATCCTCAGGAAAGGTCAAGGAAATTTTTTTTTTTAAGACAGGGTTTCACCATGTTGGTCAGGCTGGTCTTGAACTCCCGACCTCAGGTGATCTGCCCGCCTTGGCCTCCAAAGTGCTTGGATTACAGGTGTGAGCCACCACACCCGGCGGTCAAGGAAATTTTAAGAGTGACCTCAAGCGAATGGCTTCCTGTTTTCTACTGCGTGCTACGATCCTTTCTCTGTGACCCCCCAGTGCCCATTAATAGTATGTCGCGCTGATTGCTTTTATGGAAATGTCTGTGGGAGAAGGAGCTGCTGGCCATGTGGGAGAGAGCATGCAGAGGAGGGCAGCTGCGGAACGGCCTGTGTCTCCAGGAGATGGTGCTGCTGGGGTGGGCACAGGAGGGAGCCCTGGATTCTGCCCAGGCACGAAGGGCACCAAAGATGACCCGTGGGGCAGCTCCCTGCCTGGGCTTCCCTGAGGGCACCCCAGTCGCTCCTCCGGACGCCTTACTTGGGGAATACTCCCTGCCCCTATACAGCTCTGCTGAGGGCATCACCCACCGGGACAGATGTGCTGTGGCAACGACACTTGTCCTTTTCTGGGCCTCCAGGAGGAAGGCGAAATGGCTGACTTCTCAGCTGGCGGCTCCTGGTTTGCCCTTCTGGACTCACAGGTCTCAGGTCCAAGGGAAAATGAAATACGGGCTTGAAGCGGGGGTGGGAGGACAGTCCACCTGACAGCTCCATCGTGTGTGGCTAACCAGCCACATCCTGCCAACGCTCTGCGAAACTGTACTTCCTCTTCAGCGACCTGACTTCCCCTTCGCTCCTTCACTTTCACCCCTCCTGCTCGACTTCCTGTCTCCACCGCTACCCACCATCGAGCTTGCCAGCCCTCACGGTAGACTCTTCTAGGGGATTTCCAGAGGCCCCCTCCCACCTGCCCAGGGAAGGTAGCTTCTGGGTAAGGATGGGACATTCAGTGTGGCATAGTGGGTAACTGTGACTCACCAGCGAAGTTAACTTGAGCAAGTTTCTCGGTTCCCTCTTTGCACAATTGGGACTCCCACCCTCAGGTCACTATCAGATTGAATTGACACAAGGTACATGAAAGTACCCAGTGTAGGCCGGGCGCGGTGGCTCACGCCTGTAATCCCAGCACTTTGGGAGGCCGAGGTGGGTGGATCACGAGGTCAAGAGATTGAGACCATCCTGGTCAACATGGTGAAACCCCGTCTCTACTAAAAATACAGACAATTAGCTGGGCATGGTGGTGCGTGCCTGTAGTCCCAGCTACTCAGGAGGCTGAGGCAGGAGAATTGCCTGAACCCGGGAGGCAGAGGTTGCGGTGAGCCGAAATTATATCACTGCACTTCAGCCTGGGTGGCAGAGCAAGACTCTGTTTTAAAAATAAAAATAGAAGTCTGGGCGTGGTGGCTCAAGCCTGTAATCCCAGCACTTTGGGAGGCCGAGGCGGGTGGATCACGAGGTCAAGAGATCGAGACCATGGTCAACATGGTGAAACCCCGTCTCTACTAAAAATACAAAAAAATCAGCTGGGCATGGTGGCGCGTGCCTGTAATCCCAGCTACTCAGGAGGCTGAGGCAGGAGAACTGCCTGAACCCAGGAGGCGGAGGTTGCGGTGAGCTGAGATCGCGCCATTGCACTCCAGCCCGGGTAACAGGAGCGAAACTCTGTCTCAAAAAAAAAAAAAAAGAAAAGAAAGTATCCAGTGTAGTGCCTGCGCATAAAAACAGCTCAAGACACGGGCTGCCTTTTGAGCAAGGGGCGGGAAGGAGGTCTTTAAGGAGGCTGACCCAGGAAGATCATGGCAATGAACGCTAATATGCCTGTGACACCGTCAGGTACTTCCCCTAAGAGGTTACCTTTATCCTCACAATCGCCCTTGGAGGGAGCACTACAGGCAGCCCCAATTAACAGATTGCTGGGGTCCCCCCAAGGCTCCACACCTAAAAAAGTGAGGAGGCAAAGATAACAGGAAGAAATAGGAGCCAGTTTCTCGCAATCACATCAGCCCGCTCACTTAGGAAGCAGGGTCACCAGCTCTTGTCCCTTTTTAGTTATTTAAGCCACTATTCTCCCTGCAGGCAGGACACTCAAAGACCCACATGCGAAGGCTGCCTCCCCCATCACGGAGTGGCCCTCCAGGGGCCCTGGTATTTTTCCTTCATGGCGAGAGTGAAAAATGACACCAGAAATGCAGCAAACCACCATGGCACGTGTATATCTATGTAACAAAGCTGCATGTTCTGCACATGGACCTCAGCACTTAAAGTGTATATACAAAAAATTCCAGTGTGTTATGGATGGGAGCCCAGATGCCAGCAAGCAGGACTGGGACTTCAATCATCTGTCAACCTTCAAACCCCCTTTCCACGGTCGGTCCTAGGCTGAGACCTACGCATCAGCTTCTCTCTGGTGGAGCAGGAGGAACCTTCATTCTGCCCCTGCTAACATTACAGCCCATGCTCAAGATTTGAGTCTGGTGCTGGAAAAACTCAAGCTGTGGACCCATCCTCTTACCTGGCCACAGGTGGGTAGGGTGTGCCCAGAAGCGCATGAGGAGGTCTCTCTCTCTTCCAGACTCTTCTGAGGGTCGCTGTCACTTTTAAAGTATTTTCTGGGCGGGGGCTTGGGCTTGGAGGACGTAGGCTTTCTCACCAAAATCTCAAAAGATTTCTTTAGTCTTAGCGGCGGGTGGCTGTCCCGGTTCTCTGGGAGGGGTGGGCTCTCCTTGGGCAGCCTGGAGGATGCTACAGAAAGCACCCCTGGCTCCCATGCCAGGGGCAGGCTGGGGCTGTGAGTGCTGATGTCCACGTCGGAGGACGGCTTCTCAGCACTGCCACCCCCAGGACTTCCCCCCGGGGACCCAGACATGTAGCTGCTGTCACTGCTGGAGCGGACCATGATCTTCTGAGCCCTGCGATGTGGGGGTGCTGAGTTCTTCTCTTGTTCCTTCTCCAAGGTAGGCCGCCCGTGCCAACTGCTTTCGAGCCTTTTGACACCTGTGTGGGAAGCACAAGGGAATCTTCACAGCTGAGCTTCGGAAGATGAAAAAACACCCCCTGGCCTCGCCTGTGACTGCTGCAGGCATCACACTGTACACAGCTGTCTCATCTGAGGCCACATTGGATCTGGAGCGTGGCAGTCATGGTGTTGGACCCCGGTGAGCTGTCTGACTTTGGGTTGGGAACATCGTTCAAGCTTTCTGAGCCTCTGAGTGATGGTTATGGAGATATGCCCCCCAGATCACCCAGCGAGGGAGGGCTTGGAGTCCCAGCTGTGGAGAGTGCTGTTGGTAGACTACTTTAGCTGTGGGTCCTTCCAGGGACCCATGGTGTGGGGGAGTCATCTCACCTCCAGGGACTGCTGGAGACAGGGTTACAGAGAGGCCCAGCCGTGTTGGCCAACTCAGGACAGCTCTAACGGGGACTTTAGCTGCGGGGCTCCAGGGCTTGGCTGACGCTGTTGGCTGCGCACCCCAGCTCCATCCTCCCTCGGTCTACCTGCCTATGCTCCCCTCTCTGCCACAGGTAGTGATCCCCAGGACACTTCCTAAGAAACACGCTTCCTGATAAAAACTCCATCTCAGAGTCGGCTTCCTGGGGGACCCAACTCCATTTCTGTGTCTGTAGAATGCAGGTGGTAATTCTAAAGTCACTGGGCTTATTTTGAGGCTCAGTAACAAAGATAAACTACCTGTCAAGGCACTTTGAATCTTATACGAAGAAGTCACCATTCTTTCCAGTTGAGGGTGAGGTGAGGCAGAAAGCCACTATTTCTTAGCCATTGCACCTCCCTCCCTCACCCTCCCTCCTGGCCCTTCTTCCTGGTGCTCAGTGCCCGCTACCCTGGTTTCCAGCACTGGGGCTACCCACACATCCTTGAGAGGCCCTTGTCTCTAGTGGCAAACCGCCCTACAATCACAGCTTGAGGAGGTGGGAGAAAATTGAAGTCTAGTCTCCTGCTCACATTCCAGCTCATGCTGAGAGACTCAGAAAGCCAGGGGAGCCCCACGAGAGAGAATCTAGACCAGACCAGCTCCTAACTCACTTTCTCTTTACGTAAAAAGTTTTCTTTTGCTTTTTCCTGATCATAAAAGATAATGCATCCACCTTAGAGAAAACAGCCACAAGAGAAACGAAAGTAAACATTCACTTCTCCTGTGTTTCTATTATGCAGAAATCACTACTGTCAAAATGTTGGTGAGTTTCTCTCTCATGCTTTCCTGAGCATTTATGCGTGTTGGGTAGGTGGACACAGTAGACCAGAGCTGAAATAAAATGTGTTCTCTTCTTTTCTCTGAACACTTTCTCAGGTCAGTTTCTTGTTGATATCAGTGCCAGTGGTTGCATGTTGTTCTATCATAAGGATATTCCATGATGACTTGATGGATGCCCAGTAGCTGCGCATGGGAGTCAAGCCAGCTGGACTTCCGTTCCACAGCCTCTGTGCTCTAGTGCTGTGACTTCGAGTAAGAGACTCTTTGAAGGCCTCACCTTTTCTTACAAAATGTGCATAAAAATTATGTGTGAATGCATGAATTAGCACAGTGTCTGACATCATAAGAAGTCAATAAATAGCAGAATTCTATTCCCAAATGTTAATTTTCCCAATATTCTATTATTATAGACTACCAGCCACAAACTCAAATACCTACAGGGGCAATCGTGTGAATGGCAATTCGGTATGGGATAAAGGGGACAGGGAGCTGGAGAGAGCCCGGCACATTTGAAACAGTTCAAATTCAGATGCTTTAAAAATCCTGTGTCTTCCAAACAAGCAAAAATATAACCTAACTTTAGCTGGGGGGGCTGCTAGTTTTAAGTCTGTGTCTACATACCATGCTGGTCTATGATAACTTCTGTTACTATTCCTCGGCTAGAGGACTAGTGAGTGGATAAATCCTAAGCTTTCTAAGAAGGCAAAGATATTTTACATCAAGTTCACCCTTTGTCTTACCTTCCAGACTCCACTGATGCCTCTCCTTTCCAAACTTGCTGCTTTCCACCACCTGGGCCACAGCTTCTTTGAGTTGCTGTTCAGAGACCTAGAAAATGTCAATCATCTTAAACAGTGGAAGCTCCTGCATCAGGCCCCCAGCCCTGTGCCAGCTCCCAAGCGGGGCCCCTACATTCCAGATTTTTTTTTTTTTCCTTTCAACCCACTCTGTAAATAGCTGACAAATTCCATTTCCAGAAGTACCCTGGGAATCAATGGTTCCCCAGTATCTTCTAGATAAAGTCCAAAGTCTATCAATGCAGGAGTTCCCAGGGAGGCCCCCTCAACTCTCCAACTTTCTCCCCACGACTTGATACAAAATTCTAGGTCAAGTTCCCATTTCATAGGTTACCTCTATGAGCTAGTCCCTTCATGGCGATGCTGTCATGACCTCATCATCAACAATGTCATAATCATCACAATCACTCTTACTCTGTGTGTCTTATGACTCACAGGTCAATATCACTTTGGAGTAACAGTTAAGAGTATGAGTCTAAGAGTCAAACAGGCCTGTGTTCTAGTCCCACTTCCTCTACTGTCTAGGTGTGTATACCTAGACAAGTCACTTAGCTTCCTGAGCCTCCATCTCTTCCTTCTGTAGGATAATAACATAATAAAACCCACTTAACAATGAGGACAGGTTTTTTAAAAGTAAGTTATTTGACATCAAAAGTACAAGAAACAAAAAATAGACACACTGGACTATGTAAAAATGAAAAACTTCTGTGCCTCAAAAGGACATAATCAACAGACTGAAGAGGCAACTCACAGAACGGGAGAAAATATTTGCAAAGCATATTTCAGATAAACGGTTGAGGTCCAGAATATGTAAAGAACTCCTACAATTCAGCAGCAGCAACAATAAAAACAACCCGGTTAAAAACTGGGTACGGAACCTGAATAGACATTTCTTTTAAAAAGATACCCAATCAGCCAAAAAGCAAATGAAAAGATGCTCAATATCATTAATGACTAGGTAAATACAAATCACAACCATGCTGGGCTGGACATGGTGGCTCATGCCTCACATCCCTGCCATTTAGGAGGCTGAGGCGGGCAGATCACTTGAGGTCAGGAGTTTGAGATCAGCCTGACCAACATGGTGAAAGCTGTCTCTACTAAAAATACAAAAATTAACCAGTGTGGTGGCATGCACCTGTAATCCCAGCTACTGGGGAGGCTGAGGCAGGAGAATCGCTTGAACCCAGTGCCGCTGCACTCTAGCCTGGGTGACAGAGCGAGACTCCATCTCAAAAAAAGAAAAGAAAAGAACGAAATGTTGGCAAGGATTTGGAGAAATTGGAACCCCTGTGCTGTTGATAAGAATATAAAATGGTGTAGCCGCTGTGGAAAATGGTTTGAAGGCTCCTCAAAAACTTAAAAATAGAATTACTATATGACCCAGCAATTCCACTTCTGGGTGTATACCCCCAAAAAAGTGAAGTCAGTATCTGAGAGATATCTGTACTCCAGTTCATTGTAGCATTATTCACAATAGTCAAAAGGCGGAAAGAACCCAAGTACCCACAAGCAGACAGAATGTGATATACACATGCACACTCATATACACACACATACATATATGCATACACATGCACACAGATACACATGCACACATGTCCATACGCACACACACATGCACACACGCACACATGCACACGCGCACACATGCACGCACACGCGCACACACGCACATGGACACACGCGCACATGCGCACACACACACATACACACGCACATATGCACATACGCATACACATGGACACACATGCACATACGCACACATGCACACACGCATACACACGCACACATGCACATACACATGCACACACGCATACACGCACATACGCACACGTGCACATACGCACACATGCACACACACACATGCACCCATGCACATACACACATGCACACACGCGCATACACATGCACATGCACACGCACAAACACATGAACACACACACATGCACGCACACGCGCATACACCCACACATGCACACACACGTGCATGCACACGCACACACATGCACGCACGCACATACACATATGCACATACGCAAATGCTCACATGCACATATGCACGCACACACACGTACACATGCACGCACGCACACACATGCACACATGCACATACACACACACATGCACACACACACTCGAATATTATTCGACCTTAAAAAGGAAGAAAATTCTGGCACGTGCTACAACATAAATAAATCATGAGGATATTATGTGCAGTCAAATAAGCCAGACAGAAAAAAACAAATATTCTATGATTCCAGTTCTGTGAAGAACATACAGGTCAGCATCACAGAGACAGAAAGTAAATTGGCGATTCCCAGGGGCCGCAGGTAGAGGAACACAGGGATTTGTTTAATGGGTGGAGTTTAAATTCTGAAAGATGGGAAGAGCTCTGTAGATGGGTGGTGGTGACAGCTGCACAGCAATGAGAATGTCTTTAATGCCACTGAACTGTACACTTAGAAAATGGTTAAGAGGGTAAATTTGATGTTACGTGTATTTTACCACAATAGACAATAATAGATAAATCATTTAAAGTCTTGGGCACAATGCCTCTCAGATGATAAACTATTAATAGGGAAGAGTTGCCATTCACAACGATCCGGTAAGGTAAAGACCACTTCCCCGTGTCAGAGTTGACGAACCAGAGGCTCTTGGAGGTTGGATGAGTTGCCTAAGGTCACCATAAGCAAACCGCCGACTGGACACGTGTCGGGCATCCTGCTGCTGGCCCTGCCTCTCTTCTGTCTGTCCTGTGTCTGTGCCCTGGATCACCCCTGCCTAGGGTGCCTTTGCCTTCCCGCCGCTCTAAATCTTACCTGTCCTTTCTGGCCTGGCTCTGGTATCTGAGAAGCTGGAACCCCAGCTCCCTCACTGTCAAAGCCCTCACCTCTATGGCCTGTGTGTGTGTCCCGTCTCTCTGGCCAGAATGCACACTCCTTCAGCTCAGGGCCACAGAATTTGCGCCCAGCCTGACCCCTGCTCCACTGATGTTCTGCCAGAGTCCTAAACGCAGCAAGAGGCACCGGTCAATTAATTGGGGCCTCTTTCTTTTCTTGTACTGCCCAGAAATGTAGGCCAATTATTTGCTTGCCTGAGTTAAGAAGTCTGCTTGTCTCTGGTGTGTTTAGCCTGTTCCACGGAACGGCGCTGGGTTTGAATTCCACCACACCATTACATATTGATCTTCCTCATGACTCCACTCCACCCAAGTGTCACTGGGAGTTTGGGCATCATTGAGTTCACAGTACAGGCTTTACGTCTGGATTTACATCGTAGCTTCTTTATTTAGTAGCTTCACCATTGGGAAATTTCTTTGTCCTTTCTAAGCCTCAGTTTCCTCATCTGTGAGTTGGCGGGGGGGGGAATATCACACTGATTTCAGGGGGCTGCATAGCAACTAAATGCGCTTGTGTGGGTCACATCTTTGGAAAACATGCCTGGCATACACTAAGGATTAACTAATTCATGGTGGCGATTATTCCAAGTTCCCCAGAGCTCTTACCTGCAGCAGGGCTTCAACCCCCGAGTCTGGCTTCAGCCTGGGTACCTGTAATAGCTGCTATCAGCCCTAGGTCTAACCTGCCTACTGGGCATCTTTACCTGGACACCCCACGGCACCTCCGCCTCACCATGTCCCACACGAAGATCACGCTCTTCCCTCCCCTCAAGCTTGCTACCTTCTCCTCATCTCCTCTGGTCGAAGACCATTGCTCAGTCTTCCAACCTCAAAATACTCGAGACATCCTCAGCTCCTCCCTCTCTTACCCCAGAACCACCCGGCCAGCAGCTCTTGTTGAGTCTTCCCAAGCATTGCCTCCTGTTGCCTGACGTGACCTGGCTGTGTTCCCACGTGTTGTGGGAGGGACCTGGGGAAGATAATGGAATCATGGGGCAGTTTCCCCCATGCTGTTCTTGTGATAGTGAGTAGTGTCACGATCTGATGATTCGATAAGGGGTTTCCCCTTTCATGTGGCTCTCATTCTCTCCTTGCCTGCCACCATGTAAGATGTGCCTTTCACCTTCTGCCATGACTATGAGGCCTCCTTAGCCACATGGAACTGTGAGTCCATTAAACCTCTTTTTCTTTATGAATTACCAGTCTCAGGTACGTCTGTATCAGCCGCGTGAGAACAGACTAATACATTGCCCCTTCCTTTTTCTCTTCCCACAGCTGCTGTGTCGTTCAGGATCTCACCGTCTGCCTCCTTCCTCTTACCAACCCCACCCTCCACCCAGTCTTTCCTGTCTTCTGCAATCAAAGGTTAAAAAATTAAAATACAAACACGCCTCGTCTGCAGCTACAGTACTCCCACAGCTCCTCACTATGCAGAAGAAAATGCAAGCTCTTTTGTATCCTGTTGAAAGCCCTCTGCAGTGTAACGCCCATGCTGTGCCTGCCTCTGTTCTCAGTTCATTGTCACCTAGCACCCTAAATTCCAGCCCCGCAAAACCCACTCCTCTCCTTCCATGTCGGGTCCCTTCATGACTCTGTAACTTTGAACTTTGTTTCCACTGCCTGGAATGATCTTCCTCATATTCTCTGCCTGGAAAACTAATCTCTGGAATTT
Organism: Saimiri boliviensis; assembly: GCF_048565385.1. Lineage (NCBI taxonomy): Eukaryota > Metazoa > Chordata > Mammalia > Primates > Cebidae > Saimiri > Saimiri boliviensis. The sequence continues at coordinate 126,984,037 of NC_133453.1, read as the reverse complement.
TTTATTTTTTTTAATTATAAGCCATTCTCTGCTATATTCCTGTATCCCCATAGGACCTACCATCTCTGTTTTGCAATTACTTGTATGTCAGGCTCTTTACTGATACCGCGAGCTTCTGCAGGCGGGACTGTGTGCAATGAACTTACCTCTGTGTCTTCAGTGCCTACCTCCGGACATTTCCACAGTGCGTACCTACTAGATGCATAAATGAAGACATCTCTTGCTTCTACTCTCTAGTACTACTTCTCCATTTTCCTGCCCTAGAGCTTACAACCCAGCTGTCAGAGCCTCCCTCAGTCAATGTTAATTGCCTCTGATAGCTAGGAGTTTGTTCGTGGACCTCTCTGCTGCAGACAATTCTTATCACAGAAACCTGGAAGGGATTCTTGGGAATTCAGGTTCAAACCCAGCCAGCAACATCCTTTTTTTCCATCTCTCTTTTGTTCTAGTTTTGGTGCTGAAAGAGTGAGCCTGAGAAGAAGAAGACAGCCCAGCGGGTGTTACCTGTGGGTCTGGATGTCGGCTGACGATGATGGGGACGGGACCGGGATCACAGTGACTCAGGATCGTGTAGACTTCATTGAGCGTCATGCAGTGCACAGGGGAATCACTGATTTCTACAAGCTCATCCCCACATCTGTTCAAGCATCAACAAGAAGTCATCAGAAAGAGAATCAATGAGACATGTGAACGGTCCCTGCCTCAGGGGCCCACTCCTGGCCGGGCTGTTTGATGTGATCTAAAAATCACGTGAATAAGTAGACCTTCCTAGCTACCAGACCAAAACTCAGAGCAGGGCAGGTCAAAGCAGCACATCCCACACCCCCTGACTGTACAACCGCAAAGCGGCAGTTATTTCCTATCTACAGTGGGTCAACATTAATAAAGGTTCATCTGTAACTTTCCTCCTTTTCACATTTAAGTATGCCCATTAAAAATTGAGCGTGCTTTAGCAAATTCAACGGAAGAACCAATTCACTAAGATTTCATCCACCACACCCTCTCCTTGGGCCTCAGTGTTCCCATAAGTAGGAACACTGGATCTAACATACCACACACGGGATGTTAGATATCAGACCTAACATCCTACGTGTGCTAAAAGGGGGGAAAAATAACTCAGCAGGAGAGCAGCTGAGATTCTTGCAAAAAGAAAGAAAGAGAAAAGGTGGTGGTGTTCATTCTAGCTGTAAGGTGGGAAGGGAGTTAATAAACGTAAACCTAAAAATAAATGGTAGAAAAGATGGGGGTCACATGGATACATGGAGGTTTGATAATCCAGTCCCCTTCCCAATCTAGGTAGGGAAATTGAGCTGCAGAGGGTGAACAGACTTCCCTGATCTAGGTCTGCTCAGGAATTGACAAACTTTTTCTGCAAAGGGCCAGAGAGTATTTCCAGTATGGCATGCTTTGCTGTACCGTCTCTGTTGAAACGTCTCAACTCTGCTGTTACATTAATAACAAGACAGCTGCGGCCACAGATGAGGCATTAACAAATGAGCCTGGCTTTGTTCCAATAGAATTCTATTAAAACAAACAAAAAAACAAACAAAGCAAAACAGTGATAGGCCCCAGTTTGCAGACCCCTGGCCTGGCTGGTCATCAGCAGGTCCAGGATCGGAACTCCAGTCTCCTGGGGCTGATTTCCCTGTGCCTCCTGCTGCTGTGGCTTCCTTCTGCTGAGTTCATCCCCCTTCTCCCTTGCTAGGAGAGTATTCGTTTTTACTGCTGTAACTGAAGACCATGGTCATAGAGCACCAGACACTAGGAAAAGCAGCAGCTTCCAGAATAATCCCTACCCCAGTGCAGATCTAAGAAGGAGGCACTCTGCCTGAAGGTACTAAGACAAAGACAAGCACTCTGAGCCTGCAGAGTCCCAAGTACCAGCACAGCAGCTCAGCAGATCACCTGTCACCCCTCTGCAGAGAACAGCAAATCCCTTGCAAATTCAGGAGCTCCATCAAGACAGCATCGTAAACAGGGATCGCAGAAAACCCTTTAAAAAGATTGCCAAACTCTCCTGATTTAGGAAAATCCAAAACCAGTGAGAGAAGGTATGTTTGTACTCTGCATGAATGTTACGGTGCAAAGTATTCTAATGAATTAAATTCTAAAATATTCGATTTTTAAAAATCAAATTCAGATCACTATTGAAAAGAAAATTTAGATTTGAACTTCTCTTAGAAATTATTTATAGAAAAATATATCTGGAATACCCCAAAATATTTTGTTATGCCAGAAAGAACCTGTATTTCTACTACTGATATTTTCCTCTCTCTTGCTCTCTCATTTTTTTTTTGAGACAGGGTCTCGCTCTGTTGCCCAGGCTGGAGTGCAGTGGTGCGAGCTCAGCTTACTGCAACCTCTGCCTCCTGGGCTCAAGTTATCCTCCTGCCTCAGCCTCCCAAGTAGCTGGGATTATAGGCATGTGGCACTATGCCTGGCTAATTTTTGTATGTTTAGTAGAGACGGGTTTTGCCAGGCTGCTCTTGAACTCCTGAGCTTAAGTCATCCACTTGCCTCAGCCTCTCAAAGTGCTGGGATTACAGGTGTGAGCCTCCGTGCCCAGCTTAGTAATATTTTTGCCATTAAGCCATTTCCATATAGAATTCATAGATTCACCTCATCAAAGCTCCTATTTATGTCATTGTAAATTCTATATGAAATCTGAATTAAAGTGTGTTTATTTCATGTTTTCTGTGTTGAGCCGGTGTTCTCTGAGACAATGCTTCTTAAACTGTAATATGCATACTCATTCATGGGGATTTTGTTAGAATGCAGGTCCTGGCTCAGCAGGTCTGGGTGGGGTGTCTAAGATTTCATATTTCTAACAAGTTCCCAGTTGCTGTTGATTCTGCTGGTCCAGCCCACACTTTGAGGAACACAACTCTGAGCTATGCCCAGATCATTTTTTTTTTTTTTGAGGCACCTTTGGGACTTTATTAGATAACCAGACCCCAGCTCCAGCCACAGGCTTGAACAGCCCGCTGGGTGTGGTCTCAGAGCCCCCAGTAGGTTCTGTGTCTTCCGGCCCCACCCTGGGATTTCTCAGGGTCACAAACGCGTGCAGAGTAGGGGTGTGCCAGCCACAGCGAGAAGTGGTGTCCAAGCCACCCCACCTCCATCGGGTCCTGGCAGGCCCCCCACAACTGGCTCTGCTATGAGAGCCGAGAACAAAGACCCTGCCCATCGCGATCCTGCTGGCCCTGGGGGCTCAGCCACCACCCACCTTCCCAGTGGCCTGGGCCGGGGCTGCGGTGCAAAGCCTCGCTCCCTCTAAGCCAAACTGAAAAATGCATCTCCCAAGAGTGTCCTGGGGGGCAGGAAGGAGGCCTGCCCCTCCCTAGCCAGTGCTCACAACAAGGGGTGTCCTAGGGGGCAAAGCAGCGGACCCCCCCCCCACAAGACCATTCTTTATGGCTCAGCTCCAAACCAATCTCCCGAGATCCTAAGGTATTTCTTCCCGGGTCGTAAGTCAGGGGTCTATTCAGCACTGAAGTGAGGACATACCGGAGGCGTCCGTCCAGATGCGCCACGGATCCCGGTGAGAGGGTGTGGACGAAGATGCCAGAGATGCACTGGAAGTAGGGCACGCTGCACAGGCCGATGCCCAGGCCCACGCCAGCCTCTGGAAGGCAGAACGGGGCGGGGTGGGGCGAGCAGGACTGAGCTTTCCCAGGGGCCCGCCCGTCCACTGGGTGCCACAGACACGGCCCCCTGGTGATTATGGCTTTCATCCTGCCCGGATTCACGGAGCAGTCACGGTGTGCAGGCACCGCTCTAGGCTCAGAACAGTGACGGAGGCAGGCAAGGAATAGCGGGGAAAGACTAGGAAGGAGGGAGGGAGGGAGGGAGGGAGGGAGGGGACTAGGTGAGAAGAGAGGACAGTATCGAAGAGTGGTAAGTCTTATATAGTGAATGTATGCAGAACGTGCTGGAAAGTGAGGGAAGGCTACTTCAGGTCTCAGAGGAGACACTGCTTAGGCTAAATTACAAGTGACAAGAGTTAGGGGTGAAGAGATGGGACAGCGCATCTCAGAAGCAGAAACAGCCCACGCAAAGGCCCAAGGGCAAAAGCAAGCAAGCCACGTCGCAGGACCAGAAAGGCCAGTGTGGCGGGGACATGGCCTGCACAGGAGAGCAGCACATGATGGGGAGAGACGGGGACCCAGTGCAGAGTCAGTGGGGCTTTGTCAACTGGGGCACGTCAGTGAGCGGGTTCATTCTCTGCTGAGAAGGGATGGCATAGGAGAGCTGTGAACAGGGAAGTGACACGATCTCATTCCTGTTTTTGTAAACATGTCTGGCTGCCACGAAGGGAAAGAACTATGGGTCCCTGAGAATGGAAGCAAGGAGGCCAGCTAAGAGGCCGCTGTTGAGAGAGATCATGGAGGCCTGGACTTCACCTTTCGTGAAGACGGAGAGAAATGGATACCAGTGGAATAGATTTTGAAGATAGACTTGCTGATGGATGAAGTATAGAAACCAATAGGCCGGGCGCGGTGGCTCACGCCTGTAATCCCAGCACTTTGGGAGGCCGAGGCAGGTGGATCACGAGGTCAAGAGATCAAGACCATCCTGGCCAACATGGTGAAATCCCGTCTCTACTAAAAATACAAAAATTAGCTGGGTGTGGTGGCGTGCACCTGTGGTCCCAGCTACTCGGGAGGCTGAAGTAGGAGAATTACTTGAACCTGGGAGGCAGAGGTTGCGGTGAGCTCAGATTGTGCCACTGCACTCCAGTCTGTCACCTGGTGACAGAGTGAGACTCTGTCTCAAAAAAAGAAAGAAAAAGAAAGAAACTTAACAAATAAAATCAAACTTGGAGATTTGTTTCTCTTGCGTAACTGAGCGATGGTGATGCAATTTACCAAAGCAGGCTATGGAAGACTGAGGTTGTGAAGGTAAGACCTGGGGGTTCAGCTCTGCCCACATGACACGTGCAATGTGCTGGAAAGTGAGGGATGGCGACTTCAGGAAGCTGCATGGGGAAGAGGGTGCTGTCAGGATGTCTGGGACTGTCCCAGGGACGTGCAGAGCAGATGTTTGCACAGATGAAGCCGGAACCCAGGAGAGAAAGCAGGGCGGAAGCTGAAAGTTTGAATGTAGCTGCATGTAGCTGGCGTTAGGGCTGTGGGGCTGGACGGGATCCCCCAGCATGTGGGAGAGGAGGGCCTGCAGCTCACCAACATGGAAACTTCTGGAAAAGGAGGACCAGATGGAGCGACCACAGAGTAGGGGAAAGCCCTTTACGGTTTTCTTCTGACACATATCATTTACAGAGCACTTTGGCGAACGTTTTCACCTTCTCATGCTGGTCTTCCCAGCAGTCCCATGAAGAAGGCCGTGGCAATTTTTGGCAATCCCATTTTATGGATGAAGAATTTGGTAAAAGTCAGAGCCCTTCCCACACCCAGGTTTCCTGACTAGAGCAAGAGCTTTCCAGTCCAACGGGAGCCAGAAATTGCATAAGATACTCATTTAGAATGTGAACCCCCTCAGCCTCACCTCACCCTGTTGAAGCAAAATCTCTGGGGCTAGAGTTTAAAAAGCTGCATCAGATAAAATGAGCAGACAAAAATCCTCCCTAAGGCATTTCTGATGCCAGTGGTCACAGGAAACACCATTCTGAGGCCACGCCTTTCCCACGCCGTGCCTGCTCAGTCAACGGACTGCAGGAGCCCTGAGAGAGCTGTGGGCACCATGCCAGCACACATTCATCTGCCCCTCATCCTTATGCCAAGCATTGTGCCAGGCTTGTGGGCACACAGAGGCATCTGAAGCCTCAGGGAGCTTCTGGTCCAGCAGGAGCACCGAGACATGCGTCAGACAAAGCTGTATGCAAGGAATTCACTATGTAGGCTTTCCTTCCACTTCGACACCAGACCTCAAGCCCACCCGCCTCTCTCCAAAACCGCTTCTCCCAACCTCAGACCCAAATGGCTGCAGGTGGTTTCAAGCCCCACACTATGGCCATTCTCCATGGAGAACCCTAGGAGACATTTTTTGAAGCGTAAGTGGATGTCTCACTCCCCTGCTTAGCAATCTTTAAAGGATTTCCTACTGCAGTTAGAAGAGAATCAAGCTGCAAAGCCCCACAGCATCTCTCTGCCTCTGCCAAGTGCTTTGATGCCAGCTCTTACTCTGCCCACCTAGCTCCAGCCATGCCAGCCTTCCTTCTGCCCCTAGAATACATGCTGGCCCCTGTGCTGGAGCCCAGCTCTGTACCCCGCTGCCTCCTCCTTATCCAAAGGTCTCAGCTCTTGCATTCAGGCAGAGAGGGCTCCGACCCCTCTGGAGTTAGCAGCCCACCTGGGGTGGCAAAGGGAATGGCTGACTGTCCCTGAGTGTCAGAGGTGGAGAGGACCTGAATCCTCTGCCACAGGTAGGGAAACAGAAGCCCAGGGAAGGGGATGCAGCCTGCCCAGGGCGTCTTAGCATATTGCTGCAGAGTTACCACTCCTGGCCCATTGCTCATCTTTCTCTCTGAGTGTTTCTGTGTGTGATTTTGTGTGTGATTTTTTTGTTTGCTTTGTTTTGCTTTAAGCACTGACCCAGAACACACTGACTAAGTTTGAATGGTACGTCTTCAGTGTCTATAAACAGAAGACTAGACCTGGCTCCGAGCAATAGCCATAGAATCTGCTAAAAGACAACATCCTGCCTGCCCCCGGACTGATGCCAAGTGAGGGAAGCCCGGGCGGCTCAGCCAGTGCTGGAGACCCAGGCGAGGCTCTTACCTTTCTGCAGAGAAACCTCCACCATGATTCTGTAATTGGGCTTGGCGGTGCTGACGGGGGCCGAGGGGCTTTCCAAGGCGAAGGAGCTGCTGTCCTTGGTGATGCAAGTGCTGGAGCTCAGGGAGCGGCACAGCGGCGGGGACAGGTGGCTGCACGGGGAAGGGGGCGCCATCAGGCGGGTTCTCACGGTGAGGGTGAGGAGCCCCTTTTTGGCTTGCTGAAAGGAAAGAGAGAGGGCTAAAACATCCAGAAGCAATCCAGGGTGAGATGAGGAAATATTGTTTAAGGAAGGCCAGGCGCAGTGGCTCAAGCCTGTAATCCCAGCACTTTGGGAGGCCGAGGCGGGTGGATCACGAGGTCAAGAGATCGAGACCACCCTGGTCAACATGGTGAAACCCCGTCTCTACTAAAAATACAAAAAATGAGCTGGGCATGCCTGTAATCCCAGCTACTCAGGAGGCTGAGGCAGGAGAATTGCCTGAACCCAGGAGGCGGAGGTTGCGTTGAGCCGAGATTGTGCCATTGCACTCCAGCCTGGGTAACAAGAGTGAAACTCTGTCTCAAAAAAAAAAAAAAAAAAAAAAAAGAAAAAGAAATACTGTTTAAGGAAACACAGCTCTCTGTGTGTGTGTGTGTGTGTGTGTGTGTGTGCATGTGTGTATGATCTATAAATGTGTGCACATACTCATGTGTTACAAATTATATTTGTATAAATACACACGTAAATACTGTATATATCTATATATGTCAGATGGATGAACAGATAGATGGAAGCATGAATAGATGGATGGATAGAGATAGATAAATAGATGACTAGATGGATGGATAAATAGTGAACTGAACTAACTAGATGGAGACTCAAAAATATCTTTTAGCAATTATCTTAAAAACTTAAAAAAGATTTGTAAATATACCAGGATAAATACATAGAGTGTTTTAAAAGAGTTTTATAAATCTTAAAGAGTTTTAAAATCCCCCACAAGGATCCTGATGGCACTATTACTCTCTGAGTCAGGTTTTCTTTTAACCCTGTGCCAAGATCAGCATCAGTGAGGTGCCTCACGTGAAGGATCCCACAGTTTGAATTTGTAGGTTTAGATGCTGAGAGCTTGGTTTCTTTGCCTGAAGGCCCCAGAGTTTGGTCACGTGTTGATAAGAAAGTCACCTTGGGCCAGGTGTGGTAGCTCACGCCTGTAATGCCAGCATTTTGGAAGGCCAAGGTGGGCGGATCACAAGGTCAAGAGATCAAGACCATCCTGGCCAACGTGGTGAAACCCTGTCTCTACTAAAAATATAAAAATTAGCTGGGCATGGTGGCAGGCACCTGTAATTCCGGCTATCGGGAGACTAAGACAGGAGAAAATCTTGAATCGGGAAGTTGGAGGTTTCAGCGAACCAAGATCGTGCCACTGCACTCCAACCTGGCGACAGAGCGAGACTCTGTCTCAAAAAGAGAAAAGAAAGACAGAGAGAGAGAGAGAGAGAGAGAGAGAGAGAGAGAGAGAGAGAAGGGAGGGAGGGAGGGTCACCTTGAACTTCTGCAAAGCATCCTGGTGTGTTAGTCCAGCCATTGACTCGCCATTGAGCTCCAGAATTTCATCACCTGTTGCGAGAGGGAAAGTGTAGCTAAGAAGAGTGTTGCCCAATCAAAGGGCATTATCATGACCTTTCATTCTCGTCTCCCTACCTGCCCAGCTGTTTGTATGATTTGCGAAGCTCTGGAAGAACATTTTCCCATTTGGTGCTCTCCCCTTGCCAGGCAGGCAGGGCAGCAACGTGGGCCTTCTCTGGCACCCCCTCTCTTCCAGGGTGAAACCCGGGGTTCTCAGCCGGGCACACAAGCCCTGGCTGAATATGGTCCTTGCCCACCTCTTCGCTTCACCTCTTTCCTTCCTGCCTCCCTGCCCCTCAGCCCCTGTCTGGGCACCCTCCTCTCCTCTCCTCCTGTCTCTTTCATCTGCTCTGTGATTTCAGCTGTTTTCCTGATACCCAAGCTCCCCAGACGTCTGCCTTTGCTTCTGCCTCCCTGGGCGGATGCCCACTTGTCATTCTCCCCGGGGCAGCGCCACCTCGTGGCCATCGGCGGACACCGCTCTCCCTTCTGCTCCTGGTTTGCCTTCCTTTTCCCCCTCCTCCTGCGCCTCTTCCTCTACGGAAGGCTACTAGGTTACTAAGGCCGGAAACCTTCCAGTTCTCTCTGGTCCACCCCCCACAACCCTTGGAAATCTCTGCACAGGCTCTGTCACTTCTCTCATCTGCTCCCCGCTCCTCCCAGGGTTACTGCCTCCGGGCAGTCCCTGGAGTTGGAGCCTGGGGCTCACAATGGCCTCTTAAATGGCCTTTCTGTTTCTGGTCTCTCCAGCCCACTTCATCCCTCACTCTAATTTCCAAAGCTTCCAAAAGCCCTGGTCGCAGCGGGTCCCTCCCGTAGGATAAAAACCTTCGGAGGCTTGCCGCGGCCCACACCCTAAAATCCACATGCTTAATTCTGTATAATGCTGAAGTTGGTAAACTTTTTCTGTAAAGACGCAGCTGGTGAAGGGTTGAGTCTTTGTGAACTGCATCTACTCTGCACGGTGCCGGATGAGCATGCCCAAGTCCCAAGGAAGCTTTTTTATGGACACCAAAATTGGGATCTCATTTCGTTTTCACATGTCATCAAAGAATCAAAGACACTTTTAAATTTCCAACCAGCCAGAAGTGTAAAAACCTTTCTTTGTTCGTGAGATACTGAAAACAGACTTGGCCCACAGACTCTAGTGTGCCGCTCCTGCCCCAAGCCAGCTAGATGATCCCCAGCACAGCCTACAGACAGCGAGCTGACAGAGAAGAGTGAGGACGCTACGAGGTCACTTCTCTTCGGACCTCCGGTGGGTGACCCAGTCCTTGGCCCACGGTGGCTGCTCTCTGTCCCGTGACTTCCAGCCCCTGAACTTTGCCTCCTGAGTTGAAACCTGGCGATCTCTTTGGGCCAAACCTGTTACCCAATAATCCACGCATGACTTTAGGGTGAAGTTGGGGTGGGGGAACCCTGACTCTCCAGGACAAGAAGACAGGCAGCTCTGTTCTCCCTGCCCCTCGCTCCCAGGATGGCTGAGCCGTCTGTCCTGTAGGATATGAAAGAGTGGGGGTGGGGTGGGGAGACAGGATAAGGGCGGGTGTGGAGTGGAAGAGAGGGTCCCTGGCTGGCAGACCATGAGCTCTTCAAAGCAGGAATTATGATGCCCGACTGTTTCTCTCTGCATTCTGAGGGCCTAGAATTCAGTAGGCTCCTAGCAAACGAATGTTTATCAGACTCAGCTGTTACAAGGGTTGGAAGCATTGAAGTTCAGGGAGAAGGAAGGAGGCAGGTGTTAATGGATCCCAGCTACTTTGGACCAGCTAAAAGGTAACGGTGCCAGGATGTGCAAACACGCACGACCATCGTGCCAGTCATCATGAAGCCCCACTCTGGGGAGCTGAGTCCTCCCTGCCTGCAGACCCCAGAATCCATGTTGGCCGAGTCCTGACGGCTCAAGACACACTTTGCATTCCCACCATCTTCTACGCCCCGGCAATTCTGGATTCTGCTTCTGATTCCTCCACCGCGGTCTGAAAAGCGCCGGGAAGCCTACCTTCCTGTAGCCTTCCATCGGCGGCGGCGGCTCCCCCTGCAAAAATGGTTTTGACGTAAATCCCAATGGGGCCGTAAATGCTGTCTTTTCCTCCGACGATACTGAAGCCCAGGCCCTGGGGAAAGAAGAGAAGGTCTGATTGAGGAGTAGTATTCCACGCTTCCCATTGGGCTGATGCCTTCCAAGGACCCGCCAGCCTGGGCCGGGTAGTGTCTGGAGCTTTTGCAGGAGGCTGGAGACCAGCACCCTAGCTCTGTCTCTCTAGTTGGCAATCCTGGGCCAATCACTTTCTGCTTCTGTGCCTCAGTTTCCCTCCTTGTAAAATAATGATGTTATTACCTAACTCTCAGGGTTGTGTTTGAAAATAAAATAGCTAGCAGCAATCATAAAAATTCAACAGCAGTAATAATAGTAGCAGCTTTACAGTGGTATCGCCTCTCCCACCAAAGGCCCCCCACTCCTTCTCAGGGACAATCCCGCCTCCAGTCACGTGCTCTCCCTCCTGCACCTACTCTGCCATCGTCCCAGGTGATTTCCGGGAGCCAATAAATATATCCCGGAATTGTGCAGGTGGCTCTGGGAGGAGAGCCACCTGCTCATTAGCTCTGGGAGGAGAGCCACCTGCTCATTAGCTCAGGTAGTCTCAGCTGGGGGGCAGCCAGGAGGCAGCTGAGAGCTGGCGGGCAGGAAGTCCAGGGAAAGGCTGGGTGAGGTCTAGGCACGAAGAAGGGAGGGTGGGCACAGCGCCCCCTGCAGACCTGCGAGTGAGTTAGAGGAACGGCCTGGCAGGTGGCAGCATCGCTGGGTGCCACAGAGACCGCAGGCTGTCTGCGTCTTCCTGGCGCTGTGGGGAGCCAGTGGGAGAGCCGGGGGGATGGGCAACTGTTCTAAGCCTCTGGTGAAGGTGGCGTGTGTTCCAGGATGGCAGGACAAATCGTGTCCGGGAGTAGCACAGGGTTAAGAAAAGGTGAGGCAGGAAGCCCTCCAGGGCTCCTCCATGGGCCGCTAGCCTCGTCCTGGCTGAGACAACTGCCCTAGACTCAAAGTCTCACCCACCCTGGGGATGCAGGATGGCATCGTGGTTAAGAACAAGGCCGGGGTCAGGCCACCTCGGCTCATTGCTTTAGTTCAGCTGCTCACTAACCAAGTGAGCTTGGACAAGTCCTGCGATCTCCCAGGTCCCCCGTCCGTCTTCATATCTATGTACACACATAGATATTTATTAGAAATAGCATCTCTCTCTGCTGCCCAGGCTGGAGTGCAGTGGCTCCATCACAGTTCACTGTGGCCTCGAATTCCTGGGCTCAAGCAAACCTCCCGCCTCAGCCTCCCGGGCAGCTGGGGCTACAGGCATGTGCCGCCACACCAGGTTAATTTTTATTTTATTTTCTTTTGGTAGAGGCAGGGTCTTACTAAGTCGCCCAGACTGGTCTCTGACTCCAGGACTCAAACGGAGGCTTCCCAAAGTACTGGGATTACAGGCGTGAGCCAGTATGCCTGGCTCCACACCGATAAAACGGAGACAGTAAGAGGGTTGTTTGGGGGGATTAAAAGAGTTACCCAGAGCACAAGGCCCAGTGTTGGTGGCTGGTTTTATTGCGTGATTTGCTTTTGACTCTGCCTCCAGCATCTGCTGACCCTTCCGGCTCCGACTCCTCCCCCTGCTTCACTGCTACTTGTCATCCTGCTAGTGACGAGATCTTGGGGTGTAGGTTGTATTGCCAGATAGTGGGAATCCTGCTTTATTTCTGAACTCATCATCCCTGCTCTGTACGTGAGGATTTCTGTATCAAAATGATTAATCGCCTTCCATCCCCCGGGCTTGTAAAGATTACTCCTCTGAGTAATCTGAATGTTCATTTTGTTCGCGTCAAGATAACTGAAACCATTTTTGGTCATCTGTGCATGAGTTTTGGTGACCTTTACCGTTTCACCTTCTTTTGAGCACCGCAAACCATTTAAAAGTCAGTTTTAAAAAGTGACTTCTACCTAAATTCAAGGGGAAAAAGCATTGTGATTTACTACTCAGAAAATGGGGTTCTTCAGAGAGCATCAGCATAGAAGGGTAGTTACTCCCTTGTGAGCAGAGAAGCATTCATCCAGTATCTCTCATGTCTGACTTCTCTTTTATTCCCTGCTAAGCTTCCAGGAGACAGAAGGGACAGGAGGGTGGCGGGGGAGAGAGGACTTGAGGTGTGTGGTGGGACTCTCACACCACACGGCAAAATCATATTACATAAAGAAATGACCCTTTCATTGTTTTAGCAAATGGGTTGCTTGGGCTGGTCCGAGAACTTTGCAGTCAGCCTCACACACAGGTGGCGAGGAGCAGGTTTTGGGGAGCGGTGCAAACGTGTCCACCCCTCGCTCACTACCACTACCAGTACTTTGGTATCCCCTTTGGAGATCTCTCAGTGGTGAAGCAGAGATCAGCGTGATGCTTCGTCATCTTGAGACAGGTGGAGTTTGTTCTGACTCTTCCAGAGGCTCCAACAAACGGCAAAAAGCGCTCTCAACCACTGAATGATCCACATGTGGTAGGTAACATGCTTTTATAAATTAATATGTGGGTCCCTACTTTATCATGCCAACATCTGAATGGCGGAGGTAAACTCAGGATCCAGAAATCTCTGTAAACAATTTGGATTTCTGTATCAAGTAAAATTAAGTCCTGGGAGCTATTCTGCCAGGAATGTTAATTCAAGAACAAGCTTTGACGGGGCGAAGGCAGCTGGCGGGGAATGGCGTCCTTTACAGGAACACCATCACTCTGTCTGACTAAAAGAACGTACGCTGCTTGAACTCAGGCAGCTGTGATTTTTAAAAGACTAGCTGCTTTTGTGTTTGTCTCTTCTGATGTGCCAGGACGCCCCGGCGGTCCTATTCCCGTCCTTCCCTGGGCACAGCAGCTCCTTGGGGACCGGTGCCACCCGGGACTCCGTTGGCCACCATCCCTCCTTACCTTAGCCTGGCCTTTCATCAGCACGATGTTGGAGATGACAGAAGCCTGGAGGCCCCCGGACGGCTGCACGAGCTGAGCTGTGCTCAGGGACCGTGTCGGCCTTGAAGTGCCCTGCAACAAGGAACCCGAGTGGACAGAAGATCAGCCACACCGGAGCAGCACACGCCTCACCGGGAAGGGGAAAAGCCCAGCCACGGACAGGAACCAATTCCTCTTTCCTAACTGCTCGCAACATAACGACCAGAATGTGGGTAGTGGGGTGTGGGTTGGATTCTGGTGGGGAGGGACTTCCCTGGTTCTAGGAACCCGCTTTGCTGAACCCAGTCTCCCCGCACATGAGCAGCTAAAAGGCTCACTGAGGTTTGTCAAGGAAGTAGGTCCAGGTTAACATCACAGACCCCACTGCCTCTGGGACAGGGCCCATAACTGAGATCTCAGGTAGAAATCGGAGAGCCTGCTACCAAGTATCCCTTGAGACTATGTCCATCCAAGACACATTTACTGAGAACTCCCCTTGTGCCAGGCAGGAGGTGGTGGGCAAGGGGGCAGGAGCTCAGACTTAAACACTCAGAATGTGGCCAGGTGTGGTGGCTCACGCCTGCAATCCCAGCACTTTGGGAGGCTGAGGTGGGCAGATCATGAGGTCTGGAGTTCAAGACCAGCCTGGACAACATGGTGAAACCCCCATCTCTACTAAAAATACAAAAACTAGCTGGGCGTGGTGGCAGGCATGTAATCGCAGCTACCCGGGAGGCTGAGGCAGGAGAATCACTTAAACCTGGGAAGCGGAGGTTGTGGTGAGCCGAGATTGCACCACTGCGCTCCAGCCTGAGTGAAAGAGCAAAACTCTGTCTCAAAACACAAAAAACTCAGAATGTAACTTCGGGGTGCGCAGACAGGCAATCATCTATTTGTAAATGAGAAGCAGAGTTCATTTGGAAATAGTGAAGCCACAGGCAGCGCCCTGCAGAGGGAAAATACAGCTTGGCGGTGAGAGCGTAGACTCAGGAACCCCACTGCCCATTATCAGCTGGTGGGTGACCTTCGCTTAATGGCTTAGCCCTCTCTGCCTCAGTTTCCTCAGCTGTAAAAGCATGGTCCTAATGGGCCTATCTCATAGTGCTGTTTTGAAGAATAAATCTATGTGTTGCCCGACACATAGGAAGTACCTTAGACATGTTTCTTGTCGTTACTATAAACTCCAAGACTGTTTGCTGCTTTCGGCATTTTACAATTTGGAAAGAGTCTGTCGGGGGCTGAAGGCTGTGCTTGCTGATTGCCCACCAAAGCGGACGCATGGGCTGTGAATGCCGAGGCGGCCGCTCGCTCCCTGCTCTCTGCTATCGGAGACGCTGCAAGGCAGAACCAGGAGCCCGGGCTGCTCACTCCCAGGCCGATGCTGGCCCCATGACACCTGAGCAGAGGAAGCAGCAAGGCCTGGGCTCTGAGCTGCCCGCATGCGTATCCATCCTGCTGCTTCTAATTAGATAACCTTGGGAGGGCCACTTAACATCTCAGCCTTGGCCTCTGCACCTGTCAAAGGTGGATATTAACAGTACTTAGCTCTCTGTATGCTGTATCCCTTGGCTGTATAGCTGTTTAGGTAACAAATACGTGAAGCTATGTAGAACACACAGCCTCATGTCTGGCAGGCAGCGAACGTGGAACGCATGTCTTCTTTATTACTAGCATTCCCTGGATGCGAACTCCTCTTCTCTGGATTGCCTTCTCTCTTGTTGGCTTGCAACTGCCCACACCTGATGGGCTGCTGTTCCCAAAGTCACCCGGGAAATACCCAGGTCCTGTAGCTCTAAGCCACGCTCTGGCCTTTCCATCCACTGTGGATCCCACCCTCCCTCCTCTTCCAGAAACAGCCTTTCTGTGATAACTCCCTCTCCTCCTCTGGAGGGCTGCTATGAAGTCAACACAATGTCACGCACGGACATCCATGCTGGTTCATTTTCTGTGTCTACCTGACTGGGCTGCCCATATATTTAGTCAGCCATTATTCTGTGTGTGTCTATGCTTCTGAATGAGATGAGTATTTAAATCTGTAGCCAAAGCAGATCACCCCCCCTCCCGAGGCAGGTGAGCCTCATCCAATCTGCTGAAGTCGGGAATAGAAAGAAGACTGGCCTCCCCTGAGTAAGAAAGCATCCTTCCTGCCTGACTGCCTTTGAACTAGGACATCGGTCTTTTTTCCCGTTTTCATACTCCAACTGAAAAATCAGCTCTTCCTGGGCTTGAGCCTGCCGGCCTCTGGGAGGCTTTCCTGGTTCTCAGGCCTTCAGACTCGGATTACGTCTGAGCCACAGGCTGCCCGGGGTCTCCAGCTTGCCAATTCACCGTTCAGATCTTGGAACCTGCCACCTTCATAATCCCATGAACCAACCAATTCATTATAATCAATCTCTCTCTCTCTGTCCCTGTCTCTCTCTGTATGTATGCGTCTGTCTGTCTATCTATACACCTCTCATCGGTTCTGTCTCTGACTAATCGTGCGTCTAATTGCCTCCTAAACTTTGAGGAGTTAAGTGAGTACAGGCAATAACTGTCTCCCACTCCGGTCCCCTAACACTGCTAATCTCCCGAAGCACTCCTTCCTGGTGGAACATAGCCCCTCCATTCTTTTCAACATAGCCTCCCACGCAGCTACTACTGACTGATCTTCAGCCCATCCTGGCCAGCCAGGTAGGCCTCCTGTTCCCAAGGACCTGGAGGCAGCAAAGACAGGAGGCAGCTTCCCCCAGGAAGTACCCACTGGCCCAATCCTCAGGGACCCAGTGCTGGCTGCAGATGACCCCAGATGTGCAGGAAACCAGGAACCAGGCAAGTTTTTAGCTCAGGGAGGCACCAGGGAAGGCATCTTCTTCTAACACTGGGACACCACCCTCCCAGTTTGGGAACAAAAATCACGTTGACGCAAGGAAAGGAAGGGAAGAGAGAAATGAAATTCACTGAGCATCTACTATGTACCATGCAGGGAAACACTGCTTGACCATGGAGCCTCCCTTGGGAGAGTCAGCCGGTGAGATGAAATGCTAACATAAATGACACTCACAAGACAGGCTACGTGAGCCCAGAGAGAGAAACACAGTTGCCTCCTGATGGGCATTTGGAAAAATGTGAGGTCCACGCCTTTGGAGGGATCAGGAGCGTTCCCAGGTGAAAGGGAACCTTAGGAAGGTGTTTGAAGGCTGGGGAAGGCTGAGAGAGATGAGACAGGGAGGGGTGAGATGCTACAGACAGAGGGCGCTGTGGGACCAAAAGTGGCAGCGTGCAGCCCCGCGTGCTTTGCGGGTGGGGACATGTGCAGGGTACATTGTACTTTCTGTCTGCTTAGCTCTCTGCCTGCAAGCTGACACGTGAAGTGGGAAGGTCATGGACTGAGGAGCACCCAGGGCAGTTTACATTCTGGCCCTATAGGTTTTAAGATGTATAAATACATTCCTTTCTAAGCTTGTTTTAAAAATCAGAGGCAATATTTGGAAAGCAAATCACTGTATTACAGGAGTGAAAAGCCTTTTTGCACAGGGTTCAGAGTCGTCAAGATCAGACTTGAAGTCCCAGCCCTGTTTCTCCTTACCAATGTGAACGTCCATAAATCCTTTAACTTGTCCAACTGTAGCTCCCTCTTCTACCTTTTAGGAGTACGTGTGGATGAAATACAGCAATCCACGCCAAGCCACAGTTGAGGGTGTCCCCACGTGGCCGTGTTCTGTACATGTTAGCTCCTGGCAGCATAGACGTGGCAACAGTCACAAGTGCCTGGCACAAGGGGGCTCTCAATGGATGACCATTTCTAACGCGGTTCTCCGCCCAGGGGTGGCTCTACCTGCTGGTACCTACTGAGTGAGACCCTTTCCAGTGTGGTTCTGTGGACAAAAAACTGGGAAGGTCTCCAGCCACTGCTAGTGTTAGGGTCCCTCCCTTCTCCCCCCTTCCCCGAGTTTTCCTCCCTTCATCCTTACCGCCGCCTTTCCTGCTGAACAGGCCAGCTGTTGAGAGAGAGACTTCCTGTTACTGCAGAGGGAATAAGGCTGCCTGTCTGTGGACGCTGCAGATTTCCTGGTCATTGGAAAATCAATGTCTCCCGTGCAATAGGGATTAACACCTAAACCGGAAGAGGTAAAACGGCAAGATATCATTTGTGCTCTCAAAATGCAAACTTCAACTGAGAACTACACTAGCTCCCACCGCCTGCTAGCCCTTCATTGGCCAGGGTCTGGGTGACTGTAGACCACTCAGCCCCTGTGCCACGTGGTGGTGGGGAGAGGTGGCCGTGGAAGGCATGCGCAGCATTTTCATGACCTCCACACATGCTATCTATACCGCAGGGTGCACGCGGGCCTCTCACGTCCATTTTACTTCCATTCAATTTCCATTCAATTCAGCGAGAATTGACAGGAGCTCGTGCAAGTCAGTGAGTGTGCTGAGCTCTCAGACACCGAAGGCTGCATCAGATCCAGTCCCTGTGTTTTCAATCCCAACCAAGGATAGGAAGGAGGAAAACACAAACGTTTCCAAGGACAGGCACCGACAGGGGAGACCCCGCAGGAACAGGGGTGGCAGAGCGCCTTCTGGCCGCCGCTCACACAGGCATATGCACACATGGAGACAACTCTTGATTCTTTGGGTTATCTACAAAAATGCAAAGCGGCAGGCTTCCTCTACTTTGTGGAAACCTCAGACTTCCTTTCATCCAAACCAGGAACTCTACCCTACCTAGCTACCCTACCACCTCCAGCTGGGAAAACCTTCACAGACGACCTGATTGAAGTCATCATTGTCTACAACAGTGCTTCCCAATTGGAATATAATGCCAGCCACCGATGCCATTTAAAACTTTCTAGCAGTCATTTTTAAAAAGTGAAAAGAGGCTGGGTTCACGCCTGTAATCCCAGCACCCTGAGAGGTTGAGGCGGGTGGATCACAAGAGTAGTTCAAGACCATCCTGGCCAACATGGTGAAACTCTGTCTCTATTAAAAATACAAAACTTCGCTGGGCATGGTGGTGCCTGCCTGTAATCCCAGCTATTCAGGAGGCTGAGGCAGAAGAATTGCTTGAACCGGACCCGGGAGGCGGAGGTTGCAGTGAGCTGAGATTGCGCCATTGCACTCCAGCCTGGGCTACAAAGCAAGACTCCATCTCAAAAAAAAAAAAAAAAAGAAAGAAAGAAAAAGAAAAAGTGAAAAGAAACAGGAGGGATTAATTTTAATAATATATTTTATTCGGTCTGTTATATCTAAACGATTGTTCTTTCAACATATAAATAATATGTAAAATTATTAGTGAGATATTTTACTTCCTTTTCTTCTTGTACTTAGTCTTGGAATCCAGTGTCTTTGATGCTTTCTGCACACCTCTGTCTCAAAAAAAAAAAAAAAAATCTGGTTATTACAACCCAATGCAAAAAAACAAAAAAATAGTTTTTGAAAGGGGAGCTATATGTTGTCAAGATTATGTAATAATGAGTTTATAATTTAAAGTTATGTTGAATTGAAAAATGGAAAAATCCATAGAAAAGGGATGAATAACACTCTGCTAACTTCCTCATCGTTTAATTTCACCTGTATGAAGAGGTGCTCTTTTAGCTGGGGCAGCCAGCGGTGGGGTGGGGGGCAGGGACAGGCTCTCACTCTGTTGCTCAGACCAGAATGCAGTGGCACAATCATGGCTCATTGCAGCCTCAACCTCCTGGGCTCAAGCGATCCTCTTACCTCAGCCTCCCGAGTAGCTGGAACCTCAGGTATGAGCCATCAGGCCTGGTGAGTTTGTTTGTTTTTAAAATTTTTTTTTGTAGAGACAAGGTCTCACTATATTGTCCAGGCTGGCCTCAAACTCCTGGGTGCAAGTGATCCTCCCATCTCGGCCTCCCAAAGGGCTAGGATTACAGGCATAAGCTGTGGCACCCAGCCGAGGTACTTTTTTTCATCTATTTTTATTGGTGTATCAGTCAGGGTTTGGGCAAGAAACAAAAGGCACATTCAGTTGGGATTCTGAGGACGGAGTAAAGGGGCCATTCACAGAAGAGCGGGCAGAGTTAGAAAAATGACAAGGCCTGTTTAGGCACCAGAAGCTGTTATCACGCAGGCTTTAAGGGGTGAGGTGGGAAAACAGCGTCCCCAGAGCCCAGTGGGCACCGGAAGCGACAGGCTGCCCTGACACGATTTATTGTCACTGACGAGCACAGCCACTGCCAGCACTCCAGCGCCACGGTGGGGGGAGCAGGGAGGAAAAGCGCCGCGACCCTCTTCCATTGATGCCTCTCATTGCCTGAACTCAACCAGAAGCCAGAGAGCCAGGGAGCTCCGAGCGGGTCAGCTTCCCGGGGCAGAGCAGGCCTGGCTTCAGGGGCACGTGGACTGTACAGTCACCTGGGGCCCTGGGATTGAAGAATCCCAACTTGGTTCAAAGATGTCCTTCCACCTTTTTGAAATTATTAATATTTTTTGAATAGCAATCCTGCATTTTCATTTTACACTGAACCCTAGGAACTGTACAGCTGGTCTTGGGTGCAAAACAAAACAGTAAAAAAAACAGAATGGGTGAATGAGGAAGGGAGAGAAGAAAAACCTGTAAAGCTATAAATTGCGGTAAAGCAAATATTTATTAAAAATCACAATCCAGTGTGGGCTATGATTAAAGAAGCAGGTATTCATATACATTATTGAAAGAATATTAGCTGCTGACATTTGGCAATATAGATAAAAAGCCTTAAATGACGTCTATCTTTTGACCCCAAATTCCATTTTTAGAAAATCTTACTAGAAGAAAATAAGTAAAAATGTATGATTAAAAAAAAGCAAGTAGCTTTTAAAAAATATTTTTATTTCCAATAATAGGAAGTCACTACAGCAGAAAAATATGAGACTTAGAGATTTTAAGGGACTCTCCCAAGGTCACGTAGGTCACTAGTTCTGGAAGCAGGACCCAAATTCAAGTGCCTTAGCTCCCAAACGTGAGCTCTTAACCAGCCACTGCCTTCCGCATTTTCTTTGAAAGATCTCATGATTTTGTCTGAGTTCGCGATGAGACATGACTGAATGTCTAAAAATGACTGAAATACCCAATTACAGGGATTTGGTTAAGTGGACTTTATAAATATCTAACAATAGGGAGTTGGTCAACTAGATTTCATAAATTCATGCCATGAAATACGATGGATCCCCTAAAAACTGGTGTTTACCAAAGAGTTTCTGGTGACGTGAAGTAATTACATATGAATAAATGTGTGTGTGTGTAAAGGTTTTTATGGTATATATGGACATAGAAGGGAAATAACTGAATATGTTAACATCGATGATCTCTAATATGATTTGGTGTGATTTTAATTTTTTCGGGTTTTTCTGCATCCTTGCCTGTTTCACATTTTCTCGACTTTGTATTAGCATTCTTCTACTTTCAGCAAATAAAAATCATGAGATCTTTCAACCTCAACCTCCATCTAGTTGCAGCTGGGAGAGAGAAGCCTTCCCAAGACCAAGGAGCATGTGAGGAGACAGAGCAGGACGACAGGAGTAAAGCCCCGCCCCTTCTTCCCAACAGCCAGGTCTTTCCAGCCTGGGACCTGGAGCCATGAAGGGAGCTGGCTAGACCGCACAGAGCTCTAACAGCCAATGCAGAGGACCCTGGCTAGCCAGAGCATGCACACACCGTGAAGGTGAGCACGCTCCAAAGTTAGTTTAGAACAACTGAACCAGAAGAGATCAACCCTCCTCCCGATATTCCTGCTACCCAGGAGCAGCTAAGCCCTGTTCCTGAAGACGTGCTGGGGAGACACTTACTGGTTGAGTTGCTTCGTGCCCTTTGGTGGCAGGCTTTAGGAAACAGGAAGTTACTACTTTGTGCTTCTACTTTTCCAGGCTTTTCTCGAGAGGATGCTGTGGAAGATTCCTGCAAAAACAATTGCCGTCTTTTTATTCAGCGATAATAAAAATTTGCTTAGCCAGATTGGGTTTTGACACTGACCACGGGAGTGCTCAGATGGTCTGTCTCTCCTACCAAATGATATGCACTGTAAGAGCACGGACTTAGAATCACCATCCTCCATTTACTCGTAGACATACATTCATTTGTTTCATTGCAAATACCGAATAAATTGCATTCATATGAAACTAATGCCACACAAACTGAATGAATCATCAGCTATGACATGTCAGGTTCTTTGTTAGGCATTGTACATGCAGCTGTGACCAAGACACACTGGGTGTTGATCTTGGAGAAAATGCATCTTAGCGAAAGATGACTGACAATAAACAAGCAAAATAAAGGTGAAAGATAATTACAGACAATAATAAATGCTATGAAGAAAAGAACTAGAGAGTGATGTGGATAGGGAGCCTGGCAGGTATGTTTTCGAGAGAAGGATTGAGCCAGTTACATTGTTCTGACATATCTGGCACATAACAAACACAAATATTTGTTGAATGAATGTTATATAAATGGATTTCTTAATATTGAACTGTCCATGCATTATTAATGGTATTATAATTTTACAACATTGCTGATTACTATATGCAAATATTTAACTTAGGGCTTTTAAAAATCAATATTGTTAGATGTGCTTATGGTTCTCTTATCCTTTTTCTATCTTGCTATATCAATCAAATGTATGTATTAATTTATTACGTATCTCTCCTCATCCTGGATTTTTAGGGATGGGTGGAGGGATAGAGCCTGATAATGAGGACAATAGTATTAATTACTTTATCTTTCTGAAACTGTTTTCTGATTGTTATTCTATTGTATAACTTTGTTCACCACAATGATCTTGACTTAATTCTGGAGTTACACTGGTTTTGTTACTCACTACCATAATCTTTGTGTGTGTTTGCACATTCTGTATATATTTACGGTATATATTTTTATGGTATATATTTATACCATAAATATACAGACACATTTGTGTCTGTATATACAGAGAGAGAGAGAGAGAGAGAGAGAGGTGGGGGTGGGGTGGGGGATGGAACAGAGTCCTGCTCTGTTGCTCTGGAATGCAGTGATGTGATCTTGGCTCACTTTAGCCTCGACCTCCTGGGCTCCAGAGATCCTCCCACCTCAGCCTCCTGACTAGCTGAGACTACAGATGCGTGCCAGCATGCCTGGCTAATTTATATATATATTTTTAGAGATGGCGTTTCACATCATGTTACCCAGGCTGGTCTTGATCTCCTGGGCTCAAGTGATCCTCCTACCCTAACCTCCCAAAGTGT
This sequence comes from Saimiri boliviensis, assembly GCF_048565385.1. Lineage (NCBI taxonomy): Eukaryota > Metazoa > Chordata > Mammalia > Primates > Cebidae > Saimiri > Saimiri boliviensis. The sequence continues at coordinate 126,961,508 of NC_133453.1, read as the reverse complement.
AAGGATTCTAGGCGTGAGCCACCATGCCCAGCCAATCAGATTTTCTTTGCTCTTCTTTTATGCTAATAATTTAGAAAAAATATTTTAGAGTATGGAGCATGTGAGCAGTATATTAAATAACATGCTTAGACTCATTTCTATACCAGGGTCAGCAATGAAACGAAAACATGACTTTTTCTCATCTAAGATGAGATTTTTGAGACAACTTTTACTCTCTTCTGTCTCCTGGGATTTTAGGGATGGATATAAGGATAGAGACTGATAATGAGGATGATGGTATTAATTACTTTATTTCTCTTCTGAAGCTGTTTTCTGATTGGTTGTTATTCTATTTTATAACTTGTTAGCCACAATGATCTTGACTTCATTCTTGAGTTATACTGGTTTTACTACTCTACCGTAATTCTTTTGTGTGTGTGCATCTGCGCACATGTGTGTCTTCTTTCAGGAAAGTTCTCTGAATGTTTGCATGTCTAGGAATGCCTTTCTGTGGTTGTCACATGTGACTGATTGGCTGAGCATAGAATCTTTGGATATTGGTTACCCAACCTGGAAACTAGATGGTTTAATTGCTTTCTGGGACTTAGTGTTACAGGGTAGAGTTTTTTAGAGACACCGACACTCTATTATAACTCTATCCTAACTGACTTGACTGCCTTTCTTAGAAGCCAGGCTTAGCAATGCCCGGTTAATTTCATGTGCCAATGGTTTGCAGAAAAAATCCACCCAGTGCATTTTCCAGAGCAGAGGAAGGATCTATGCTTGCCTTTCCCTATATGCCAAATAACCCACCCTCAGCTCCAGCCTCTGCCACTGTGAGCTGGTAGGTATTGAGGGCTCGGCTGGAATCTCCCCCTCATTCCCTTGGCTTTTCCCTCTTACGTGGCCAATGTTAGGCTAATGAACCCTTCCCTTGATCCAATCTCACCTGCACTTTGTCGTGCAGAAAGTTCTCATGAGTTCCAGAATGTGTCGGCCCCTTTCCATGGTTTCCTGTTTCTGACATGCATTTCCCCCTATTTGTGTATTCCTTTTGAATTATGATAGAAATTTCTAACAGGAGGAGGAGTTAATCAAGTGTACTGTGTAGCCATCTGGAGCCAGAAGTCCGCTCAGTCTTTTTGAAAAAGATTGTATCCAGTTCTGACACAAGGGAATCCTGCAAGAAACCACATGTCAAATCCCTTTTATTTCTCATACAAGTCAATGTTTAAAACTGGAGAACTCATCCTGAGGGACTCCTAGATGATCATTTTCCTCTTCAGCAGCAGATGGTGCTACATTAACTTGGACAAAATTTCCTTCTCTAACCAGGCTAACCAGGGAATTCATTAAACGGGGAGAAAGCAGTGATTACATAGAAGATATTTTAATTCAGTTGGATTCTTGAGATTCTGTATTTCCAGAACTTAGCATAATGACTCTGAATTCATCGCTTCATAAAACACAATATTCAAAAGATATTTCTTAGTTACAACGTACTGACAAGGTAATGTCCTGATTCTAATTTCAAGACCTCCCTCTAGGATTATTTTCACTTCTGCATGCAATCCAGTGAGACTATGAAAGTAAAAAACAGAATATGATTTCATTAATTTTTTAGGGTCCATTGAACATAAGGGAGCCTGGTAAAACAGCCAGTTGGTCTGCTCATCCCCGCAAGCCTTATTCGCAAACTACCTTTGAAATGGATATTTTATCTCAAATATCTAGCCACATGAGCATCAATAAGTAAATGAAGTGTACACAATACATGGAATACTAAGCACCTTTAAAAATGTTGGTAAAGAGGCTGGGCATGGTGGCTTACACCTGTAATCGCAGCTCTTTGGGAGGCCAAAGTGGGAGGCTCACTGTGGCTCAGGAGTTCAAGACCACCCTGGCCAACGTGGCAAAACTCCATCTCTACTAAAAATACACACACACACACACACACACACAGAAACTAGCCAACATGGTGGCATGTACCTGTAGTCCCAGCTACTTGGGAGGCTGAGGCAGGAGAATCATGTAAACCCAGGAGGCAGAGGTTGCAGTGAGCCAAGATCGTGCCACTGTACTCCAGCCTGGGCGACAGAGCGAAATTCTGTCTCAAAAAAAAAAAGTTTGTAAAGAGTTGTTGTGATATAGATATACCTGTGTTATCATAGTAAGTTAAAAAACAAAAAGATCGTATATAATGATGATGACTGACTACAATCATGTAAAATATACATAGAAAAAGGGCTGGAAATAAATACACCAAAATAGTAACACTCATTCATTCAACAAATGCTTATTAAGTACTTACTCTGTACCAGGCACTATTCCAAGTACGTACTGAGGATGTGGCAGCAGACATGAAACACAAGGTCCTGCTCTCATGAATTAGCAAGCGCCTGTTTGGGTAATGGGATTACGGATACTGTTTGTTCACACCTTTCTGTATTTTCTATATTTTCCATAGTGAGCATGTACTACTTTTAGAATCAAACCAAAAATAAATGATTACTTTTACATTTATTTCAATTGCCACACTGGTAGACTTAAAGCCTGTTTATTTTTAAATGCTTTTCTTTTAGTCCTCTTTGTAAGTCCTGAGTCCACGGCACAATTTGGAAATTGCTTGGCCTGTAAAGCGAGTTGATGGCAGGAGAATCAAAGGAAGTGGAGCCTCCCCTGGCCCCGCCTGCCCAGATCAGCTATAAATACTTAATGCCTTGTTAGAGGGAAAACTTTCTCTGGGGCTTTCAATGTTGGCTGCAGAAGGCCTTATTCAAAGACACTGAACCAACTGGGTCCCCATTTGGACCCCCCATATTTCAGTGACTCGGTCTCTTCTTTCCATGGCGCCCAGGAACAGCGATCCCAGTTTCCACATGCAGGCACAAGGCTATGCAGATAAGCCCTTCTTCCTTCACAAGCCTGTATCCTCCAACCAAAGCCATCTCGGACACAGATGACAGAAGGTTGTTCCCTTCCCACTGCCATGCAGCTAGTCTCTGAACTAGCTGGAGGCTCCAGTCAGGTGCATCTAACTAGGCTACGATCAAGTTCTTTGATAGTTGTGTGAAATTGATGAGCTTCACTTCAACATGGCCATGGTGTGAATTGGCTCATTAGATGGCTACTACTATAGGAGAGAATAGAAATGTACTATCATGCCCCAAGATGAGGTCTAAGTAGCAATTTTCTAACAATCACATATAAAACCATACGGCTTCTAAAGGTTCCTGAAACAGAGGCAAGATACACATTTTTGGACCTTCTATTTTCCCGACACCAACAAGGGTCTAGAACTTATCTATACTCTGGGACTATTTCAAGTCATTGTTCAAGTTAAATGGTTTCTTCATCAGAAACGAGCAGTAGAGAAAGGGTCATGAGACCAGCAGCACTAAATCTCTCATGACTCTGAGCTTGTCAGTTGTCTGGGCTCAGTTTCCTTTTTAAGTAAAGCAGAGGGGGTGAATGAAACAATTTCTATAATCACTTTCAGCTCTCTACTTTTAAATGTAACTGATGGTTACGTTTAAAGGGCACCTCTCTCAAATGATCACATGTCAGAACATCTTACATAAGAACAAAGCATCTGGTTTCTCTCTGGCAAGTATGTCCTGGGTGGAGAGGCTTCTCATCAAAGGAGTCTCTGTAGGAGCCCCGCGAATGTCTGCACAGTGTGACTCCCCTCCCAGCACACAGAACAGAACTCTTCTGTTCCTGCTCTCAAGGTGGGGCTGCTCTTGGGGATGAGAATTTGTCACTGAGGTCAGAGGCTGTCAAAGTCTTTTCTAAACACATTTTCCCTCTTCTCATCAGAGACTGTGGCCCTGGGCAGCAGTTCTGTGGGTGATACACCCCGTAATTACCTGGGTAGCAGTCTCTCCATCTGCCAGTCCCCATGGTGACTGAGCGGGAAATGGGGCCAACTGTTCAGAGAGCTCTTAAATATTTTTTCCAAAGTCAGGACTGGTCATGTAACTGCTAGGACTAAACAGTCAACTCCTGGAAATGGGGGGAAAAAACAACAAGAATTTCATGCACCCAGGAAATAAACCCAGAATGAAGATGGAAAATTCTGGGGTGGTGTGTCCTGCACACAAGGTAATTCCAAAGCCTGAACTTCTCCCCAAAGATCAAGACAATTCCATTGTTCTGTTAGGAGCGTTTGTTTTGTATGTAGCCAGCCCTGGCTGCCATCACTGGCATTGCTGATGGAAGCCTGATGCTTCTGGAGTTTGTTGACTGCATTCCCCTTCCATCCAAACCTTACCATTTTCTCTTTGAACTGAGATGCCATAGCTGCTCCAGTCTAAGGGAACCACAAAATAGAATTCAACTGTCCTCCTGATTGAGACTTGTTTCCTGTGGTTGAATTGATCATGCAGCTACAGGCTTTGATCTTCAAGTCATGAGGATAAACAAGTAGGCCCTGGCGGATTTGTTCTGGGATGGCCACATGGCATGTGGGATGATGAGGCCACAGACCTCCTGATACGGAAGGGAAGGTTGGGAACCAGAAATCTAAAACTTCTCAAGTTCTTACTCTCTGTCCACTGCATGACTGTAGTTCCCAACTCCTTATAATCTCACCTTCTCAACCTTCCCCAGCACACCATTCCTATTGCAGATGGCATAGCTCAGGATATTTGTTTTAGATTGGACTATTAATACAGTGCCCTAGGGGGTATTGAAAACCTATTTAAAAAATTTTTTTTGACAAATGGTACTGGGACAACCAGATATTTACATGCAAAAGAGTGAACCTGGACCCCTTTCTCACACCATATACAAAAAGGAACTCAAAATAGATCATAGATCTACATGTGAGAGCTGAATCTATAAAAGTCTTAAAGAAAATATAGGAGTAAGCCTTGGGTTGGATTAGCGAGAGCCTTCTTCAATACGATACAAAAAGCACAAATGACAAAAGACAGATAAATGAGCTTCATCAAAATTTAAAACTTTGTGCCTCAAAGGACACCATCAAGGAAGTGAAAAAACAATCTACAGCAATGGGGGAAATATTTGCAAATCATACATCTGATGAGGACTTGCGTATCTAGAATATCTAAAGAACGCTTACCACTCAAAAATAAAAAGACAGCCCACTTTTTAAAAAATAGGCAAAAAGTATGAATAAACGTTGTTGCAAATGATATATAAGAAATCTAGGGGCCGGGCGCGGTGGCTCACGCCTATAATCCCAGCACTTTTGGAGGCCGAGGCGGGTGGATCACCAGGTCGAGAGATCGAGACCATCCTGGTCAACATGGTGAAACCCCGTCTCTACAAAACAAACAAACAAACAAAAGAAATCTAGAAGCACATAAAAAGATATTCAACATCATTAGCCTTCAAGGAAATGGAAATCAAAGCTCCAATGAGATGCTGCTCACACCCACTAGTATGGCTATGATCACACCCACTTCATACCTGCTAGTGTAAGGACGATATGAAAAATTGGAAGACTCTTACACTGATGGTAGAAATGTAAAATGGAGTGGCAGGGCGGGGCGGGGGGAAGGTTTGGAAAACAGTGTCAGTTTTTCAAAAACTTAAATATGGAGTTGACATATAATCCAGCAGTTCTATTCGTAGGTATACACCCAAGGGAAGTGAAAACATACAATCACACAAAAAGTTGTACAAAAAAGTTCAAAGCAGTATCATTCATCCAAAACATAGAAACAACCCATGTTCATTAGCTGATAAATGGATGAATAACATGTGGTATATCCATATAATAGAGGATTGTCAATTAAAATGAATAAATTAATACAATAATACGTTTAAAGGAATGAATGAATACATGCTACAACTCTTGAAAACATTAGATGAAACAAAAGAAGCCAGTCACAAAAGACCACATATTGTGTAATTTTATTTGTATTTTATATTATGTCCAGAATAAGCATATCTACAGATAGAAAGTGGATTAATGGTTAATTGGAGATAGGGCAGGAATGAGGCATATAAGGAGTAACAGCTAATGGGTAGGAGGTTTCTTTTTGGGGGGACAAAAATGTTCTAAAATTAGACAGTGGTGTGGTTGTATAACTCTGTAAACATGTAAAAAAACATTTAGCATTACACTTTAAATGGTTTAACTGTGTGGTGTGTGAGTTAATATCTTAATAAAACCATTAAAAAATAGAATACTCACTCATCTATCCCTAATTTCTCTGCCCCCAATCTTTTCTCCTTTAAATTCCTCTGCACCTTGTTGCCAGCATAATATAAAAATGCAAATACTACCTATGAGACTTTCTGATTAAAACTAAAGGCTCTGTCTTTCATGAATTCAGCACCAAATCCAAACCCTGGGCATGTCATTCAACATCCTTCCTCCTCGGACACTACCCAGATAGACCCAAATCTCCATTGCACCTGGATCCTGGTATTTCCTGCCCTGTTTGTGTAGTTACCCACCCATTCTCCCCTTATCCTTCTGGAATCAATTTAGAATTGATTGATAGAACCTTTGTAGTGATGTCCGTAGACTAATAGCTGTGTCCTGAGAAAACCATGGACGTCTCCGCCAATCAGACCCTAGAAAGAGTTAAAATCTCCATGGCTGTCTCCGGTTGTTTTAATACATGATAGGACCAGTTTTTCATTGCTCTTCATCTTGACTCATGTTACATGTTTTTCCGAACACATTCCAGAATTACGTTACTTAGTTCAGAAATTATTCATGTTAATAATCTGGGGGAAGGTCCTCTTTAAAAAAAACTTAGGTAATATTAAAACGACTGGGTGTTTTTTTTCTGGAAATAATGCCTGTATTTTTATTTCCCTAGTAGTAATGACCCTTAGTCGAGTTTTTCATTATGTTGGTTCCAGTGGGATTTTTGAAAGGCGTAAGCAAAGTAAAATATGCAATGACTATCAAGAGCCCTAAGAACCCAGTTAGTCTACAAGTACTGCCAAGCTATTTTCCAAATATTTCTCAGTTCTGTCATTTGTTTTTATTCTAGAAATTTGTTATAGAAACTAACTGGACAAGGTACACAAAGATGTTTTTACAAAGATGTATATCATTGCATTGTTTGTAATGGAGAACATGGAGAAGGAGCAGTCAATGATAGAGAAATGATTAAAGGTGTCAGGACAAGAGACTTCCACGTCTGGCAGTATAGTGGATCTTTCTACTAAATAAAAGTAAAAAAGCCAAGGTGGGAGGATTGCTTGAAGCCAGGAGTTCAAGACCAGCCTGGGCAAAAAAGTGAGATCCATCTCTACAAAAGGTTTTAAAAATTTTGCCAGTGTGGTGGTACACACCTGTAGTCGCAGCTACTTGGGAGGCTGAGGTGGGAGGACCACTTGAGCCCAAGAAGTTGAGGTTGCAGTGAGCTATGATCATACCACTGCATCCCAGCTGGGTCAAAAGAGAGAGGCCCTGTCTCTAGAAAAACAAAAACAAGTAGAAGTATTGTATGGGATGTAAATGTATCAATAAAATAACAAATGGGTAAGGAATACCTGGAGGTCAAAAAGTAAATAAAAGCTGTACCACAGCTTTTCTGGGAAACAAGCAGAGCCCAGAAGCTAGAGGTTGCTCTGAGATAATTTAATGAACTGGTTGAACTTGAACTTTGTCTTTCATAGTCTTACGGGATATAGGGAATAGAAGAGAAATCCCGGTTCCTTCCTAGGAAGGAGAGTTTAACAGGATACTTCTCCTGGATAAAAAGGGAGCCCCAAAGGATTATGTCCTCATTTTAAGTATGAACTAGAAATAAATCCATCCCACCCCTCAGGAAATGCATGAAAATAATCAATCTGGAAACAACCCTGAATGGAAGGAGGAAAATTTTCCCTCCAGAGGAATAATAATTACCACATGGCTTTTGCAAGAGTTGGCAACCCTATTTAATACATATGAGTATCTTTTTAAAGTTTCTAGATAAGAATTTAGTTTAAAATGGTTCTAGGCTGGCTGTGCCCCACTACCTGGCAGAAACAAATTTGAATCTTCTCTGCAGAAAACAGTTTTGACTTAGGTCACAAAACTTCCCACAAAATGACAAAAAATATGAACTGTCACAGAAAAAAAGTCAAAACAAAACAAAATATAACATAAACCACACATTGAAACAAGGTCCTAGGTCAGGTGTGGTGGCTCCCACCTGCAATCATACCACTTTGAGAGGCTGAGGCGGGCGGATCACTTGAGGCCAGGAGTTTGAGACAACCTGGTGAAGCCTCATCTCTACTTAAAATACAAAAAAAAAAAAAAAAAAAAAAAAAAAAAAAAAAAAAGAAAAAGAAAAAGAAAGAAAGAAAGAAAAGAAAAAGAAAAACTTAGCCAGGCATGGTAGCTCATGCCTGTAATTCCAGCTACTCATGATGTTGAGGCATGAAAATCACTTGCACTCAAGAGGCAGAGATTTCAGTGAGCTGAGATCATGCCATTGCACTCCAACCTAGGTGACAGAGCAAGACTTTGTCTCAAAACAAAAACCAATATCCTAAGAGAGAGAACTACAAGGAGCAACACACCATCATCAGACCTGCAAAGACTTCCAATTATGGAGTTTGGAGACACAGAATACAAAACAAATGTATTTAATATTTTTAAAACATAAAATAAGTGACTGAGAAATTTGAGTAACGAGAAAATAAGGTTTCCCAACAGACTTGAAAAAGAAGCACAATGTTTTAAAAAATTATTCATATTAAAAATTAAGTAGATGGATGAAGAGTGTATTAGATAGTGCTAAAGAGAGGATGAGAGAATTGGAATATCTATCTGAAAAAATACTCAGATGGGAACATTAACAAAATATAAAAGAGAGGTGAAGAAACACTTAAGATAGAGTGGCAAAGCCTAACATCTAATCAGAATTCCAGAAGAAGGGAATAGGAATAATAAGGTAGAAGTATACTTCATGTAATAATTGCAAATCTTTCAGTCCTGAAGAAATGTATCAATTTATGAAACCAAACAAATCTCAAATCAGATAAATAAAAAGAAATTCATACCTAGATAGTTCTTAGTGAAACTGCAAAACACCAAAATATAAATTTTAAAACAGAGAGAAAAGACAGATTAACTTCAAAAGGGCAAAAATCAAACTTAAATCTCACTTTACAACAGCAATTGTGTAAGTCAAATAGCAGTTTAATAATTAATTCAGCGTAACCATCAACATAGAAGTGTATACCAGCTAAAATATCTTCTAAAAATGAGTAAATAAAGATCTTTACAGAAAGAGAAAAAAAAAAATCCCAAGGGAGTTTGCCACCAATATACTCTCACAAAGAGAAATTCCAAAAATATTTTCATCTTTAGAAAGAAGAGAAGTTACTCAAGTTACCCTGTGAGGCAAAGAATGATGATTAAAAGAAAGAGTTGAGATTCAGGTAAATCTAAACAAAAAGTGACTGTTTGAAGTAATAATAATGTGTTGTGATTTTACAAATAAAAACGGAGCAATTTACCTGTTAACAAAAAGATATAAGCCAGGAAAACATACTATTGGAGTGAAAATAGTCAATGGTTTTTCTGTTATTCAGGAAAAGGGTAAAAGTATAAATTCATAAATTTTACACTTTGAAAACCTTCATATGCATGCCATATTTTCTGAGTTCACCATAAAATCAGGTGTGGTCGCTCACATCTGTCTGTAATCCCAGCACTTTGGGAGGCCAAAGCAGCCAGATCACTTGAGCTCAGGAGTTCAAGATTGGCCTGGGCAACATGGCGAAACCCCAACTTTACTAAAAATACCAAAATTAGCAAAGTGTTGTTGCGGGCACCTATAATCCCAGCTACTCGGGAGGCTGAAGCAGAAGAATTGCTTGAACCCACAGGGCAGAGGTTGCCATGAGTGGAGACTGCACCACTGCTCTCCAGCCTGGGTGACAGAGTGAGATTCTATCTCAAAAAAAAAAAAAAAAAAAAAATTACAGAAGCAGAATTAGAAAGACAATCAATAGAGGAGAGATTAAGAAAATGAGAAAATTTCAATGAAAAGACAAGAAAGGAGAGAATAAAACAGGGAAAATGGAATAAATATTAAACATAAAATAATTTTACATATAATTTAAGAGGTTAAATATGATTATAAAGATAAATATGATTTTAAAGATAATTTTCAATAATTTTAAATATAATAATCAAAAATAATTTTAAAGAGCTCCATCTAAGAGGCAAAGATTGTCAAGATGCGTTTACATTGTAAATCCAACCACAAACCATTTTCACAGGTAAATATAATACAAAAAATTCAAAAAGCAAAAGTCATGCACACACACATTCACACATACACATGTAGGTGTGTATGTGCAGTTGAAAACAAAAGAATAAAAACTAGATAGACGTAGATAAATATAGACATAGACAGGTAGGTAGGTTGATAGCTCAGACAACTGCTAATGAAAATAAAGCTAGTACCACTTTATAGACAAGGTAGTTTCAAACAAAAAAATTAATAGAGACAAACTCAGGATATAAGTTATAGCTGCTTTCAATCATAAAGAATGCATACAAAAGTTATTCATGACAAACCCACAACCAATATCATACTGAAAGGACAAAAACTGGAAGCATTCCCTCTGTAAACCAGCACAAGACAAGGATGCCCTCTTTCACCACTCCTGTTCAACATAGTATTGGAAGTTCTGGCCAGGGCAATCAGACAAGAGAAAAAAATAAAGCGTATTCAAATAGGTTAAGAAGAAGTCAAATTGTCTCTATTTGCAGATGACATGATTGTATATTTAGAAGACCCCATAGTCTCAGCCCCAAATCTCCGTAAGCTGATAAGCAACTTCAGCAAAGTCTCAGGATACAAAATCAGTGTGCAAAAATCAGAAGCATTCCTATACACCAATAACAGACTAACAGAGAGCCAAATCATGAGTGAACTCCCATTCACAATTGCTACAAAGAGAATAAAATACCTAGAAATACAACTAACAAGGGACATGAAGGACCTCTTCAAGAGAACTACAAACCACTGCTCAAGGAAATAAGAGAGAACACAAACAGTTGGAAAAACATTCCATGCTCATGGTTAGAAAGAATCAATATCGTGAAAATGGCCATACTGCCTAAAGTAAGCTATAGATTCAATGCTATCTCCATCAAACTACCATTGACTTTCTTCACAGAATTGGGGGAAAAAAAAAACACCTTAAATTTCATATGGAACCAAAAAGGAGCCGGCATAGCCAAGACCATTCTAAGCAAGAAAAATCCAAAGCTGGAGGCATCACACTACCTGACTTCAAACTATACAACAAGGCTACTACTTCAAACTATACTGCAAGTAACCAAAACAGTATGGAACTGGCATCAAAACAAAGATACAGACCAATCGAACAGATCAGAGGCCTCAGAAGCAAGGCCACACACCTACAACCATCTGATCTTTGACAAGCCTAACAAAAATACGCAATGGGAAAAGGATTTCCTATTTCATAAATGGTGTCGGAAAAACTGGCTAGCCATATGCAGAAAGCTGAAACTGGATCCCTTCCTTTTACCTTATACAAAAATTAACTCAAGATGGATTAAAGATTTAAACTTAAGACCTAACAACATAAAAACCCTAGAAGAAAACCTAGGCAAAACCCTTTAGGACATAGGCATGGGCAAACACTTCATGACTAAAACACCAAAAGCAATGGCAACAAAAGCCAAAATAGACCAATGGGATCTAATTAATCTAAAGAGCTTCTGCACAGCAAAAGAAACACCATCAGAGTGAAGAGGTAACCTACAGAATGGGAGAAAATGTTTGCAATCTATCCATTTGAATAACTGAATGACACATCCCATATTTTCTGACAATACCACAATTAATTATGAGGCATTTAAAAATGTTAACTGGAGAGATAGAAAACAGATGAGTTGCTGCTAGAGGTTAAGGATGTGGGAAGAGGGGAGGGGTGTGACTCTGAAGGGTGGCATTAGGGAGATCTTAGAGGGAGCCCTTTGGTATCTTGGCTGAAGTGGAGGTTGCAAGTGATAAAATAGCATAGAACTACACACACGCACTGTAGCAATGCCAAATTTGTAGTTTTGATGTTTTACTATAGTTATGTAAGATGGAAACAGTGGGGAAAAATATCCAGAATCTACAAAGAAAAACATATTTACAGGAAAAAAACAACCAACCTCATCAAAAAGTGGGCAAAGGATATCGACAGACACTTCTCAAAAGACACATTTATGCAGCCAACAAACATACAAAAAAAAAGCTCATCACTGGTCATTAGAGAAATGCAAATCAAAAACCACATCTCATGCCAGTTAGAATGGCGATCATTAAAAAGTCAGGAGGCAACAGATGTTGGAGAGGATGTGGAGAAAGAGGAATGCTTTTACATTGTTGGTGGGAGTGTAAATTAATTCAACCATTGTGGAAGACAGTGTAGTGATTCCTCAAGGATCTAGAACTAGAAATGCCATTTGACCCAGCAATGCCATTGCTGGGTATATACCCAAAGGATTATACATTGTTATATTATAAAGAAACATGCACACATATGTTTATTGCAGCACTGTTCACAATAGCAAAGATTTGGAACCAACCCAAACGCCCATCAATGATAGAATGGATAAAGAAAATGTTGCACATATACACCATGAAATTCTATGCAACCATAAAAAAGGATGAGTTCATCTCCTTTGCAGGGACACGGATGGAGCTGGAATCCATCATGCTCAGCAAACTAACATAAGAACAGAAACCCAAACACTGCACGTTCTCACTTATAAGTGGCAGTTGAACAATGAGGACACATGGACACAGGGAGGGAGACATCACACACTGGTGACTGCCGGGGGCTGAGGGGACTGGGGAGAGATGGCATTAGGAGAAATACCTAATGCAGATGATGGGGTGATGGATGCAGTAACCACCATGGCACGTGCATACCTATGCAACAAACCTGCATGTTCTGCACATGGACCCCAGAACTTAAAGTACCATTTAAAAAAAGAATATATAACAATCTAAATGTGTTCACACCTTATAACATAGCCTCATAATGCTGAAATAACTAAAAGGAAAATCTAGCATGAGATTTTTAACTGACTCCTTAAGAAACTGATAGATTAAGCAGACAAAAAGCCGTAAGGTTAATAGCTGTATACAACGTCTCTTTAAACATAAACAAAATACAAAAATAATCTAATATGGGGTCATCAAATAATTCTCAACAATTCTGAATAACTGGAATGACCCAACCCATGCTTTCTGACAATAACACAATTAATTATAAGGCACTTAAAAACGTTAACTGGAGAGACAGAAAACAGATGAGTTGCTGCTAGAGGTTAAGGATGGTGGGAAGAGGAGCAGGGTGTGACCCTGAAGGGTGGCATTAGGCAGATCTCGGTGGTGAGGGAGCACTTTGGTTTCCTGGCAGCAGTGGAGGTTACAAGTGATAAAACAGCACAGAACTACACACACACTGAAGCAATGTCACATTTGTGGTTTTCATGTTTTACTATAGTTACATAAGATGGAACCGACGGGGAAAACTGGGTGAAGGGACTTCTCTGTACTCTCTTTGCAACTTCTTGTAAATACGTAGTTACTCGAAAAGAAAAAAGTTTTGACTTTTGTCTTCCAGGTAACTGGAAAATAACTACATATTTGAAAATAAAGAAACATACTTCCAAATAAGTTATAGGTCAAAGAAGAAATCATACTGAAAATTTTAAAGCACTTAGAACCGAATGCTAATACAATTTTACATATTAAATCTTCTGGAATTCAGCTAAAGATAAAACAGTACTTACAGGAAGAGTTATCATCTCAAGTGCTTATATTAAAAAGGAAGAAAAGCTAAAAATAATGGGCTAATCATCAAAGAAAGTAGAGAAAATAATAAAGATAAGAACAAAATTTATGAAATAAAAATACACGTTCAATAGGGGGATTGATAAAATTAAAGGCTGGTTCTGTGAAAAGATTTTAAAATACCGATGACACTCCCAGAAAGGTCACTCAAGACAAAAAAAAGAAAGAAAACACAAATGACATGAGGGTTGAAAGAGGACACAGTTACAGATACAGTAAAGATTAAAAGATGATAAGATATTACAAGTCACTGTAGAGCATAAATTTGAACAACTAGATGAAATGAGAAGGTTCTGAGGAAAATAAAGTGTATCAAAGTCAACTCAAGACAGACAAGGAAACTTTTATATACCTGTAAAAATTGAAGAAAAAGAGTGGTTTTAACTCTTTCCACAAAGAAAACGCTGGCATCAGATGGTTTTAAACAGTAAGTTCTACAAATCATTGAAGAAACAAATAATTCCATACCTAGAATACAGATTTCAGAATACAGATACTGAGAATACAAATACTCTGCATTTTAGAAGCCTAGCAAACAGTTACCTGGCAAGGAAAGAGAAAACATTGATACCAGTAAAGGGATGAGCATGGTTATCAGTGTGAGGTTAGTGTAACCTTGAAACCAGTACAGGAGCAAAATTCCAAGGCCATCACACTCATGGACATAAAAATTACAGATAAAATCACAGTCGATTGAATCCAGGGATTCAGAGATTTGTTGAACATTGGAAAATAAATGAAATCAGTTACCACTTTAACAGATTAAGGGAAAAAATTATTTTAAAAGAGCACAACAAAGTGTATCAATTTATTTTACATGCTCTGGAAAAGGTAGAAAAAGAGAACAGAAAAGTAGTTGCCAGAGGTTAGGGGTGAGGAGATGATTAGGGTACAGAAGAACAGTCTAAGGGAACTTTCGGACGTGACAGAAGCAACTCTTCTGTTTCCTGATTGCGGTGGTAGTTCCATGACCCTACATGTGTTAAAACTCATAAAAATCTAAGCTAAAAAACATAAAAGTCATTTTTACAGTATGTTAACTTACAAATTTAAAAAAATTAAAAGAAAGGGGGTTTGAAGAAACAAAACCACGATTATTAATAGATGATATGATTATGTAGAAAATAAAAATCTATAGACAAAAGATTTGTGAAGAGCTTGAAAATGCTGACTATAACCACAATGAACAGAAATAAATTGCAGTTCTAGTCTGGGAAGATGGAGTTGACAGACTTTTCCCTATTTCTCCCACTAAGTACAACTAAAAACTGTAGATATTTGATGTTAAGTAAACATAAGAAGACTCTGAAAGGTAGAGAGAAGATAGATCAGATGGAAACCTTGGTATCGAAGGAATGACAAGATGACTTCTCTAGGAATTCTTTTTGCCTCATATATTCCAGAATTGTAGCTGGCAACCTGAAATTGCCAGCAAGTACAGACAAGAAAAAAAAAAAAAAAAGCCAAAACGAAAGTCTAATCTCCCTTGCCAAATGACCACGGAGGGACTGTTCAACAAGACAGAAAACCTTAGACAATAACTGATCCACTCCACCATAGAAAAACGAGGCCCCGTCCTACTCATGCCAGCAGTGGCTAAACGGGAAACCTAGACTTCCATCTTTCCCAGTTGGTAACAAGCTACTCCAACCTGGCTGTTGGGGTGGTGTCAGAGAGGGCTGAGTAGAGTGATGGGATTCCATCCCTGCCATAAGGTAAAAAGCCCTTTTCGCCCAGAGTTTGAGTTGAAAACATGTGGAGAACTGTAAGTCACATCTCTACACAACATTAATGAGAAGCCCCTCCCCTTGAGTGTCAATGAAGACTGAATGGGGCAGCTGGACTTCTGCTCTCACCTGGTGGGAACAAAGTGGTGGCCCCTTCCCCACCCTGGCAACAACAGTGTCAACGGCAGCTAAAATGGAAGATTTAATAAGATCCAGGGCCTCATAAATAAGGGTCCAGGATTCAATTGAAAATCACGAATCATACTAAAGCCCACAAATATTTTGAACAGGGTGGAAGAAAAACCATCATTAGATACCAACACTGAGATGATAGAGATATTAGAATTATCTGACAAAGATTAAGGCGGCTATCATAAAATGTTTTAAATAGGCAATTATAAACATCCTCAAACAATGAAAAATATGGAAAGTTTTAACAAATAAGTAGAAGATATGAAGAACCAAGTGTAAACCTTAGCACTAAAAAACGTGGGAGTGTAAATTAGTTCAACCATTGTAAAAGACAGTGTGGTGATTCCTCAAGGATCTAGAACTAGAAATCCCATTTGACCCAGCAATCCCATTACTGGGTATATACCCAAAGGATTATAAATTGTTCTATTATAAAGACACATGCACACATATATTTACTGAAGCACTGTTCACAACAGCAAAGACTTGGAACCAACCCAAATGCCCAACAATGATAGACTGGATAAGGAAAATGTGGCATATATACACCATGGAATACTGTGCAGCCACAAAACAGGATGAGTTCATGTCCTTTACAGGGACATGGATGAAGCTGGAAACCATCATTTTCAGCAAACTGACACAAGAACAGAAAACCAAGCACTACATGTTCTCAGGGTGTTGAACAATAAGAATACATGGACATAGGGAGGGGAACATCACACACTGGGGCCTGTTGATGGGTGGGGGAGCTAGGGGAGGGATAGCAGGGGGTTGGGGGATTGGGGAGGGCTAACATTAGGAGAAATACCTAATGTAGGTGACGGGGGGATGGATGCAGCAAACCACCATGGCATGTGTATACCTATGTAACAATCTTGCATGATCTGCACATGAACTTAAAGTATAATAAAATACACACACACACACACACACACACACACACACATACACATTTATTTATTTATTTATTTACCAAAATAAGCAAACTAAAGGAATGAGCTCAGGGGACAGAGGAAAGAATCAATAAATTTGAATATAAAATAACAGAAATTACTCAATCTGAACAAGACAGAGAAAAATAGACTGTGAGAAAATGAACCAAGCCTCAGGGATCTGTGAGACTGTAACAAAAGATCTAACATTTGTGTCATAAGGGCTGTGGAATGAGAGAGAAAGAGAATGGGATTCAGAAATAGCGGCTGAGCACTTCGCAAATTTGGCAAAAGATGTGAAATTACAGAATCAAGAAGCTTAGAGAATATCAAATAATAAATCCAAAGAAACATACATAAAACCCCATTATAATTTAACTTTAAAAATTAGACACATAAAATTATCTCTGTTACACTTCACTTGAATTGGTAAAATGACCATTAGTAGACTGTAGTGAGTTATGTCTATATAACGTAATGCCTATGACAACAATTAAAAGAGCTATACAAGACTTTTTACAGACAATCAATGGAACAAACCTCCATCAAGACTATAAGATTAATACAATATAAAACAGAAAAGACACAAATTACTAATATTCGAAATAAAAGAGCAGCTATCACTACAAACCCTGAAGACATCAGAAGTATAATAATGAAATACTACAGACAACTCTATACACATACATTTGACAACTAAATGAAATATACCAATTCCTCAAAAAGCACAAACTACCACAACTTTATAAATACAAAAAATATAATTTGAATAGTTCTATAATTACTAAGGAAATTAAATTTATAATTTTAAAACTTTCAAACAATAAACCTCTAGGGTCAGATGGCTTTACTGAAGAATTCTACCAAACATTTAAAAAATTGATATAAATTGCACACCATCTTTTCCAGAAAGATCCCAATTCATCTTATAAAGCTAATATCCTCCTACCAAAACCAAAGATAGCACACACACACACACACACAAACTACAGGCCAGTAGTCCTCACAAATACAGATGCATGGCCAGACATGGTGGCTCATGCCTATAACACCAGCACTTTGGGAGGCCAAGGCAGGTGGATTGCTTGAGCTCAGGAGTTCGAGACCAGACTAAGCAACATGGCAAAACCCTGTCTCTACAAAAAAATTTTAAAAATAAAAATTAGCCAGGGATGGTGGCAAATGCCTGTAGTCTCAGCTCTTTGGTATGCTGAGGTGGAAGGACTGCTTGAGCCTGGGAGATGGAGATTGCAGTGAGCCATGATTGTGCCACTGCACTCCAGCCTCAGTGACAGGGCAAGACCTTGCCTCAAAAAATACATATGTAAATAAATATAATAATATATATTATATATAATACATAAGCAAAATATTAGCAAATTGAATTCATCAATATATGAAAATAATTATGCATAATAACCAAGTGGAATTATTCTGGGAATGCAAGGATGGCTCAATATTCAAAAATCAATTGATATTATTCACCCTATTAATGGGCTAAAGAAGAAGAATCACACGATCATATCAATGAGTGCAAAAAAAAGTTGTGACCAAATTAAGTACCCAATCATGATTAAAAGCTGTGAGTACACTCTGACTAGAGGAGAATATCTTCAACCTCATAAAGAACATCTGCAAAAATCCTACGGCTAAAAACAGAATTAATAATGAAAACTCTTATTCAACATACTGCTGGAAGTTCTACTCACTACAATAAGGAAACAAAAGGAAATAAAAAGCATATAGATCAGAAAGGAAAAAATAAAACTGTCCCTGTTTGTAGATGATGTCACTGTCTACATAGAAAAATTCAATGCCTGGAACTAATGAGTTTCAGTAATTCACAGGATATAAAATTAGCTTGTAAACATCAATTGTTTTTCTATCTACTATCAATGAATATGTGGACATCCAAATTAAAATGCATACTGTTTATAATCACTCAAAAGAAAACAAAATAATTAGGCATAAAACTGACAAAATATGTACAGGACTTGTATGATAAAAACTACAAAGACACTAATGAAAGAAATCAAAAATGAGCTAAATATATACAGAGACATACCATGTTCATAGATTGAAAAACTCAGCATACTAAAGATCAATTCTTCACAAACTGATATGGAGGTTTAATGCAATTCCTATCAAAATTCCAGCAAGACATTTTGTAGATATAGATAAAATTATTCTAAAATTTATATGTAAATGCAAAGGGATTCGAATAACTAAAATGACTGAAATAGAAGAATAAAATGGTAGAAATATGTCTACCTATTTTTTTTTCCTTTTTTGAGATGGTGTTTCACTCTGTTGTCTAGGCCAGAGTACAGTGATGTGATCTTGGCTCACTCCAACCTCCACCTCCCAGGTTCAAGCAATTCTCCTGCCTCAGCCTCCTGAGTAGCTGGGGTTACAGGCATGCACCACCATGCCTGGCTAATTTTTTGTGTTTTTAGTGGAGACGAGATTTCACCATGCTGGCCAAGCTGGTCTCGACCTCTTGACCTTGTGATCCACCTGTCTCAGCCCCCCAAAGTGCAGAGTTACAGGTATGAGCCACTGTGCACAGCCCACTTTAAGACTTACTATGTACCTACAGAATTCAGCACTGTGCGATACTGGGTAAGAGATATACGCAGAATAGAGAATCTAGAAATAAGGCTGAAGCATATGCTGAACTGATATGTGACAAAGGTACAACAGCAATTCAATGGAGGAAAGATAGCTTTTTTCAACGAACGGTGCTATTAAGTAATTGGATATCCACAAGAGAGAAAAAACGAAGCTTGGTTTAAGTCTCACATCATACACAAATTTTAACTCAAAATGGACTTACATGTGTAATGTAAGACTGCAAAACCTCTAGAAAAAATAGGAGAAAAGGTGGAGGTAGAAGCGGGAGGGAAGTGACTGTGTCTATAAAAAGGTAACAGGAGGGAACCTTGTGGTGATGGAATATTCTATATCCTGGCTGCATCAATATCAGTAATATTGTACTATAGTTTTACAAGATGCTACCATTGGGGAAACTAGATTATGCATAGATCTCTCTGTATTATTTTCTTATGACTTTATGTGAATCTACCACAATTGAAAAATAAAATGTTTAATTAAAGTAACTAAAAACTGCCTTCCATATGCCAGCAAATAACAGTTCAAAAAAAGAATTATTAAAAAGATAAGAATTATAATTGCACCAGAAAATAATGAATGCCTGGCAACTAATCTAATGAAAGATAGGTAAGCCCTTGCTGAAGAAAATTATAAAATTTACTGAAATACACTAAATAAGGCCTGAATAATGAAACAATATATCATGTCTATTAAAATAGTAGGCTTAATGGATGTCAATTCTCCCCCAAATTGAGCTACAAATTTAATAAATATCAAACTTTCAAGTGTTTTTATTTAAATTTAAGCTCATCCTTAAATATTTATCAAGAAGCAATGGGCCTCAAATAAATAAGTGTATCCAAATAAGCACTAGGAAGAAGATACTTTCACAGAAGAGAACAATATTTGTTTTAAAATATAGTGATTAAGACAATGGCATATTGACATAAAAATTTTAAGAACTGACCAAATGGAATAGAATAGAGAGCCTGGAAACAATGTCATGTTCATAAAAGGAAACCTGAATTGTGACAAAACAAATACTTTAGATCTGTGGGGAAAGAGGGGCTCTTCAACAGAAGGTGCTGGAACAATGGGCTACCGCACAGAAAAAAATGACACTGTGCACCTATACCTCACAGACAGAAATTCCAGGTAGACTAAAAACACAAATACAAAAGGCAACATGTTTAGAAGACAACAAAAAAGAATAGACATCATAAAATAATATGTTTATTACTTTAGAAAATGACAAAAATTTTAAATAAGATACAAAAGCATGAAGTATAAAGGAAAGAATTGATAAATCCCACATTAAAGTTAGGGACATCTACTCATCAATTAAAATAGTAAAAATGACAAATCAAAAGCTGGGAGAAGACAGGGAAAGCTGGGAAAGGAGGAAGACCACCACGCTAAAAGAAAAATAGAAAAAGGGCTGAATGAGCATATCACATAAAACTTTCTATAAAATATGAAAAAAGTTTTCATATAAAAGTTCTATAAACATATGAAAATATGTACAACATTATTAGTAAACAAGGAAATGCAAGTTACAACTAAAATGAGAAACAATTCCATTGCCCTAAGGTCGGAGAAAGTTTAAAATCTGATGTTATCAAGGATCGATGATGATGCAAAGGAACAAAGAAACTTACACCTGTGATGGAAGGGTAGACTGGTACAACCACTTCAGAAAATAATTTGGTATTGGCCGGGCATGGTGGCTCACGCCTATAAAATCCCAGCACTTTGGGAGGCTGAGGTGGGTGGATCACGAGGTCAAGAGATTGAGACCATCCTGGTCAACATGGTGAAACCCCGTCTCTACTAAAAATACAAAAAATTAGCTGGGCATAGTGGTTCGTGCCTGTAATCCCAGCTACTCAGGAGGCTGAGGCAGGAGAATTGCCTGAACCCAGGAGGCGGAGGTTGCGGTTGAGCCGACATCGCACCATTGCACTCCAGCTTGGGTAACAAGAACAAAAGTCTGTCTCAAAAAAAAAAAAAAGAAAGAAAAAAGAAAATAATTTGGCATTATCTAGTATAAATGAAAAATTCCCATACCTTATGACTCACCAGTTCCACACGTAGATTTACGCTCTACTGAAACTTGCCCCTGGAGGTATGTACAAGAATGCCCATAAAAGTATAGTCTCTAATTTAAAGTGGGGGAGGGGAAAGGGGAAATGTCTCAAATGTCCACCAATAGTAGAATGGATAAATAAATTGAGTGGCTTTCACACAATGGAAAACTAGAGCAGAGAAAAATCAATGACCTACCACAAAATGAAATAATATGAATGAATTCCTGGCACATAATATTGAGTAACAGAAGCAAATTTACCAAAGAGGAATCACACTGCAATTGCATTCATATCATGTTCAAAAATAAGAGGAACTTCGACTTCCAATTCCAGGACAAGATGGTGGAGACTGACTTTCCTCCCTGGAAATTATTTAATAAACAATAATATGAGGATTTTGAAAGTCAGAACAAACTGGTTAGGGACCTCACGACTTGAGAAACTACAACAGGGTGAGTTTCCTGGATTTTCTTTCTATCTACTATATACCCCAAACTAGAGGCTGGACAGGTCCGGAATCCATAACTGTCAATAGGCAAAGACAAAACCAATCAAGACAAGCCTCTTCTCTCTAGCCTGGCTAAAACACCAGGAAAGGGGTAAACCCAGCAAAGAC
The DNA here is from genome assembly GCF_048565385.1 of Saimiri boliviensis. Lineage (NCBI taxonomy): Eukaryota > Metazoa > Chordata > Mammalia > Primates > Cebidae > Saimiri > Saimiri boliviensis. The sequence goes on along the minus strand of NC_133453.1, from coordinate 126,939,536 downwards.
CTCGTAGGGAATCCCAGCCTCTGTTCCACAACCAGGGTGCCAACATGTGGTATGATATGCCTGCTTTAGCAGCAGCAAAATCCTAGGTTAACTCAGCTCCGCTCTATCACCCAGCACCGGCACGTGGCCCAGCTCGTCTTCAGGTGCATCACTGGCTGAGTGCTTCAGTTTTTCCACTCTCCACCTAGTGGCAAAAGAGGCCCAGGCCCTGCAGCTTTAGTCTGTTCCCACCCCTAAGCAGCAGATGGTCGCCCAGTGATACCCGGCAGCCCAGGAAAGGTCTTTCCACCCCAGTAGGCAGGACTGCAGGTTTTGAGCAAGGGCACTGGTAGTGCCAGACCGGAAGCAAACCAGAATAACGCTGCAAGAGCACTGAACACCGAAATGTCATTGTAACAAAAGCCCCTAAGAGTGGGCCAGAACTACAGGCTAAACCTCAACGGAGTGGCTTCCTGCTAAAACAAAAGATGTAAGGTCCTCACATGGTACTCAGAATGTCTCAGATACAGTTGAAAGTCACTTACAATGTCAGGAACTGAGAATCCACAATTCAGATGAGAAAAGACAAAATAAACCCAAAGAACTCAACACCTAGATACATCATAATTAAACTTCCGAAAACTAAAGACAAAGACAAAAAATTTTTTAAATAACAAAAAGATGACACGTTACCTATTTAAAAAAAAAAAAAAAGAACACCAATTTAAATGACAGCAGATTTCACATCTGAAAACACGAAGGTCAGAAGTCAGGACACACTGTTTTAAGCACAAACAAATTAATTGATACACAACCACAAATCCTATATCTCTTGAAACTAAACTTCAGGAATGAGGAAAAATAAAGATATTCTCAGGTGAAAAAAAAAAACTAAAAGAATTCATTGCTAGCAGGCCTACCCTTAAAGAATGGCTAAAGGAAATTCTTCACATACAGAGAAGATGATAAAATGTCTGAAACCTTTGAAAAGGAAAGAAGAACCGTAGAATGGGTAAAAATATAAGTAAACATAATAGGTCACATTTCCCTCTATCAGTTTTTTAAATTTATATTTTATGGTTGGGGCAAAAGTTATAACAGCACCTAATGGTGCTGTTCAATGGATATAAAGTACTTCAAACAACAATACTTTAAAAATGAGAAGAATAAAGGGACCTAAATATAAGTAAGACTTACTCACTTTACTCAAAGTGGTAAAATGTCAGTACCAACAGGCTGTGCAGTAAGTTATGCGCATATACGGTAGTATATACAGCAATCACTATGAAAACTACAAAGACTGATATCTCAAAAGCATAATAAATAAATCAAAGGGGAACTCTTTAAAATGTTCAAGGATTACACAGGATGGCAAGAAAAAAATAAGTGGAGGAACAAGAAATAAAGGGAACAAACAGGAGACAAATAACAAAATGACGGACTTAAGTTTTAACATACAAGTCATTACTTTAAACTTAAGTTGTTTAAATACACCAGTTAAAATATAGAGACTAGGCCGGGCGCGGTGGCTCACGCCTATAATCCCAGCACTTTGGGAGGCCAAAGTAGGTGGATCATGAGGTCAGGAGTTCAAGACCAACCTAGCCAAGATGGTGAAACCCCCATCTCCACTAAAAATACAAAAATTAGCCAGGCTTGGTTGGGGGCGGCGGGTGGGGACACGTGCCTGCAATCCCAGCTACTCAGGAGGCTGAGGCAGAGAATTGCTTTAACCCAGGAGGCAGAGGTTGCGGTGAGTCAAGATCACACCACTGTACTCCAGCCTGGGTGACAGAGCAAGACTTCATCTCAAAAAAAAATTAAAAAATTTAAAAAAAAAAAAACAACAAAAAACAGAGACTGGTAGAATGAACAAAAAATGCAACCTCCACTTCCTGGGTTCAAGCAATTCTCCCCGCCTCAGCCTCCTCAGTAGGTGGGATTACAAGCGCCTGCCACCACACCTGGCCAATGTTTGCGTATTTAGTAGAGACAGGGTTTTGCCATGTTGGCCAGGCTGGTCTCAAACTCCTGACCTCAGATGATCCACCCACCTCAGCCTCCCAAAGTGCTGTAATGACAGCTGTGAGCCACCGCACAGGGCCTCATTCTCCTCTTCTTTTCTACCTAACTGCTCTTCACTAACCAAATGATATTCTGCCAGAGCTAATGAAATTCAAAGGACCAACTCATAAAACCAGCTTTCGGGAACAGCACCAAATGTCTTCTGGCAAAGGAAGCAGCAACTAGAAATCACATGGAACCGGGGAGGCAGTCGTCAGTGAAGATGAATCACACCTTTGGGCAGCCCCTCCTTCCTGCACATGAACCACCCCTGCCTCCCTGACCATCCTGCCACACACTCAGGGGATGCAGCTGGCCCTGTGGGAGTCCTGGAGCCCCAAGCTTCCCTCTCAGTGGCTGCTCTCAGCATCCACAAGCTGCTCTTCTGTGTCTGGAAGAGGCAAGCAGCCAAAAGATTGGGTTTCCCACTTGCCAAGGAGGCTCAGGCACCAAAGCCCCAGGCTGAGCTGCTCACAGGCAGCAAAGCAAAAGCACTTGACTGCGCCTGGAAGGCCTTGACCACCTCTTCTCCAACCACAGCACATGCCAGAGATTCAGTCGCCTGATCTGACCTCATCAAATCCTGAGTCACGCTACATGAGTGGTGACATTGTCTGGCCAATTATTTTGAATTTTTAAAGAAAGCAGGATTTTCCACTCTACGGAGGCCATTCTCATGTGGATCAAAGCATTTCACAACTTTTTAGGAGGGCAGCTCTGAGGCGGGGACCTCCCACACATTCCGTCTCATCTGCTGCTGACCTTCCAGGTCGAGTACCCTGTAACTCCGCATCCCGGCCACTGGGAATGGGCAAAGCAATATCCAGTATAAAGCCATGCATTGACTCAAATAAACAAATCCAAGTTTGGACCATGTGAATAGACTTTGTGCCTTACGGGTGGTCTCATCATACCCATGTGTGTAGCCACTTCTTTGACAAATATTTATAGAGCCATGATCATGTGCCAGTTCCCAGTCTCATTCAGTTCTGTGCTCCACAGTGTTGTAAAAGGAGTACAAGCTCCACAACTCGTGAGTGAGTAAACACGGGGCTCCAGGTTTATTTTGTGACCTGTGAACATTAAACTGGAGAGAAACTGAGAAATGGGAGGCATCAGACTCCATCAGGAGAGCTTGTGCCCCTGGTATAGTTTGGATGTTTGTCTCCTCCAAATCTCATGCTGAGAGGCGATCCCCAGTGTTGGAACTGGGGACCAGAGGGAGGTCGCTGGGGCAGATTCCTCATGAATGGCTTTGTGCTGTTTTTGCAGGAATAAGTTCACATGAGATCTGGTTGTTAAAAAGAGTCTGGGACCTCCTATCTCTCTCTTGCTCCCTCTCTTGCCATGTGACGCAACTGCTCCCCTTTTATCTTCCATCATGAGTAAAAGCTTCCTGAGGCCTCCCCAGAATCTGATTAGATGCTGGTCCCATGTTTGTACAGCTTGCTGAATCGGGAGCCAAATAAACCTCTTTTCTTTAAAAATTACCCAGTCTCAGGTTTTCCTTTATAGAAATCCAAAATGGACTAATACAGGCCCCAACCTCATCTTTCCTTTGGTCTGTGCTATCAATAGAGAATCACACCACTGGTATGCACAGCTGGAGGCTGGAGGCGTGTGAGGGTAGCTGTTTACTGGTCATGGGGAGAGTGATTAGAGAACTACAGGTGTTCACATACATGCATTTATGGCCCCTAGTGGTGATGAACAGTGCTGAGAGTGGTAAGAGAAAAAGGATCCTGGCTGGCAGCCGGGAGCCATCACCATCGCCTTCCAGTGCAAAACTCTGTTGGCCATCCAAATTCTCACAAAGGTATACCTGTCAAGGTCCGAAAGTAGAACATGTGTTTTTAATGTATTTTACCTTGACTTGTAACTTTTTAGACATTTAACATGTAGGTCTCATTTGTACTTTCACTCCAGGTACTACCTGTATTAGAGGCAGCCTGCTGCAGACAGAAAGGAAGTGATCTTAGTAAGAAACACATAAATGCAGGAAGGAATGAAAACTAATGGAAAGGGTAAACATGTAAATTAATGCACATGAATATTGATGCTATAGAATAATAATAATAATGATATAGTCTGGAGTTTTAAATATATGCAGAATTTAAATGCATGACAATAATATCAAAAAGTGGGCAAATATAAATGGAGTTACGTGTTCTAAGTTTTTAGCATTATCTGAGAACTCGTAAAAAGTACTAATTTATATGGTATTAAGATATTCAGAGTGTATGTTGTATATTTTAATAATTAAAAAAGTAAAAAGGGGTGGGTGCAGTGGCTCATGCCTGTAATCTCAGCACCTTAGGAGGCCAAGGCAGGTGGATCACAAGGTCAGAAGTTCAAGACCAGCCTGGCCAAGATGGTGAAACCCTGTCTCTTCTAAAAATACAAAAATTAGCCAAGCATGGTGGCACATGCCTGTTGTCCCAGCTACTTAGGAGGCCGAGGTAGAGAATTACTTGAACCCAGGAGGTGGAGGTTGCAGTCAGCCGAGATTGCACCACTGTACGCCAGTCTGGGTGACAGAGAGAGACTCCATCTCAAGAAAAAAAAAAGTAAAAAAATTGTAGCTAACAAGCTAATCATAGGAGAAGTGGAGTAGTAAAAATTATGTTAGTTCAAAAGAGGGCAAAAAGAGAGAGAAAACAGAATATAAAACACTTGGGACAATTAGACACCAAATAATAAGAGAGTACACATAGATATAAACACATCTGAAATTATATTAAATATAAATGTTGTAAACACAGACAATTATAAAGACAAAGATCGAAAGAAGAACAACATAAACACAGGTTGAAGGTAAAGAAGAAAAAAAGATATACCATGCAACCACTCACCAAAAGATAGTAGGTGAAGCTATATTAGTATCAGACAGTTTTTCAGAAAAAAAATCTGCACTAGTCAAAAGAATATTTCAAAATTGTAAGAGTATTCATCAACCAAGAAAACATAAAAAGTTATAAAGGTCTATGCACATAAAATATAGCTCAAAATATATAAGGCAAAAATTGACAGAACTAAAAGGAGAAACAGACAAATCTACAATAATAATGAAAGGCTTTAACAGGCTTCTTTCAGTAAGTAATAGAGAGATGGAATTGATAAAGTTAAAAAGATTGGAAAAATAGCTAACAAGCTAATCATAGGTGAAATCGGCGACACATACATATCTTCTCTATTTGTCTATTCACTCAAATTTATGGTTATTGTGGAATTTGTTCTAATAGACAAATACAGAAGATAGCACTCAACAAATACATATGTATATACAGATATATATACATACACATACAGACATATATACATATATGTGTGCATATATGTGTGTGTATATATGTACATATATTCTCAACAAATTTCCAGTGATTAAAATCATAGAAAATATGTTCTCTTCTTTAACTATGGAACAATTAATCTAGGAATCAATCAAGACACACACACACACACACACACACACACATACACATACACACACACAGAAGGAGAGAGAAGACATATATATCAATATTAGGAATGAAAAATGAACATCACTGTGGTTTTTACCAATGTCTAAAAAATAATAAGTACACATATACACATGCAAATCAATGTAAGTGAAATTGAGAAAATGTGAGTAACATTAATGGTTTGTATCAAAATCAGTATGCTGGTTGTGCTACTGTACAGAGTTATGCAAAATATTACTTTTGGGGAAAACTTGGAAAAGATACACAGGATCTTTCTATTATTCTTTACAACTTTATGTAAATCTATAACTACCTCAAAATTTCAGTAAAAATGTAAGATGTTTATGAACAACTTTATGCTAATAAATTTGGAAATTCAGATGAAACAAATTCTCAGAAGAAAAATGCATCTCACCAAAACTGATATCAAAAGAAGTTGAAAATTTGTATAGTCCTATTTCTAGTAAATAAATTCAACGGTAATTTAAAACATTTCCACAAAGAAATCTCTAGTCCCAGATGGCTCATAGGTGAATTCTTCAACCACTTAAAAAAGTTTAGCACCAATATAAGTAAAAATATTCCAAAAAATGGAAAGGAGAGAGTATTTCCCAACTCATTTCATGAGGTCCAAATACCCAGAGTTTGAAAACCAGACCAAAAAATTGCCAGAAAGGAAATTTTTAGGTTCATCTCTCTTACAAACAAAAGTGGCAACAATCACTAATAAAATATTAGCATATAAAATCCAGAGTTATTAAAAGGATAATACATCACAGCTAAATCGAGTTTATTCCAGGAAGGCAAAGTTGTTTTAACATTCAAAAAAGTCAATCGGTGCAATTTACTACATTGACAAGTAAAGTATAACACTCCATACGAGCATCTCAATAAATGCAGAAAAAAATCATTTCACAAAATTCAACAATTCATGTTGGAGGTGGGGGGTAAAATAAAACCTCTTTGCCAATTCTGAACATAGGCAAACTTCCTTAATCCAATGAAGAGTATCTACAAAAGAACTACAGCAAACACCATATGTACTAACGTAATCATAACAAAACTTTCCCCTTGAAATTAGGAATGAAATAAGGATGCCTGTTATCACCACTTCTATTCAACATTGCAGTGTAGGCCCTAGATGTAAAATAAAGGGGAAAAACGTATAAAGATTGGAAGGGGAGGCCGGGTGCAGAGGCTCACGCCTGTAATCCCAGCTCTTTGGGAAGCCGAGGCAGGCAGATCATGAGGTCAAGAGATCGAGGCCATCCTGGCCAACATGGTGAAACCCCATCTCTATTAAAAATACAAAAATTAGCTGGGTGTGGTGGCATGCACCTGTAGTCCCAGCTACTTGGCAGGCTGAAGCTGGAGAATTGCTTGAACCCGGGAGGCGGAGGTTGCAGTGAGCCGAGATCACGCCCCTCCGCTCCAGCCTGGCACCTGGTGACTCTGTCTCAAAGCGAGACTCTGTCTCAAAAAAAGAAAAAAAAAAAAATGGAAGGGGAGAAACAGAATTCTGTTTATTCAAAAATGGCAGGTAATAATTGGGTATGCTGAAAAATAAACAACAAAAAAATACAGTCCAACTTTGCAGCAATGTATTATGTAAAGGGATTGGAAGATTAAGTACTGTAAAGATGTCAGTCAGCCCTCTTCAGATTGATCTATAACGCCAATGCAATTCCAATAAAAAGCTCAATGGAAAAACCAAGTCTAGTTTTAAGAACAAACGTGGAGGACTTACATGACCAAACGTCATAAAGCTTATTAGAAAGCTTCAATAAATTGAATTGTGCAAAAATAGGAAAAATAAAAGACTAATGTTTCAGAATAGAGAAATCAAAAATAGACCTCTCTATATATGATCCTTGACTTATACAAAAGAGACGACACTGCTATGCAGTGGGGTGAGGACAGGGTTTCCAAAAAATGGTGTTGACTTCATTGGATATTCATACAGAAAAAAGTTAGCAGCTCACTCACAACATATACAACAATTTATTTCATGTGAATTAAAGATCCCATCGCGAAAGAGAAAACAACCAATCTTCTAGGAAAAAGAATGAGAAAGTATCTTTCTGACCTTGGGGTAGGTCGGGCAGGGTGGCTCACTCTGGTAATCCCAGCACTGTGGGAGACCAAGGGGAGTGGATTGCTTGAGTGCAAAAGTTTGTGACCAGCCTGGACAATACGGCGAAACCCCACCTCTATAAAAAATACAAAAGTTAGCCAGGCATGGTGGCACGTGCCTGTAGTCCCAGCTACTCAGGAGGCTGAGAGGGGAGGATCACTTGAGCCTGGAAGGTTGAGGCTGTAGTGAGCCATGTTCATGCCATTGCACTCCAGCCTGGGTGACAAAGCAAGAACCTATCTTATCTTGAGAGAGAGAGAGAGAGAGAGAGAGAGAGAGAGAGACAGAGAGAGAGAGAGAGAGAGAGAGAGAGAGAGAGAGAGACAGCACTTGGGGTAGAGTTCTTTCTCTCTCCTTCCTTCCTTTTCTCTCTTCCTTCCTTCTTTCCTTCCTTTCTTTCTCTTTCTTCTTTCTTTTCTTCCTTTTCTCTCTCTCTCTCCCTTCCTCTCTCTCCCTCCCCTCCCTCCCTCCCTTCTTCCCTTCCTTCCTTCCTTCCCTCCCTTCTTCCCTTCCTTCCTTCCTTCCCTCCCTCCCTCCCTCCTTCCTTCCCTTCTTCCCTCCTTCCTTCCATCCCTCCCCCCTCCCTCCTTCTTTCCTTCCTTCCCTCCCTCCTTCCCTTCTTCCTTCTTTCCCTCCCTCCCTCCCTCTCTCCTTCCTTCCTTCCTCCTTTCCAGAGACAAGGTATTGTTATGGTGCCCAGGCAGGTCTCAAAAACTCCTTGGGTTTGAGGGATCCACCTGCCTCAGCCTCCCAAAATTCTGGGGTTACAGGTGTTAGCCGCTGTGCCCAGCCCGAAAAATGATTTCTTTGTGAATCTGGGGCCAGGAACTTCTGAGGCGTAAGAGTGACCCCTCTCACTCCTGCCTCCACCTTTCCCTCCCCTTCCTCCACTGTCTCCCTCTGCGTTTTCACCTGTGTTCACCTGCACCCGCCATGATCTGACGCCCTTTAACTCCGCAGGGAACCCTACCTTTGCCTGCCACCACTCCTGGAGGAGTGGACAGCAGACGGCAGCTTGACCAGAGCTCATCTGCTCATTTCTAAGATTGCTTAGATTTCACAGAAGTCTTAGCTGGACCCCATCCTTCTAGGAAAGTTCCCCAATGAAGGGCATACATCCTATTACTGTGGAATGTTCTAGGGAGATGAAAGGTGACGTAGAAGTCTCTGAAGTCATTCTCATTCTCTGGATGAGACCTTTTCTTAAGAAAACTGAGCAAGGAATGCCATTCAGGTTGGGGAAGAAACGAAGGACAGGATTAACTCTGCTGACACCTGCCCCTTCTCTGGACTGCGAGTTCCCTGAGGGTACAATACCAAATTGATTTCTTTACCTCCAGATGATAGCGCATAACAGGTCTCTGCCAATGTTTGAAGAAACAGAAAGAAATAAGGAAGCAGCGAGAAGGAAGAGAGGAAAGGAGAGAGGGACAGTTTGAGCTTTAGTTCCCTCTGAGTGCCTTCCATTTGGTCTTAACATCTTCCTTAAAGGGCATTTAAAATACTCTTTCCATTTGAAAACAGGGGCTGGAGTGGCCAGTGCGTCCCTATATTCCTTCTTTCAAAGTTCTAAGTTTGATAAATCGTATTTGTTTTTGTTTGTTTACTTAGGAAGCCTGTCTTTGAACATTCTTCCATTTGACTTCATCTCCAGGGGTCTAGACGCTTCCCCAGAACAAACAAACCTCATCAGTACCTCAACACACAACACAGATTCCACGCCCTGCTTTGGCACATCCTGAGGCATTAATTTACCCCGTCCTGGCTGGCTCAAACACAACCTATCCAATAAGCCTTTTTTTTTTTTTTTTAAGTTGGTTGTTTATATAACTTCCTCTTCTTTAATTTTTATACTAGGCGTTTCTGGAGGAGAGGCTGATGTCAGAGGGCCTCATTCCAGATGCTGTTTTGAAATCCGTGTCACCATGGCATTGCTGGAGGCTGCAGAGTTCATCTGGGCCAACTGAGTCATGCCTAGGTGCAGGGCCACTCTGGCCAGGGGAGGGAGGCCGCCAGGGCAGAGACTAGAGAGTCCCTGTGAGAAGGGAGAAGGGAGTGGGTGTGGGCGATGGAGTATTCTGAGCTTCTGCAGGAAGGAGACGAGGACCTGCTGTCGCCTTTGACCTTGCTGACCTGGCACCTTTGATTGCAGGACTTGCTTAGACAACTGAAACTCTCCGTTGCTTAGAATGTTTTAAGTTGGCTGTTTATATAACTTCCTCTTGGATCTTTTAGGAGTTACCTACGCTCTTTTAAAAAGGAACAGGAGCGCTCAGGTTTTGAGCTGGACAATGCCCCTCTCCGTTGTCCCAGTTTATCCCTGCCTCAAACTCGACTCCTCTGTGCTCATCACCTCTTCTGCCACCCCCAGCAAACTCGTCCAAGCCCCTGTGAGCTCCTGCAAGCCCCTGTGAACCCGTATCCCTCTGCTCATGCCCATGTCTTACCACCACCCAGACTTGTTTCCTGGAATTCATCCTGCTTTCAACAGCCACTTCCCCCAGGACACCGCTCCCCACACTGTCAGTCCTCGGTGCACCCATGATTTCCCCGATGTGGCTGTGCCTGTGCTTTTCCCATATCAGAAATAGTGTGTCTCTGTCTCCATCATCATCCCGTGAGCACCATCAACTAGAATTCTCACACACTGTCTAGCACATTGGAGGGATGCGATACACGTGATTGAATTCATTCAGTGCTTCATTCCTCAGAATTAGTCCGCCCATGCTAACACAGAAATAATAGTAATCATAATATTTATCAATTACTATGCGTGCTGTTCTGTTTTAGGTGAATTTTCTCATGTAAATGCCTATAACATTATCCTTATAAAATCCATATGAGATTTGTACTATTTTTGACATTCTCCATGTAACACGTTAGGAAACTGAGGCACGGAGAGGTAAGGTGGATTGTTTAGGATTACACAGCTAGTAACCGAGAAAGTCAGACCACAACCCAGGCAGTCAGATTAATGAGCTCACACCCCTAACCCCTATCCCATACTGCGCTTCAGAAATAGCAATACTGCTGTTATTAATTATATTTATATTTGACAATATCCATCATTAAAATATTATACTACCTTTCTCCCAAGGTTTGGGGGAAGGGGGATGAGATAAGAGTTGTGAAAACATTTTTAAAACTAAAATATGGACCAGGTGCTGTGGCTCATGCCTATAATCCAAGGCAGGCAGATTAATTGAGGTTAGGAGTTCAAAACCAGCTTAGTCAACATGGTGAAACCTCATCTCTACTAAAAATATTTTTTAAATTAGCTGGATGTGGTAGTGAGCGCCTGTAATCCCATCTACTCTGGAGGCTGAGGCAGGAGAATTGCTTGAACCTGGGAGGTGGAGGCTGCAGTGAGCTGAGATCACACCACTGCACTCCAGCCTGAGTGACAAAGCAAGACTCCGTCTCAAAAAAAAAAAAAAAAAAAAAAAATGTGGTGTACACGTGAATCACAGAGATGAAAAGGTGAAGATTGTTCCTTCCCCTTCCCAGGCCCCTCCCCACGCCCACTCCTACCCTGTACCACGTAGCCGCTCCCAAGTATCCAACCTCCTGCTGTGGGACAGGCACAAGGACAGTGCCGGCTGTGCTCACCTGTGCCTCGTGGCCCAGCATAAGCATTCAGAACTCTCCCCTCCCGCCTCTGCCTGGAATTCTCTCCCATCCTCCCCTGCTTAGTACAACTGCGCACCCTTCAGAGCACAACTCACCATTTTCCTGACCATTTCCCCAGCCCCTCGTGTTTTACACGTCGGGACAGGACACCTCCATCCCCCTACCCCAGGTGGTCAGGCTGAAACTCACAGCTGAGGTTTACTCCTCTCATTCCCTCACATGCCACATCCCTGCATCAGCAAATCCCTGCCCTGACCATTCTCAGCACCTCTCCCACCACCACCTCAGTCCAAATCACGCCATTGCTGGCCTGGGTTACTGCTGCAGTCCCCCTCGCTGGTGGCCTGGGTTACTGGTCTCCCTCACTGATGGCCCGGGTTACTGCTGCTGTCCCCCTTGCTGGTGTCCCAGGTTACTGCTGCTGTCCCCCTCGCTGGTGGCCTGGGTTACTGGTGGCCCTCGCTAGTGGCCTGGGTTACTGCTGTGGTCCCCCTCACTGGTGGCCTGGGTGACTGCTGCGGTCCCCCTCGCTGGTGGCCTGGGTTACTGGTCCCCCTTGCTGGTGGCCTGGGTGACAACTGTGGTCCCCCTCACTGGTGGCCTGGGTTACTGGTCTCCCTCACTGATGGCTCGGGTTACCGCTGCTGTCCCCCTTGCTGGTGGCCCAGGTTACTGCTGTGGTCCCCCTTGCTGGTGACCTGGGTGACTGCTGAGGTCCCCCTCGCTGGTGGCCTGGGTTACTGCTGAGGTCCGCCTCACTGGTCTCCCTGCACACCATTCTCCACTTGGCAGTCAGAGTGCTCCTTTTAAAACACCAGCCTGAGCATGTCACTTTCCTACTCAAAATCCTCCAGTGGCTTCCAGTCCTTCGCAGATTACGATTCCAAGTTCTCGCCGCAGCCCTCATTCTGGTCCCTGGCTACCACCTCAACTTGGTCTTCTACATCCTCCTCCTCCTCCTCCCTCTCTGCCCCAGGCACACGGGTCTCCTCCACGCTCCCAAGCACACTCTTGCTTCCTGTTTTCACACATGCTGTTCCCTCTGCCTGGAACGCCCAGCCGCAGGTGCTCACGTGATGCACGCTTCCACTTCAGGTCTTGCTCAAATGTCACATCTTTAGGGAAGCCTTTGTGATGCCCTTTTCAAAAGGGGCGGTAACCCCTTCTCATCACTCTCTATCCCCTTGCCCTGCTGAATATTTCTTCAGAGCCCTTCACTATTTAATATTATATATCAAGTTGTTATCATCTTCATCCCCACATCAGAATAAAAGTTGCAACAGGGGACAGTCGTTTCACTCACTCCCATGCCTGGCTTAAGTATTAACTGAATGAAGGAAGGAATGACAGCCTCCCCAGGGACATGCTCCTTTTATCCTTTGAGGAGCTTCCTACACCCATCTTATAATGTATTTTTTACTCTATTTTAAGTAAGTTAAATAGAGGGCAGAGACTGGACCCCCACCGTGTTTTGCAGATAACAGGTGCTCAGGAAATACTTATGATATTAAGTGGAAGCAAGTGAATAATTAATTCCAGGATTCTGCTGAGGTATGGAAATAATTTTTGCATTTCATTTATGTGAACACCTTCATAAGGTCACTGATAAATTTGACTCTCGGTTGGTGAACTGGATTTTTTCACATCATTAATGGCAGCTTGAGAGCCTGGCGAGCCTCCCCCAAACCCAATGGGCTGTTGGCTTCTCTTTCTACCCTATCAAGTGAGCTCAGGACATATTAATAGAAGTCACATCATGGGTTACAGAGCAGACTGGGCTGGGTGAGGCCCCTGAGGGTGCTGTGGGTCCCTTAAGGCCCTTAACACATATGTTGTTTGTTGTATGTCTTAAGGAGTGATTTCCCTCCTGAAGAAGGCAAGTTGTACAGAGATGACAGACCCCTTTCGAGGGAACTGGATTGCCTTCCCTATTTACATTCACAGTCTGGTAGGAGGCTATAGGAGAAACGTCTCTATGTTGGCCCTTCACTGAGTTACCAGCACTGACCTCAAGGTTCAGGGCCATTTGGACCCTTGAGAAATCTCACTTTTGATAGAAGGCACAGTACTTAATAGGGAATAGTTTGACAGTAAACTCTTTTCACCGGTCTAGATTTCTGATATTCTGCAATCTCCATCTTATCATGATGACGAAAATTGAAATATGATATAACAGAAAGGTGAACGTTCTGAATGTTGGTAGGTCCCTAAATACTGCCTATTTCCCCCTCCGCTATTTATGCTCCATTGCTACCTTCAGTATCCGCACTTAGGTTGAAACTGGCCGAGGGCACCTGGAAAATGTTCACAGTCAGCGTTCAGGGAGCGAAGTCACTCATCTGATACCCCTTACCCTGCTTGCCATAAGGCCTCCTCCTCTGCCCAGGCGCTGTAAGTCTGTTTCTAGGAGTCTACAAGAAAGACGTGATTTGACCTGCCTATGGTATGCTCTCTAGTGCCTGTCTAGACACAACAGCTTCCCAGTATACTGACTACTGCATCTGGCATGTTTCCATCAGGGATCTAGGCTCAGTTTACCTTGGAGTGACACAGTGCGTTACTGAAACTCTCAAGTAAGAGTGTTATCTGAGCCCAATTCACTCCCATGCTCATTGTTACAGTTCCAGTGGGCCCTGCCTCAACTTCTTTCTTGCTCTCTTTCAGAGTTATAAGTCTGTAGCTTCCTCATTTTTGAATCGATGGATTCAAAGACTTTAATTCACAGCACCAGAAACCAACTGCAGGCTCGTGCAGCCCCACAAAGCCTGGGCATACCTTCATGAAGAATATCCTCCTATAGGTCTTGCCTCGATCACTCGCAGCTGCTTGGAGTTGAGCATCCTCAGAGGCCAGTGCGAGATCAGGAATGCTGCTTGGGCCAGCCTCCGACGTGTCTGCCAACTGCACAGATGAGTGGAAAATTCCCTCCTTGCCCTGGGCCAAGGAGATCTCAAAGGGATCAGGATATTTCTCATCAGGGCTAGAGCCATCGTCACTGGTCTTAGCATTACAGAGCATCAGGGACCTGGAGATGGACCGAAGTTTTGCAGATTTTCTGCTCTTTCCAGCGCGGCTATGTGATTCCATCCTCAAAGAGGAAGTGAAGCTGCCTTTCTTCCTTTCCTGGTCTCTGGCCCTTGGCTGACGGGTGGCCACTGGACAAGGCTTAGCTGCCACTTCATGAGTCCCTAGAGGAAAGAGGAAATGGGAAGAAGCAATGTGACTTGCTGCTGACAAGTGGAGCTGGACCCAAGTCCTGGATCTGAGCCACGGGTTCCTGGTGCCCATGAAGCGGGACATATGGGCAGACTGTCCTTCATCACTGGCCCTTCCCGTATGCCAGCCAAACGGGGCTCAGTTAACCCAAGTGGTTAATGCCACACCGTTCCCAGGGTCATGGAGACCCAGCCCCAGAGCTTCTCACTTTACAAGACCGGGGAATTGAGGTGCAGAGAGGGAAAGTATTAACCCAAGGCACTAGCAGACGGGCCAGTAATGGGCCACAGGAGACAGTTTAGGGATCATAGAGGCCAGTTTTTAAACTTGGAAGCCATTCTTTAAACAAAAGTGTGCAGTGAACTCCAGGCTAGAGAGCAGACCAAGGACAGGAAAACTGAAGACTAAGTTTCACTTTCCTGGTCCCCTTGGTCACCCTTGGTGACTCCAGTAGCATCTGCAGAGAAACCCCGGAACCCATGGAGCTGAGTCTGAAGGCCACCAAAATCTTATGTCCTCCACTGACAGATGACGATCCCAAGACTAAGAAGATTGGAAGTCTTATCCAACACTGACCTGTCAGAATTGATGTGAGCATCAAAGAAGGTGACATTTGGCAAGTGCCTGCCACAGGGATGAGCGTATAACGGGCTCTCGCCAAACATGCGTGTCTTTCTCCAGGCCGAAGGTCAAACGTTTGGCCAGAGTCACAGTTAGACCCAGGAGCCCCTGCTTCATCGCCTGTCTCCACTGACTCAGACTCTCACAGCCAGAGAGGCCAGAGATGGGCCTTCCAGTCAGGCCAACAGCCTGGCTCCGCTTCACTAAGAGGAGCCCCCATGGATTCAGTTTCCACGAAGCAGGTGGTGAAAGGGGCCCTGACGCTGTATCCAAAAAAGGTCTGACTCAGGCCTGAGCCACAACAGAGAGGCTGTTGCTGGAACAAGACACCGTGGGATGCGCTTGGCCCACTGGTACTGCTGTTTGTGCACATCCAGTATTGAATAAGAAATACCAGGCGCCTAACAACAATTCATTACCTCAAAACCCTTTCACATATACTCAAAGGGAAAATGTTTTTCCACACTCAAGACTGCTCTTCAACACTCAGATTACACACATTTATTGTTTTCTGTGTTCGCTCTTCAATTTTATCAATTTATTCACCAAGCATCACAGCAATTCATAGCAATAAACAAAATTGTATGAATAACGGATTGAAAGCCTGCTATATATCAGGCACCGTGCTTGACGCTTTTGTATAAATTAATTCAGCATGGATCCATTTGATCAAGCGCCCTCTTGTCAACATGCCAAAGCTTTGCATCCTGTGTTCTTCCATCTCAAATGATAGTGAAACCCCAGTCACAGACGAATCCAAACCTCTGCCGAGTTTATGCCTGGCTGTGGCTCTGTAAGCCTTGAAGAAGACACTCTCACTCCTGAACAGGCTGGTACCATGAAACATTCATGGCCACCAACTGGGCCTCCAGCTCTGCCCAACAGTGTGAGTGTTTCAATCGCTAGCTTGAGAACACATTTCCAACAATATCTATTTCAAAACGTCACTATGGTGCACCAGACATTGTTCTCATTGCTTTACTATTTTGTTCTCACAAACTCTGCGGTGGGCTCCATCAATACCCTCATTTTACAGAAGAGATACTGAGGCATAGGGAGGTTAGGTGATTTTCTCAAGATCACACAGCTAGAACTCAGTGAAAGCAGGAATCAAACCAAACAATGTGGCTCTGAAGTCTGCATGCATTGCCCTGTCTCTGCCTTCTCATAGATTATTGCCTGTCTCAGCTTTAGCCTCAGTCTCTTCCTGTGTACAGGCTCTTTATCCTTAACACATACGCACATTCAAACATTTTCTGCCTTTCAAACATTGCACGTTAACTCCATGTCCTCCTCTTGCCATTTGCTTTTCTTTTTCTTTTTTCTTTCTTTCTTTCTTTTTTTTTTTTTTTTTGAGATAGAGTTTCGCTCTTGTTACCCAGGCTGGAGTGCAATGGCGCGATCTCGGCTCACCGCAACCTCCGCCTCCTGGGTTCAGGCAATTCTCCTGCCTCAACCCCCCGAGTAGCTGGGATTACAGGCACGTGCCACCATGCCCAGCTAATTTTTTGTATTTTTAGGAGAGACGGGGTTTCACCATGTTGACCAGGATGGTCTTAATCTCTTGACCTCATGATCCACCCGCCTCGGCCTCCCAAAGTGCCGGGATTACAGGCGTGAGCCACCGTGCCCGGCGACACTTGCTCTTCTGGTGTCCCCTTCGTGTCTTCCTGAGCAAACGTGCTGCACTTTGCCCTTCTCTCCTCACGCTTCCCCCCTCTTCAAGCCTCAGCCCACAGTTCGCTTCCTTTTCCTAGAACCACTGACACTGTTTTACCAGGTCTGCCTTTTATGAACCCCAAAGCTATGAACCGAAGTCCACAGACCGCCATCTGCTAGGTTAAAAACCTTCCTGCATTTTGAGAGAATGTGTTAACCAGTATATCGTTGCTCAGATCCACTGGCAGAAGAATATGTAGATTTCAAGCTTTTAGAGTATTTTTCTTTTTAACCTCATTATCGCCTTGTTCCAGATGTCACCTTCCAAATGCAAAGTGTGAATGTTCCTCTGCCCCCACCCCCGACACAAGAGTTTCTCTGCATCCTGCCAATTCGGTTTCCCAAAACTACTGACTCTCCACACCAATGTGGCTATAAATAATATGTCCAAACTTCTTTTCATTTTGATCACTTCCTTAGGAGTTCCCATAGTTCACCAGGGTTTCATGGAGAGGTGTGTGTGTGTGTGTGTGTGTGTGTGTGTGTGTATGTGTGTGTTGGTCACAGCTAACACTGGTCCATTAGGCATTTGGAAATTTGTAAGATGATCAGTGCTGTGTTAAAATCCTTCTGGGCTTTGCTGGTGCTAAACAGGAAAGATATAAATATGGGCTTGCTGGGGGCCACCACGTAGAGAGGCTGCCTGAGAGTGAAGCCAAAGCAGAAGGTACAGAACTCATAGAGGTGGGGAGAGAAGTGGGGATAAAGGAAGGAGGACAGAGAGAAAATCTGAGAGAAGCGGAGTTCAGATGTTATCATATGAGCATCTGGATCCAGCTGTGCCTGAAGCCACATCAACCTATGCAGTTATGTCAACCAAAACCCTCCTGGAATAGTGGTTTTTCTCTATGCTGTTGCTGACATAAAGCATGGAAAGCAATGACATCCAAGGGCCAAGAGGGTTTTTGAAACTCTCTTATCCCACCCCAAGCCAGAAGAGAAGCCAGTCATACCTACTCAAGGCCTCAACTCTACCCCCTCCAATCCCTAGTGCCAAGCCCTGGCATAACACCCTCTTGAATTCCTGTCCCACCAGGAATGGCCACAGTCTGCATGGGTTCTCGGAATGCAAACCCAATTCGCTTTCTCGTCCACATCCTCTCCCAATGTATAATAATTGTCCCAGTAATAGCGAGGTCACTCCCTAGGCATTTTCCAGGACACACAAAAAATTGAGGACCTTTGGGACTAGGTGCAAGGCTGAGTGCTTCACTCAGTGGTGGAATAGTTGGCTGCATGCAGTATTTAGAACAGAGGGATCAAATTCCTGGGTGGAAACTGTGCTAATCCCAATGCACCATTTGCAGAAGTATCTGATGAGTACTAGCAGCTTTGAACAAACAAGCCATTCCCCAGAGACTCCCCACTGCCATGACCTGGGCTCTCATGTGGGATGGCAGGGGCCGTGGGATGGGAGTGGGCAGTGTACCAGGGCCAAGGCATTAACCCTTTGGTTAAGAGCAAAGACAGTTTTCAAAATGAGCCTTGTCATTATAGAAAAATGTTTCTTTTTTTAAAAAGAAGAAGAAGGAGAAGGAGAAGGAGAAGGAGAAAAAAAGGCAGAGAACAATTGCAAAAGAGCTGGAGTGGAGAAGCCAGAATTGAACTTCGGTGGGAAGACTGCCTTCCCTCCAGGCCTGGCACCGAGAGAGAGGAACGGAGAGAGAGAAGAGCGACTAATTGAAAACACAGTGCCACAGTCACATGGTCCAGCTTAGCTTCAGTAATTGAGCTCCGGACATTGGAACCAGCTATTGCTCCCTCATGGAGCCAAATGTCAGCAGAGCTTGGGGACAAGCCCGTGCCATTCCTCCAGCCCAGCTGCCTTCGAAAGGTTGGAACTAATGAGCTTTCCCTTATTTTTCCCCAGGCTCTGTGACAACTTATCAAACTCTCGCCAGATTTTCTCTGCCTCTGGTGGACCCTCTGCAAGGCAGCCTTGTGGGTCTTCTCCAGAGGACTACGGGGGGAAGCACAATGAAGGTTTCGGACACCGCTTCGCTAATGCAATCAGTTACTTTGACTTCCCAGCGGAAACACAGACGTTCTGCAACTCCCCAGAAAACTGCTCTCCAACTCCCTGGAGGCTTCCCCTCACCACCCCAACTGTGCTTGGGGATTTGCTCTTTAGTTATATCTTCCACTGAATACCAGATCTGGAAGGGGTCTCCCCATCACGTCCTAGGTAAGGACGTTGGGCCAAAAAGAGGGACAGGGCAGACTCGTCATCACAGTTACCAGGATATGTTTTTACCACGGCAGAGCTGACGTTTACTTAGAAAATGCAGAGCTAAAAGGAGAGAGCTGAATCGCAAAGAAATGGATAGTTCCTCCCCTTTCAAGAAGTTCAAAAACCTTTCAGAATATGTGCTGGGAAGCAGGATCGGTTAGTCTGTCCCTCCCTTCCTACTTCCTTCCTTTTTGTTTTTTTCATTCGGCAAGCACTTGTTGAGAAACTGTTATGTGCCTGTTTTTGGGCTAGGCAAAGCTAACCTACTGGAGGAAAGGCCACAGTATTTCCATCTGGCCAAAATACATTTAACTCACTGGAAATCTTCAGGGGGGTAAATAAACATAGGGAGCAAGGGGAGCTCGCTGGTAAAATGTGTTTCAAATTGCTGAATTCTGCAACAGCGTCCTTTATCAAAGGCAGTTTTTTACAGTTTGGTCACTCCAGCCCCAGGGGTAATTTTTGTTTTCTTTTCAATTAAAGAATGACTCCATGCTAAGAAATGAAATAATGTATGGTTCTTTCTCTTTCTAAAAGAATATCTTCGGCAGGGCACAGTGGTTCACGCCTGTAATCCCAATGCTTTGGGATGTCAAGGTGGGCAGATTGTCTGAGCTCAGAAGTTCAAGGCCAGCCTGGGCAACCTGGTAAAACCCCATCTCTACCAAAAATACAAAAAATGTAGCCGACGTGGTGGCGTGCACGTGTGGTCCCAGTTACTCGGGAGGCTGAGATGGAGAGACTGCTCGAGCCTGCTGGGCAGGGGCTGCGGTGAGCCGAAATCACAGCACTGCACTCATGCTCAAGCGACAGTGAGACCCTATCTTAGGAAAAAAAAGAGTATCTTTAATAGGATTCCATGGGACCTGCAGCTGGGAGTAGTTCTGTGTATGTCTCTATACATTGTACAGAAGACTAGGAAGACATGGTGTCTCTGGATCTCAGTTTCCCAACTGGTAATTTAAACAAGTTGTGTTGAAGTTAGTTTTATACCTGTCATCTTTCTTCCTCTATACTGCCACCAGCTGGAGAGGAGAGACAGATAAAGTCTCATTCATTTTTTGTCCCCAAAGCTTTGATGGGGGTTGACACAAAGAAGGGCATTTGCATGTTCTTTTTTTTC
Source organism: Saimiri boliviensis (assembly GCF_048565385.1). Classification (NCBI taxonomy): domain Eukaryota; kingdom Metazoa; phylum Chordata; class Mammalia; order Primates; family Cebidae; genus Saimiri; species Saimiri boliviensis. The sequence goes on along the minus strand of NC_133453.1, from coordinate 126,919,359 downwards.
TTTTTTTTTGAGATGGAGTTTTGCTCGTTACCCAGGCTGGAGTGCAGTGGCATGATCTCGGCTCATTGCAACCTCCGCCTCCTGGGTTCAAGTAATTCTCCTGCCTCAGCCTCCTGAGTATCTGGGATTACAGGCACGTGCCACCATGCCCAGCTATTCATTTTTATTTTTATTTTTATTGTATTTTTAGTAGAGACGGGGTTTCACCATGTTGACCGGGATGGTCTCGATCTCTTGACCTCGTGATCCACCCGCCTCGGCCTCCCAAAGTGCTGGGATTACAGGCGTGAGCCACCACGCCCGGCTTGCATGTTCAATGAATGAATGACAGATAGGTGTTTCAGAGACCCCTTCCAACAGCCTTTTCCTGAACCAACACCATGTGAAGCGTTCTCAAGGAAACCATCGCAACTAGGACCACAGAATGATGGACTCCAGGAATCTGACTGACACCACAGTGACAAGGAACCCCAGTGGGCTGACCTCAGAGCGAAGACAAGCCAAGAGCCATCAAGGAAGACTCTCAATGCTGCTCCTCAGAAAAGTCTATTTGACCCAGCAATTCCATTACTGGGTATATTCCCAAAGAGCTATAAATCGCTCTACTATAAAGACATATGCACACGTATGTTCATTGCAGCCCTGTGTACAATAGCAAAGACCTGGAACCATCCCAACTGCCCATCAGTGATAGACTGGACAAAGAAAATGTTACATATACACCATGGAATACTACGCAGCCATAAAAAACGATGAGTTCGTGTCCTTTGTAGGGACTTGGATGAATCTGGAAGCCAACATTCTCGGCAAACTGACACAAGAAAAGAAAAGCAAACACTGCATGTTCTCACTCATAGATGGGTGCTGAACAATGAGAACACGTGGACTCAGGGAGAGGAGCATCACACACTGGGGGCAGTTGTGGGGTGTAGGGGAGGGACAGCAGGGGGTGAGGAGGGCAGGAGGGTGGGAAGGATAACGTGGGGAGAAATGCTGGATATATGCACCTAAAGTAAAATAAAAATACATAAATAAAATTAAATTATAAAAGATCCCAGAGAAGCCCCTCACAGGGGCCACCGCACTTTCAGCATCCTGGAAGGAGACCCTAACCATCTGTGCACAGGCATGAGTGGAGCATCGGGATGGCCTCAACAAACCCAGGCCCCCGGGGCACAGGGTAAGTCAGGACAGGGATTTCCCTCTCAGCATATATCACCTCCGACATGGTAAGGGCATGCTCTATAATCCATCTCAGGAAGGAGCTGGATAAACAAAGGCATTTCCACGCAGATAAATAAGGACATATCCAGCCATCATTGTTCTTGAGAGACTGGCTGAAGCTCATTCCTCGTGAAGTCCCAGCACCCAGAGCAGGACTTCACACTTAGGATGCAGTCAGTCAGTGTTGCTGCGGAATGAAATGAGAGGTCAGCTGCACAAAGCTATACACAGGGATGTCCACACCGTGTTGTTAATTAGTCACTGTTAATCATCGGGAGGATGGGCAAGCAGGATTATAAATATACTGCTTAAAGGCTTAGGCTCTAAAATTGACTTTGGTCTGTATGCTGGATCTGCTGCATAGTATCTGAACAACTTATGCAAAGTATTTGACACTCCTTTTTTTTTTTTTTTTGAGACAGAGTCTCGTTCCGTCGCCAGGCACCAGGCTGGAGTGCAGTGGCGTAATCTCGGTTCACTGCAACCTCCGCCTCCCGGGTTCAAGCAATTCTCCTGCCTCAGCCTCCTGAATAGCTGGGACTACAGGTGCATGCCACCACATCCAGTTAATTTTTGTATTTTTAGTAGAGACAGGGAGTATTTAACACTTTTATGGCTTAGAGGTAACAATGCTAACAACCGTGAAGGCTAAATAAAATGATTCTGAGAGGTACTTAGCCTATTGCCTTGCACATAGTATGGACTAAAAAAAAATGTTTACTCAAAGAAACAGTAAAAGAGGAGAAAATAACCTAAATGTATACGAATGGGTTATTTTCTTAAATATATTATGATACATTTGCATGATGGAATACCATGCAGCCAATCACAAGAATAAATAGATATACATATATAGATATGGAAAGAGATCTGTAATACATTGTGAAGCTGAAAAACCATAAAATAGCTACAGTTGAGTTTTATTTACAAAAAAACTTACTTGCATGAATAAACTCAAACTATTAATGATTTTTTGGGAAGGCACAGCATGGTGGCATGCACCTGTGGTCCCAGCTACTCGGGTGGCTGAGATGGAGAGACTGCTTGAGCCTGCTAGGCAGAGGCTGCAGTGAGCCAAAATCACAGCACTGCACTCCAGCCTGGGCGACAGTGAGACCCTGTCTTGGAAAAAAAAAGAAAAGAGTATCTTTAATAGGATTCCATGGGACAAGATTTACAAGGAGCTTTTCCACTCTGCGTAATTTCCTACACTTGATTTCTTTTTACAACAATCATGTCACAATTAAGATGAGAAAAATAAAGGTTTTCTATTTGTAGGAACAACATAGAAATTTATACTTAATTTCTGTCAGCTAGTAATTATGAAATAATTGTCTGTGGTTCTAAAATGTCTGGTTGAAATTTTGATTGGAATTGGCTTGCATTTATAGATGAATTTGGGGAAAAGTCTTCCCACCCAGGGACATTTTTTGTCATTGCTGTTTTGTTTTTATATTCATTCAAATTTTCTTTTCAGACTTTCAATAACATTTTCTACTTTTCTTTATTTGGGCTTAAATATTTTTAATTATATATTTCCTGAACAGTTGTTTTTCTATTTTGAATTGAATTGTTTGTAAAATATATTTTCTAATTGGTTAGTCTTTACATATACATTATGACTTTTATATATTTATTTCATAACTTGCAAATTTGCCAATCTCATACTAATTCTAACAACTATTCAGTAGCTTATTTTGAATTTGCAATCACGTAACCTCTGAATATTAACAAACTTGCTCCATTTACAAATATCTGTGCCACTCATTTCATTTTGTTTTCTAATTTTACTGACTAAAGTTTCTAGAACCTTAGTAAATAATGATGACAATACAGAATTTTCATTTCTCTTTCCAGACATTAATGGAAATTCCTATAGTGTTTTCTGGCATGTAGAATATTGACCAATATATTGAGACATAATTCTTTTTATCATATCAAGGATAAAAAGAAACTAATGGTAACAAAGTTTCTAATTAGTAACTTTGAAACTAATGGTAACAAAGTTACCATTAGTAACTTTGAAAGCATTTTCACCAAGAATGGGTGGTTGTTTATTAAATGCTTTCTTAGCTCTTTGGCATGATCAGGTATCTTTCCTCTTTTGATTTGTCAAAAGGAAGAAATATACTAATGCCTTTCTTACAGTTGAGCTCCCTATATTTTGTTACTGTTTTAAGTCCCATTACATCAGTGTGCCTCTGTTTTAACAGATAACTGGATTTAGTTTGCTAGCATTTTATTTCGGATTTTTATATCTATATTCACAAATAGGAATGGTCTGCCGTCTCATTTGGGTTGTCTTAGGTTTTATAAAAAGAGCAATGAGACGCTGGACATTTCTTTTGACTTTCTGAAATAGTTTAAGAGCTGAAAGTACATCTAGCTCTAAAAGCTTGAACTATTTTTTCCATAAAATGTTTTGGTCCTGGCATTCCTTTTAGGTAGTTCTTTGAAACTTTTTCCATTATTTCCTTGGTTATTGGTCTATTTCATTGTTTTTAAATGTGCATTTCTGTGGGCCTCCCCTTCTTTCTGCCTCGCTTTACCTTCACCGAGGGTATCTACTCTATTAGTCCTTTCCAAGGGCTCATTCTCAGAAGCAGCGAACACATCTTTTTGGGGTTTGATTTCCAGCATACTTTTTCTGCTTTAGTTACTTGTTTCCTCTTTGCTTTTGTTTTGTCATTTTTTTCTATCTTCAAGAATTTATTATTTAGTTTCCTCAAATCCATTCTATTTTAGAAATGACAGCGTATCATGGAGTGGTTACTGCAGCTTTGCAGCCTAAGCGGATCTAGGTGTCAATCCCACTCCAACAATTTTCCGTGCCTGACTTGGAAGAAATCTACTTAGCCTGCAGTGGAGAGGAGGGAGCCTGGTAAAGCTCAACTGCAAGGCTGTAAGGAGAGGGGCCTGCAGTGAGAGACACAGTAGTCTTATTCAGAGCCACGGAAGTGAGCAGCTTTGGGTTCTTCTCATAGAAGGTCCTCATGAATGCTCAGCAGGCAGCCTCCTCATTGCTGTTGTGCTGCTGCTGCTGCTAAGACAGACCGTCCCAGCCCAGCTGGATGGAGGCTGTGCATTCTTCAAAGACACCCGGAGGGGGAAACAAGATGGCCAACTACATGCAGCCAGGAAGTGCTGTTCCCACTGAGAGAGACCAAATGACCAAGTAATCCACCATCATGTGGGCAGCTCTTCACAGAGGAAAAGCCAAGAGTGTGCAGAGAGATGATGCTGAAGCTGAGGCTGAAGAGGGAGGAAGCTGGGAACCCTGCAGGGGTACCCAAATCCCAGGGCTAGTTCCTGGCCCGAACAGCTCCTGGGAAAGGGACGAGTGAGGGAACTGAAGGACGCCTCACTCTTGCTGTCAGCCTCTGGGATTCTAGCTACAGGGGACCCTGCATCACACAAGGACATGGGAGCTAGAGGGGGATCTTCCCAGGTCACAGGCAAAGACAGGCCTTCGGACAGCATGGATCTGAGGGGTTTCCGTGCACTGGACATCTCCAGCAGAGAGCAGCCATAGATGGTCATCCCCCAGGACTCTCTATTCCCCTCTGGAGGCACTGGCCCCAGCTGACCTTCCAGCCAGGAGAGGGCTGGGTTGGCTTCCCTGGGAATGACACACATCTGTTCTGCAAGCCTTCCTACACGCTAGCCCTTCCCAGGGCCCACGCCTAGCCACCCTGCAGGAGCAGGCGCACAGTACAGCTTCCTCAGCCCAGCCTGAGTGCATTGCTCTACCTGAGTACTTTCCTAGTGATCCAGGGCACGTCAGATCCCCAGGGCAGCCAGAATCCAACTGTGAGCCATGGATTGTCCTGGAGCCCCAGGGCTAACAGTACAGCAGCTCAGGAATACAAAGTCAAGATCTGTGTTTGGCTCTCGAGTGAGGGAGGATCCCCCACCCTCAGAGAATGGCAAGGGGTGAGACACATGGGTTCCTGGGTCAGGGTGGGAACAAGATATGCCTCCCTCCACAGATCAGTCCAGAAAGGGTGCAGCACATCTTCCTATGACAGCCTTTCCCAGAAGGGCCCTGCCTCCAAGGACACCTATGAAAGAAACACAGGCTCATAACCAGTAATCAAAAAGGTCTCCCCCAGGGCTCATGAGCAGACCCGGTGAAGAGGCCATTTGTCTCCATCCACCGCTGCAGAGCCCACCTGCCAACATCAGGAAACAAGAGTAGTGTGGCTGGCTACACCCTAGCTGTTGGTCACTACTCTTCCATGCCACCTACTGGATCAAAGCCCAAGCTGCAGCACCACCAAGTAGCCTACTAATATATGCATAGTGCTGCAATGAACACACAAGCGCATGAGGCTCTTTGGGTTTTTGTTTGTTTGTTTGTTTGTTTTTGACATAATGATCTGCTTTTCTTTGGGTATATACACAGTAATGGGATTTCTGGGATTACAGGCCTGTGCCATCTCGCCTGGCTAATTTTTGTATTTTTAGTACAGACGGGGTTTTCATCATGTTTGCCAGGCTGGTCTCGAACTCCTGACCGCAAATGATCCACTCACCTTGGCCTCCTAGAGTGCTGGTAGTGCAAGCATGAGCCACCATGCCTAGCCTGAGATTATTTTTATCATTTGGTTGTAGCTAACTCCAGCCAAATTGCAGACACCAGAGAATCTTGCAGCAGTGGCTGAGAACATAGGATACCTGCCACATTTACTGAAACAATGGCTAGGCAATGCATCCACCCCCTGCATTGAGCTAACTGTCAGAAGCAGAAAATAAAAGTGTATGCGCATGTGTGTGTGCATGTGTGTGTGATGTTAGAATAAGTCAGAAAGAATAGTCAACACGTTGTTGCTGAAGAGCAAAGAATGGGCAAAAACTGATTACATTTTACTAATTAAAGCATTTTTACCAAAAGCAAAATTTAATAGTAAAGATTAAAATACGAAGTGGCAATACAATAAATTGGTAATACATTTGTATACACCACTCAGCTACAACCTAAAAAGAAAAAGAGGAAAAACAAAAATGAAAACAAAGAAACACAAAGAAACCCAGAATACGATCTGCCTACTGGAAGAACTAGCTCAGGAAAGCAGCTGAAAAAGCTGTCTGTGGATGAACAACTAAAATCTCCTTCCTGGGGAACTAAGGGCAGGGGCATGAAATTGACATCCAGTGATCTCTAAAGAGAACTGAGAGGAGATTCAAAGAAATGCAAAATAACAGCTATAGAGCATTACAGAGTCTTTGGCCTAAAAGAATTTCACATTTTGCTGGCCCAACTGCTATCATTTACTTCTCAGGTGTGGGTGTGGGTGTGTGTGGGTGTGTGTGAATGCGTGTGTGTGGGTGTGGGTGTGATTGTTTTGGTTTGGGTTTTGGTAAGAAATAATTATATATCATCTCCTTTAAGACTATTTTTAGATATATTTCTTTTCACCTCTCTCTCTCTCTCTCTCTTTCTCTCTCTCTCTATTTTCTGCTTCTGACAATTAGCTCAATGCAGGGGATGGAGGCATTGCCTGACCATTGCTTCAGTAAATGTGGCAGGTATCCTACATTCTCAGCCACTGCTGCAAGATTCTCTGGCATCTGCTGTTTGGCTGGAGTTGGCTACAACCATCCTTGGAGTATGAAGAGAAGGAAGGAAGAAAGAGAAGGCGCGTAAGACTGGGCCACCTGCCCACCTTCTCCAGCCCTCACCATTGCTGGAGTCTCTCTTAACCTATTTATGAAGAAGTACAGAAAAAAAGAGAAATCAGCTCAGGGCTGACTCAGGCCTGAAATCCTTGCCTTGGATAATGGGGAGAAGGCCATCTTTTTGAAAGAGAAGATCAGGAATATTTCAGTTACGGTACTCTCCTGACACATTTTCACCATCCCAAACTCCTCCCAGTGTTCTACAGGACTATTTATAAAACTTTTAAAATCATGACCTGGGTGAGGCATGCTGGCTCACAACTTTAATTCCAGCACTTTGGGAGGTTGAGGCAGGCCAATCGCTCCAGCTCAGGAGTTTCAGCCTGACCAATGTAGCAAAACCCCATCTCCAATAAAAATACAAAAATTATCCAGATGTGACGGCATGTGCCTGTAGTCCTAGCTACTAGGGAGGCTGAAGTGGGAGAATCACCTGAGCCCAGGGAGTCAAGACTGCAGTGAGCCAGGATCGCACCACTGCACTCCAGCCTGGGCAACAGAGTGAGGCCCTGTTTCAAAAAATAAATAAATAAATAAAAATAATTTTTAAAGAATTTTAAAAATTAAAAAAATATTGACTTACAGTAAGAATTTACATTTTACATCATAGTACATGGATTACATAAACACCCATAAGATGTATATGTATATATAAATAAACACATGTAACTAAAAAGTTTCATGAAACATCTTTACTACGGTATAATAAAGATAATATAAAATATCTATGGTATAAAAAAGATAATATAAAATATGCCTTTGCTAAGAACCTGATGCAATCTGAAGTATGCTATTCTTTTTCTGTTTTACAGAAAAGAAGTTGGTTTCAACCCAGTAAATTGATTTGCAATCCACTAGCGGTTTTCATGCTTGAAAACCACTACTTTAAGGTTTCCTCTGATTTCTTATAGCAATTCCATATGGGATATTTGCTTTGATTCCTCATTTAGCTCCCGTCTTTGAGCCACTGAATCTTTTCATATGTACACTGATTTTGCGGTGTTTGCTCAGCCCTACTCGAGGTCTGTGTTGACTCAGATTCGGGAGCCGGGATGGGTTCTGAAATTCTTCGTCAGAATCTTTCATACATGCCCATGCCAGACTGCAGAAAGGGCTTAGATTTCTTGCGGCTTTTCTTTGCCAGGTGAGGCATGCTGTGAGCAGCAGGGAGGGTGTGCCATTCCCCAGCATCCAAGCCATCAGGGGAGCCTTCGACCTCTGGAAGGGATCTGTGTAGGGGACCGCCTCCTGTTGGCCGAGCAAGGCAGCCGTGTCCTAGCCATTGTAACTGTCCCCTGGAGGAGCATTTTCGTCCCAGCTGTACGTGCTAGAGGCAAGACCATGGACTAAGCCAGGGGCAAGACCATGGAGATCTCCACGCTGGGTGGTCCCCCGCATCGGGGGCGCCGAGCAGCACTACAGTCGCTCCCACCCAAAGCAAACCTCTCCTCCAGCATCCCCAGACTGGCAGGCACGGCGCCTACCTCCTGATGGGCTCCGCCCTTCCATCCGCGTCCTGGCATCCACCTGCGGTACCCAGCCCCCCTCAGCTCTGTACTCTTTGGTCCTGAGACTTCTCAGTATTTCTGGCATACTCTGAGCAACCCTGTCTAGTTTACAAGACTGACATCGACTTGTCTTTATTTCAACAGAAGTTCAAAAGAAGAACTTGAAGTAAATTCCCAATTTCAAGCTGTCTTCCTAGCTAACCAGAACTCCAAGCTCTTGGAACTGTTTATTTTGCCCCAATGCCTATTTTCTCCCCATGTACATGAGCATGTTGCTATTCACAATGAATTGCTTTTTAATGGCAAAACATAACACATTTGAAAATGTTTTACCAACTCAAATGCATGCATTTTTTGATTTTTTATTTTTTGAGAGGGAGTCTTCCTCTGTCACCCAGGCTGAGGTGCAATGGTGTGATCTTGGCTGGCTGCAACCTCCAGCTCCCAGATTCAAGCAATTCTCCCGCCTCAGCCTCCTGAGGCATGCACCACCACCCCCAGCTAATTTTTGTATTTTTAGTAGAAACAGTGTTTCACCATATTGGCCAGGCTGATCAAAAACTCCTGACCTCAAGTGATCCACCTGCCGAGGCCTCCCAAAGTGCAGGGATTATAGGCAGGAGCCACCATACCTGGCCTGCACAATACAAATTTAAGATATTACAAGTTGAGTTCCCCAATTCAAATATCTGGCATCCAAAATGCCCCCAAATTTGACAGTCTTTAAGCACCCACATGACACTCAAAGGAGATGCTCATTGGAACATTTTGGGCGTTGGATTTTCCGATTAGAGATGCTGAACTGAGGCTAAACACATGATGCAAATATCGCAAAATCTGTAAAAATTCAAAACCCAAAACACTTCTGGTTCCAAACATTTTGGATAAAAGATACTCAACCTGTATTGCTATTGTTAAAGCTGTTATCGTTGATGCTGTTCATTTCTCTATACAAGAAACATTTTCTGAGATTTGTTGTATCCCAGGCACTTGCGACATAAAGGATGAAGACATGGTCCTTTACAGCCCATGGGAGAGGACAGATGTGTAACTGGATAATATTCCTAGTGTGGGAAGTTTCATAAGAAAGGTTTAAATAAAGTGCCCCCCCTCTGAAGTGACTTTACAAATGGCCTCATCAAGAGCTAACTCGTGAGATAAGGTTTGAAAGCTGAATGCGCATTTTGAGGTAAAGAGACCCTTCTGTATTCGGATCAGAGAAAATCTCTAAAGGGCAGTGGGGTCTGGAGTGTGAGCAAGAAATGAATAGCCAATTAAAGCCAATTAATAGAACCAACAAGCCCCTTAAGGAATGAGGATCTTCTCCTACGGGTAAGGATCTTCTCCTATGGGTAAGCAGGTAAGTAGATTTCTCTCTCTCTCTCTCTCTCTCTCTCTCTCTCTCTCTTTTAAGATGGAGTCTTGCTCTGTCACCCAGGCTGGAGTGCAGTGGCACGATCTTGGCTCACCACAACCTCCGCCTCCTGGGTTCAGGCAATTCTCCTGCCTCAGCCTCCTGAGTAGCTGGGATTACAGGCACGCGCCACCATGCCCAGCTAATTTTTTTGTCTTTTTAGTAGAGACGGAGTTTCACCATGTTGACCAGGATGGTCTCGATCTCACGACCTTGTGATCCACCCGCCTCAGCCTCCCAAAGTGCTGGGATTACAGGCGTGAGCCACCGCACCCGGCCAAAAGGGCAGGTTTTAAGCTCCGGGCGTGTCTTCTGCCAAAATAATATTGCCTTAACCCTTTGTATATGAGTTTTCATGGTAGATTTCAATTCTAAAAAGGTTTCCATGAGCACAAAGAATTAGAAAATAATAATTCTATAGTTGATCACATCCAAAGGAGATTTTTTTTGACCCTATGGATATGGGACCATCTTTGTGTTTAGGAAATATAAGTATTTGTTGAGGCATGCCACAAAGTCAGTAAGAGCATGGATTTTGGAGTCAGACAGGCTGGGTTCGGGTCCCGGGAATGTCTAGGTGAGCGGTCCTGTCCAAGCCTCCTCACCTCTCGGTTTGGGGATACACTCCCTAAGCCCCAGGTGGTTGTAAGGTTTAAATGAAATGATGTGTGTGAATATTTTAGCGTGGTGCCTGGGCCTGAAGAGTGGCCAGGAAATGGTTGGGGTACTAAGTATTGTTAATCAGACTCCCTGGGGATTGAATACATGAATAGCAGGGGCTTCGAGGGTCTAACCCACTGACGGCTCATGCCCACGTCATGTCTGCAGCAGGGGAGGTGCCCTCTGCTGTGCTCACAAATGTTAACCATCACTTAACTTCAGGGCAGAAAAGCAGAACAGAGAGGAGGGAAGAGGCTGAACAGTCTTCTCCTTCCACGGAAAACCGGAGGAACAGGAAGGGGAGCCAGAGAGACGGCAGCTCCCAGGCTGCTTCCAGAAACCTGGTGGGAGCTTGAACTGGCCTCTTAGGACAAAGGGGTCGTCTTTGTGCCGCTCAGCCTGAAGTGGGACGATTTCACCTGGCAGGGGCAGGAGGAGCGGATGCTTCCCTGTGTTCCCCAGGGAACCTCTGTTCCTGTGCCGTTACCTCATTCTCCAGCTATGGAAAGCAAACTTGCCGTGGACCAAAGAAATCCAAAAACACCAAAAACCAATCCTGGCACCTACCTACGCAGGAATCAGTCACTCAGCCCTTATCAAAAGCAAGCGGAGTGACCGCTCTTCCCATGGTCATTCTGCAGAGGTGCCCACCCGCCGTGCCCACTTTGGAGGGAAGGAGCGTGGCCAGGCAGCAGAGCAGCCGCCTTCAGGCGCCTGTGGCCTCTCCGTCCCGCTGCCTTCCTTTCCTCAGCCTCCTTCCACACCCCAGTGCCAAGGATGAGACTCGGCTGATAAGTCAGAAATCTCAGGACCAAATTCTCCCCGCGCTGCAGAGCTAGGGCAGACGACATCCCCCTGCCCACCTTCTGGAGCTGCTTCCTCCTGTACCTAATTGTGTGACGTGGTGACACAGAGATTCTTACCAACACAATTCTGGCTTCTGCTCTTGCTCTGACCCCAGCACCAGTTCCAAATACGAAGTTACGTCCCTAGGAACCCAGCCCCTCCCCATTCAGGTCAGAAAGGTCAGCCTCCTGCCTCCGGTAAGGCAGTCTGGATAGAGCAGCTACCTGACAGACATTCACTCACCGGGTGCCCACCTACCTCCTATACACCGTCCCCCGGGGCTGCCACCTCCCTCGCTCCTCTCTCCAGCTGCCCAGCAGGGACTGCAGCACCACGAAAACCCAGCCTGTGGCCCAGGCCTGGGTCAGAGCCGGCAAGGATTGAGAAATGGATGCTCGGTTCTCATCCGGAGGCCAGCCTCTGAGTCCGATCCCAGGCTCCGATACTTGAGTAGGACACAACATTCACCACCTGCTCTGGACAGGTGACTCAGGACAAATGTGTCCCACCTGGCATGGATTTGCTCGAAGACTCCCGACCTGAGCCATCTGACTGCTCCACGTGAAAAGGCTTGGTCCAAAAAGGGGGGCTGCCAGTGCTGAGCAGCTCAGCCTCAGAACCAGGGCCACCATCTGCTGGGCTGGCCGGCAACACCCAGGAGACAAAGCCAGTGCGGAGCCACAGAGCCGCAGTGAGGTTCCTCGGTGCACCCCAACTGCCCCTGCCTTCTTTGAACAATGAGAGCAGAAAGGTAATAAACATGACTCAGTGCCTGCAATGTGCCTGGCACACCGCTAGGAGCTTTCCATAAACCGCACCACATGTTGGGAGTCGCAACACACGCCTATAATCCCAGCTACCCGGGAGCCTAAGGCAGAAGGATCACTTGAGCCAGGGGTTCAAGATCAGCCTGGGCAGCATAGCGAGACCTCATCTCAAATTACGTAAAAATGCAGTAAAAAGGAAAAAAAAAAAAAGTCATCACACACAGTGCTGACATGAATCTGGTAAATATATCATATCTACTTTGCAGACAAAGAAAACCACTGCAAAAAAATTCACTGAGCACCTACTATGTGCAATGCTTGGTGATGTTGGGTTATAGTCAATCACTGGCTCAGCAAAGTCAAGCAGTTTCCCCAAGGTCACACAGTTAGCAAGTTAGCTAGCTAAAAGTCTAATTAAGATCCACCTGTCTCCAAAGTCCGGGCTTTTTCCATAGCATCTCATTTCCTGTCTGTGTCACCCTTTCCCAGAAACAACAAACTCTCAGAAGCTTATGTCACTCAGTGGTCCTCAGGCTGGCTGCGTCAGCAGCGTCTGCTAGAAATGCAAGTTCTCAGGCCCTCGCCTGGACCTTCTGGAGCAGCACTGGATGTGGGGCCAGCCCTCTGTTTTCACAAAGCCTTCCGATGGTTTTGGTGCGTGCTCAAATGTGAGAGCCCACGACCTCACGTATATACGAGCATGTTGAAAAATTGCAGCATAAAAGAATGGGACATTTTTGTGTGTGTCCTGTGGGCATTAGTGTCATGCAACCAGGTGCCTTTCCCCAACGTGTCCCTTGGAGAATCTAATCCTAGGGTGGCACTTAACCCATGTGCCGCCCCACAGAGCGTCCCACACCCTCCTAAGCTCAGCCTCTGTGAGCCCTGTGTACACGCCAGCCTGAGATTTCTGTATGGACCTCTCTTCTAAAGAATGGAGTTTTCCAACGCTCAACACCAAATGTTTCAGGGCTTCCTGGGGGCTTTAATGAGGGTGTAGGTGCAATCTGTAGGAAGCCCTTGAAATTCCACGAAAGGCTGCAAAGATCCAGCCACTGCCGCCAGAGAACCCAGGCCCCTGCTCACAGGGGAGGCATGGGAGGAGGGGACACTCTGAGGATAAAGCTCCCTTTGTCAGCAGGCACAGGGGACACTGTAGGGCTGAGTCTGGAGTGCAGTGAAGGAATTTCTAGATTGCGGGGAGTGAGTGCCTCTGTCAGTGTCGCCTGCTCAGCTCACACCCACAACTTCTCTCACAATGGCCTGGAGGTGGTGGGGCCAGGACAGGCAACGGGCCCCACTGCCATCTTGCTCCAGGACTATGGAGGCTGGCCTTGCTCTTCTCGGATCCTGAGGCCTGGGAGGGCCCCACAGCCCCCTCCTCCACTAATTCTCAGCTCTCTCTTATCATCGGTACCTGAATCTAGTTCCTGCCTCTCCCTCTGTTTTCAGAGAATCTGTTCTTTCTCACTCTCAGAAGGTAAATTTACTCCCAAGTGTAGCTGAGACTTGGCCCTGATTTTTCCTAACGCAGGGTGGTTTTTCCTCGAAGGTGGAAACTCTGGCACCCCTGCGCCCTTCAGGACACCCTGCAGAAGAAGAAGAGTCTCCGCCCTGCCCAACAGTCCACAGACCAGCTCACTGCCAGCCAGGAGAGAGGGGAGGAGGACGCAGCTGAGAGAGGCTGCCTGGTTAGAACCAGGAAGTTCAAGAACCACTTCAGGCTCAACCAAGACCTTCCTGGGCCATCTTGGTGATTCGGAGCCTTAGTTTGCTAAGACGAAAATTAGATGAAATTAATTTTCTGCCAGATGAAACTAGAAACTTCTATTGTGCCGTGTTATTGAGAGAATGAGGCAATGGACGAGGAAGCACACTGCCAACATCGGACCGAGCGGAAGCCTGCTCACCTTCTCGGCCCTTCCAGCCCACGGCGCTGAGACATCTGTTGTACAAGTGATTCTGATACTTGCTAAAGTTTCGTAACAATAGCCTGTATTTCCTTCCAATCCTCCCTTTCTTCAACTACAAAAATGTAATTTACAAAGGTAAATTTGTATTTCCCAAGGTTTTAAACAATGATAATTACAAATTTTAAAAAACTTCATTGTAAAACTTAAAATTACAATTAAAAATTTAAATTTATTTGTAAAAAATTTAAATCATAAAAATTTTTGGCCGGGCGCGGTGGCTCAAGCCTGTAATCCCAGCACTTTGGGAGGCCGAGGCGGGTGGATCACGAGGTCAAGAGATCGAGACCATCCTGGTCAACATGGTGAAACCCCGTCTCTACCAAAAATACAAAAAATTAGCTGGGCATGGTGGCGTGTGCCTGTAATCCCAGCTACTCAGGAGGCTGAGGCAGGAGAATTGCCTGAACCCAGGAGGCAGAGGTTGCGGTGAGCCGAGATCGCGCCATTGCACTCCAGCCTGGGTAACAAGAGCGAAACTTCCTCTCATAAAAAAAAAAAAAAAAAAAAAAAAAAAAAAAAAAAAAATTAATTACAAAAGTAATACACGTTGGTCGTGGCAGTAAAGATATTCAGAGGGCAAAAAGAAGGTGTGTCCTTAAAATGGCACAAGAGTCACCTCCTGTTCTGTTCAAACAACAGCAAAATAAGGAGCAGCAGGCCCCAGCTTCCGTACTGAGCATTCTGTCAACAGCAAGCCCTTTTCCCTTACCGAGTCTCAGTGTCCACGTCCACAAAATGAGAAGAGCGATCTGACAGCGCTGCTCACAGGTCTGAGCATGGAGTGGTCTCGCGGTCTATAAAATGCCTTGGGAATTCTTTATGCTGTGCACTTCCCGTCATGAGAACTGTATTGTCATGATGCAGAATATATGTTGACGATTTTAACTAGCAATGTATCATCACGACATGATGATAATCAGTTCTCTCCCCATGTAGCACTTTCGACTTAGAAGGTTGAGGCCAAAACGTGACGATTTTTAGTGTAAGTCCCCACTTAACACATGCAAACACTGAGACTCAGAGAAGTCACACCAATAAGAAGTGTGCATCCAAGCTTGTGCAGTCAGAAGCAACTGGTCCCTTGATTCCTGCTCCTGGGTTCTCACCCCCTCTTTCCCTGGCCTGCAGCAACATATAGATTCAAACCAAAGGTTTGAACTTCATACAAAAACTCCAGCTGACTTCCATCTAGACTATGCTGCCCTCTCTCTGGCCTTTTCTTCTTTCAGACTGTCCTTCTGGGTTATATCCTTTCAAAGTAATTCCATAACTAAGGTACTATACAATGCCAACAAGCAACGGAAGCCAGTCCACGGACAAATACACCCTGCCCGTGCCAGCAACTCCCAAATTCACTTCTCCGGGCTTGGACTTCCCCTTGAATTCTAACTCTTTTTTTCTTACCACGTGCTTCACATCTTCAGCTGGGCTTTAACTTGCATTTCAGAAATAACACTGCCTGGCTTTTATTCAGTGAGGCGAAAAAAAAAAAAAAAAAAAAAAGGAACACTGTCAAACATTTCTTCCCTAAGCTTCCACATTTTAGTGGTTGTCACTAACATCCATCAATTTCCCAAGCCAAAATCCTCAGTATCAAGAAGGGAAGAACACTGTCTCTGAAGCCAAAATTCCTGGGTGCATCTCACAGGTCTGTCCCGGCCCAGGTGCATGACCAGAGGCAGGCAAAGAGGCGCTTCTCTGTGGACTGGTTTTGACGTCTACAGGATGGCTGGTGAACTAACATCTACCTCACAAGTTTTACTTAGGACTAAATGAAGTGATACTGGTAATGTTCTTAGAACAGTGCCTGCCAAAATAAGCCCTCTGTGAGCCTTTATGAATCTTGATTCCTCCATGTTTCTGACCTTCCACATCACATTTGGTTTCTCAGTGATTCCCGTTGGCTCTATCCCCAGAAGCTATCCCAGTTTCTACCTGCATCTCCATCTTCACTGTCGCCACCCTCCTCTTACCAAGCCCGATTATGGCTTTCACCTTCTAGCTGGGAATGGTCCCTACTTAGACCTTCATAATCCATTTTTCACACAATAGCAGGTAAGCTTTTTGAAAATATAAATTGGATCATGACATTCACTGGCATAAAACTTGCAAGGGCTTTGAATTGCTTTTTTTTTTTTTTAAGACAGTGTCTTGCTCTGTGGCCCAGGCTGGAATGTAGTGGCATGATCATAGCTAACTGCAGCTTTAAACTCCTGGCTCAAGCAACCCTCCAGCCTTAGCCTCCCGAGTAGCTAGGACTACAAGCACATGCCACCACATTTAGCTATTTTGTCCTTTGTATTTTTTGTAGAGACATGGTCTCTCTCTCTGTTTTGTAGAGACATAGTCTCTCTCGTGGTCTCTCTATATAGATATATGGTCTCTCTCAAGCTTGGCCTCAAGCAATCCTCCTCCTTGGCCTCCTAAAGTGCTGGGATTTAGGCATGAGCCACTGCACCCAATCTCTATTTAAAAATTCGAATAAACTGTATTGTTCTGAGCAGTTTTACGGTTATAGAAATATCGCACAGAAAGTACAGAACTCCCAAATACTGATCTCCCTCTCCACACACACAATGTCCCTTACTATGAACATCCTGCGTTGGCATGGTACATTTTTACAGTTGATAACCCAGGACTGATACATGATTATTAGCTGAAGTTTGTGGCTTCCATGACGGTTCACCCATTGCATTGTGCAGTGCTACAGGGTCTGACACGTGCGTAGCGTCAAGGAGCCGCCACTGCGGTATCATACAGAGGGGTGTACTGACTGCCCTAAGCATGCCGCGCGCTCCACCCCTTCCAAAGACTTCGCATTGCTTTTTCAAAAGAATACCCAGATTCTTTACAACGTCCCAAAGGAGCGACATGATCTCACCTCGTTTATCTCCCAACTTCAGTTTCCACCTCTGGCCCCTCCCGCTCCCGGCATCCCACAGCCGGCTTGGCTCTTTCTCAAATAAGCCGTGCCCCTGTCACCCTATGGCTTCTGCCCTAGCTGTCTTCTCTCACAGGAAAGTTTTACTTCCAGATTTTCCTCTGGCTGGCTCTTCCCTGCCTCCACATCCTAAGTGAGATCTTTCTCGTCCACTCAATCTAAACTAGCCCCCGGGCACCCACTGCTTCCTCTGCTGCTTTTATTTTCTTCATAGGACTTGCCACCATGTGAAGGTGTCCTGTTAGCTACTTGGGTACTCACGTACCATCCATGCCCCCATCTAGAGTATGAGCCCTCCACACAGGGACCTCATCAGCCTGTTCACCGTGGGGTCCTCAGCACCAGAGTATGGATGGCCTCTAATGGTTTGGTAAACATTTACTCCGTGAATCAATATAAATGAATGAATAAATAAATGACGAATGCCACGTAATGAGTTTCTACATTTGTTTGCAGTTGCGAGTTTACAAAGAGCTCCTCTAGACATTTCCTTAGTATACTTTATGTGAGTAGGCCCAGGTTCAAATGGAATTTTAAACACATATTCACAGTCTCTCTCTTAGCTCCTAGAACCCACAGATCAGGGAACAGAATGTTCTCTCCAAGGGAAGCGAGCATTCACGACCTTCTGATTGTGACAAGAAGAATCACTTGGTTTAACTCACGGCTCTAAGACAAAGAAGAACACTGAGATTTAAAACCTTGGCTGACTGATACGCAGGAGCAATCCATTGTGCAGCACGGGCTGAGAGCCAGCGTGGAGGCTGAGGCAACTCCATCGTGGGTGCTTATCCCCTATATTGGCTTCTGATTAACTCCAGTTCCAGGACAGTCTCTTCAGGTTTCTATTCTACCTACTGCTGCTTGTGTAAGTGCATGTACTTATCCTGCCCTTAGGTCAAAACAACCTTGATGTTATTGTACTTACCACAAATCCCACCCTTGAGCAATTCTCCTACGCATTCCTTCTGAAGCCCTGTACCCTTTCCCTGTGATAGATACACCCTGGGGCTGGGGTGTCATGGCAGGGATCCCCCATCTTGTCTCATCAGCCTAGACACAGACATGGCTTCTGTTCCTAAGTCCCTATTCAACACTGCTTTCTAAGAAACTGGGTTTGTCAGCTTCTCTCTCTGGCCCCTCAACTTCCTCAGCCTTTGGGGGTAGGTTTGCATAGACCTGCTCACTGCAAACAGCCAGACACAAGGCGAAGCACCATCGCACAGTATCTAGTGCCACAACTCCCTTGGAGGGTTGGTCCTGCAATGATTTCCCCTTTTTCTTATGAGAAAGGGAGGAAGAGACATCCCGGGGAGTAAAACAACTTCCCCAAAGCACAGAGCCAGGAGGTTAACCCAGGATCATCTGCCGACAAAATCCAGTCGGTTCTTGTCCTTGTAACAAAATCTGAGTGAGAAAACATTGCCGTGCTGATGGGATGGAGAGATCGATAGGTCTATAGATCCCTGCCCATCCCCTTCAGCCCCATCACACGCGTGGGCTTAGAAAGGGTTAAATGCCACAGCGGGAGGGAGTGGTCAGTGCCTGGGTGGTGCTGTTTTTAAGGCCAAGATTAGGATGCTTTGCACAGCACCACCTGGCAAGAAGAAAAGGCCAGGTATTAATGAATGACGCACGAAGCGGGAGAAGGGGGCGAAGGGGGAGAATTTTCCACTCAGCAAGACTTTGGCAGGAACGGCGTGTTCAGTCTGGGGTCTCGCCTTTTACAAGGGTGTGGAGGCAGTTGAGTCCTTCGTCTTTTCTGGCCGTGACAGAATTGCCAGAGATGCCCCAGCCAGGGGCCCTGGCGCCCTCCCGCGTGGCTTCAGACTGGACACGGGCGGAGCCCGAGGTGGATGGCGCCTGGCTGTTCAAAGCAAATATTTCTCCCAAGCTTTCAGTCTTTCTGCCCACACAAGTATCTGAGGAACGCCGCTTCCTGCCTTGCATCAGAAAGCAACATTTTTAAAGATTAAGAAATCCCTACTTTTCTTCTCTTAATTTGTTATTGTCAGGACACGACTGACTCAATAGGTAAAAATTTTAAATCCCTGCCCAAGGACACAGGCTTGTCTCCCCATGCTCAAAGTTCCCCCAGAGGCTGTGTGCGTCCTTCCATCTCCACGTGTCAGCGCACTCTGCCCTTTCTAAGCAAGGCACTCAATCAGCTCTGCCTCCCAGAGAACTCTCCTGTGTTTTTCAGGGTTTGGCTCAGAATCACCTCCTCCAGGAAGGCTTCCCTGACACCCACTCCCAACTCACACATTAAATCAGGAGTTGCCTTGACTGGGCACAGTGGCTCACACATATAATCCTAGCTCTTTGGGAGGCTAAGGTGGGAGAATCACTTGAGGCTAAGAGTTCAAGACCAGCCTAGGCAACACAGCAATATCCTGTCTCTACAAAAATAAAAATAAAAAATTAGCTTGGCATGGGCTGGGTGCGATGGCTCACACCTATAATCCCAGCACTTTGGGAGGCCCAGAAGGGTGGATTGTTTGAGGTCAGGAGTTGGAGACCAGCCTGGCCAACATGGTGAAACTCCGTATCTACTAAAAATACAAAACTTAGCTGGGCTTAGTGGTACGAACCTGTAATCCCAGCTCCTCTGGAGGCTGAGGCAGGAGAATTGCTAGAACCCAGGAGGCAGAGGTTGCCTTGAGCCAAGATCTTGCCACTGCACTCCAGCCTGGGTGATGGAGTGAGACTGTTTCAAAAAAAAAAAAAAAAATAGCTTAGCATGGTGGCATGTGCCTGTAGTCCCAGCTACTCAGGAGGCTGAGGCGGGAGGATTGCTTAAGCCCAGGCTTAAGTCAGTAGGTCGAGGCTGCAGTGAGCCTTGATCACACCACTGCACTCTTTATTGCAATAAGTAAGAAATGAATAAGGATCTGCCCTCTTGTGCTCTCAGAGCACTCCATGCTGAGTGCTCTCATTCATGTGTCTGCTTTTTCCAGGAAGGAATAAAGCCTTGCTGCCGGGGACTGTGTCATATCTTTCTTTGTAGCCTTGGTATTGAGCATAGTACCCGACACAAACTGGATGCAAAGTGAGAGGAAGGGATGAGAAGAGGAAGAGAAAGAAGAAAACAAGGCAGGAAGGAGGGAGGGAGAGACAGATTCTTTGTGATCAGATACGTAGAACACAGAGACAATTTAGACACGTAAACACACGCATCTAACCTGATAAAGGCGCATGTATCCAAGTGTACACTCTAGTCACAGGCAGACCTTGCACTGAAAAGAGCACTGGGCGAGGAGTCCAGCAGCCTAAGTTCCTATCCCCTGAGCTGCTGTGACTCGTGTGTGACCTGGAGGAAGCCAGTCCTCTTTCTGAGCATCAGCTTCCTCATCTGTAAAATGGGTTATCATGAGACTTTTACAGAATGCTCTCACTGCCCGAAATATCAGCGCTGCCTTCTCTCAGCTCCATCTTGCCCGCAGTGCCCCACACACCCTCTGCAATGGGAAGAAAAGAAAAGCAGGGTGCGAGAGCCAGAAATCCGTGTGTCCATACTCTCCCCTCTTAACACCACGGCAATTCAGACACGTGAAAGCACACCTGCCCGGCCCTGCCTGCCGTCCGTTTTGTGCTGCTTCTGCGTTCGTGTCGCCAGTGCCTCCTCCGCCTGTTCTAGTCTGGACCGCAGCAGGAAGTATGAGGACAACCCTAGTGGGGACAGCTTGGCACCTATCACCGGGCCTCAGGTCCTTGGGGGCCCAGGTGAGGCCCTCAGGACAGACAAGGACACAGAGCTTCAAAACAGCGGGCACGAAGCAAGGGGCTGCTTTCCCACGACGGGGCCCCTGCTCCTTCTCCCCGGTCTTGTCAGTTTCTAACCTCACTGTCAGAAACCCAAACTGCAACCCTAACCCCAAGAGATGCCCAGGACCGCTCTCTGTACCTTGTCGTCCTTTAGCCCAGAATAACCCAAGCTTGGTGCAGCTCTCTGGTCCCAGAACCCCCAAAGTTTGCACTTGAACTGATTATGAGGTCTGCCCACCACAGCCAGGGGCCTTTACAGGCAAGTGTTCTGGTCAAAGGAGGACAAAGTGGGTACCACGCTTTATTTAATCAGGCCTTTAAAGTTAGCAACACGTTGTGTATTATCAGCAAAAATTGAAAGCAACGGAGAAGGGCACAAGAGAGCTTTTTGGAGTGATGGTGACGGTAATTTCTTTTTTTTTTTTTTTTTTTTTTAGACAGAGTCTCATTCTGTCACCCAGGCTAGAGTGCAGTGATGTAATCATGGCTCACTGCAGCCTCAACCTCCCAGACTCAAGCAATCCTCTGGCCTCGGCCTTCCAAGTACCTGGGACTACAGGTGTGCACCATCACACACAGCTAATTTTTAATTTTTGTAGACACGGGGTCTTGCTATGTGGCACAGGCTGGTCTTGAACTCCTGGACTTCAGCCATCCTCCCGCCTCAGCCTCCCAAAGTGTTGGCATGACAGATGCGAGCCACTGCACCCAGCCAGGGATGACAACATGTCATCCTTGCTAGGAGTGTGCTTTACACTGGGGTATACACTTGTGAACTGAATGGTGCACTTAAGAGACATACGTTTCGCTGCATGTAAATCTTACCTAAAAGATCAACAGCCACCAAATACTGAAAGGTAATTAGATGTATGCTGAAGTCAAGTTCCACCCTGGAAGATTCCCCAGTATAAGTAAGTGCGTACACGTAGTCTACCTTGAAAGGGAGACCGCTCGTGTCCTCACTCCACTTTCTACCAGAAAGGGAGCCAGTGGGGCTGCTTTGGGCCCTGCGGTATGCTTTATTTCACCCCCAACTTATTTGGAAATACATTCAAAAAGTAAGATGGATAGTCAGGTGTGGTGGCTCACTCTTGTAATCCCAGCACTTCCCTCCCTGCTGAGGCAGGGAGGATCACTTGGGACCAGGAGTTTGAGGCCAGCCTAGGCAACATGATAAGACTTCATCTCCATATTTTAAAAAGAAAAAAATGAACAAAAAAATAAGATGGATACATGGATGGACAGAGGGATGGAGCGATGGAGAGACATGATACAGCAAATATAGTAAAATGTGATTTGTAGAATCTAGATAATGGACATATGAATATTGACTACAATTCTTTCCACTTTTCCGTATGTTTGCAAATGTTTGTAATGATATTTTGGAAAAAAACAAAATTGAGAGCAAGTCAAGAAGCCAATAATATGGGGAATGGTTAAATAAATTACAACACAGGCATCTGATCTGATTTTCTGAGGTTGGGAAGAGTAGCTGTTCAGATAACTTTGTCAGAACTGTGAAGTTATCCGCAACCCAATGCTGAGTGGAAACATTGGCCTGTGAGCAGTATGGAAATGCAGAAGGCTCCCGATGCTTTTTCAGCTGCATACTCCCTGCGGAGACTACAGGCTTTAGAATGGAATAGACTCATCTGGGTTCAAATCTGTCCTGCCACTCATCACCTGGATAAACTCCCCGCGCCTCATTTCAGTTCATCTGGGAAATAAAGACAGCAGCATGTACCCCACAGCACTGCGGGGAAGATCAGAGTCGGGGCTCATGAAGGATGGTCCTAAATCAATGCCTGGTGCTGAAAGCCCTCAGGAAGAGGGAGCTGCCGGTATTCCTGAGGGCCTTCCAGGGTTCAGGATGAGGCCCCTCGTAATGAGGGATGTACACCGAGGAGTTGCTGATACACAGGCAGAAGCTTTCCCCAGCAGCAAAAAGCTCTTATTCCCTTAGCTAACAAGTCACCATATATTTTTTTCAGATGCTGTAAGAAAAACAGACTGGATGGATGTACACTTAAAAAACTCACAGTGGCCAGCTTAAACTGGTAAGATAGGACCCACTTCTCTTTTCCCATCCCTGTTCTACAATTCGCGTTTGCTTCTCCATCCCCGCCCCAGCCTAACTCCCACACATCCTCCAGAAAACAACTCAAACAGCATCTCCTCAGGGGAGCTCCACGCGGATCTGCCAGACTAGGCCAGTTCCCCTGTTACAGCCT
Organism: Saimiri boliviensis; assembly: GCF_048565385.1. Taxonomy (NCBI): domain Eukaryota; kingdom Metazoa; phylum Chordata; class Mammalia; order Primates; family Cebidae; genus Saimiri; species Saimiri boliviensis. The sequence continues at coordinate 126,896,351 of NC_133453.1, read as the reverse complement.
CCCATACAATTTGACCCTCTTTGCCTTTATACATATGTGTGTTCAGTTGTTTGTTTAATGTGTCCCATTAGATCCCCAGAGCCCAGCATAGCGCTCGAAGCATAGAATACTCTAAGAAATAAATTCCAGACTGGGCACAGTGGCTTACCAGCCTGAGCAACATAGGAAGACTCCGTATCTTCCTACGGAAAGTAAAAAATTAGCCAGACATGGTGGTACATTCCCGTAGTCTCACCTACTAAGAAGGCTGAGGTGGAAAGGCTGCTTGAACCCAGGAGGTTGAGGCCATAGTGAGCCATGATCATGCCACTGCACTCTAGCCTGGGCAACAGATGAGATCCTGCTGAAGCAAAAGAAGGAAGGAAGGAAGGAAGGAAGGGAGGGAGGGAGGGAGGGAGGGACGGAGGGAGGGAGGGAGAGAGAGAGAGAGAGAAAGGAAGGAAGAAAAGAAAGAAGGGAAAAAAAGAAACAAAGAAACAAAGAAAAAGAAAAAAAGCGATGAAAATGAATTCCAAGTGTTTGGGAAAGTGATTTCAGTCTGTATATTGAAAAGTAAATAGGAAATTAGGAGGAGACGGAGAGGAATAAAACTGCATCCACGCTTGTCCCAGGCAACATGACATAGCTCTTAACTATCAAAGCCATATGGCAGTGCCTCATGTGGTTTCACATTCTTTCTGGGAGAAACGTCAGGGTGCGGGAAGGTGTGCGGCAGAATCCTCCTCGAACCCCGCGCCCCACCCGCCAGCCCTCTGCTTCTCACAGGCCCAGCCCCTCCTTGCTGACAGCTGGCCAAGTCCCAGGGATCCCCAGGTATCTTGAGTCCCATTTTCTAGCAGAAGGGCTCAAGGCACCGGTGGTGGAGACCATAGGACCAACCATTGTTGAGAACACATCCCACCACCATGGCCACGTGCTCAGAATCTGCACGCGTGAGACAGCAGAGCTGGAGTGTCCTTAGAGGCCGTCTCTAGTCCAACACCCTTCCATCCGCTTCATAGACAGAGACACCGAGTCCCAGGTATGGAAAGGGGTTTATCCAAAGTCGCACCATCATGCAAGGGTTTAACGACAGGTGGCCATGCATGTGAATGCCCAGTCTTCTAACAGCCTAACTCGAAGAAAAAAAGACACCGCATGAAATGTACTAAGTAGACGATGGAGCATTGCCCAGGTAGCTCCTCACCCCTGGACTGAGGCGCTCAGTCGCACGGCTGACATAAGGGTTGCCTGTGATAACTCATAACTGAGTCCCTCTCCAGAATCTGCCTTCAGCCAGAGACAGCTACCTCGCCCAAGGTTATGCCTGGGTTCTGGGGGCAGCCCACAAGCAATGGCTGGCCACTCGCTGGAGGGATATCAAATCCCTCGGATCCGCTGGATCCACTGAGGCTGGTGTTGCAATTGCATCACAGCCCAACGTCTCCATGTTTCTGGTTCTGCCTCCCTCACCCTGCCCTGGTGGTGTTTCCAGAGCACGCACCAATGAACTTCCTGTACGCAAATCTGTCTCAGCATCTGTTACTGGGGAAACGCAACCAAAGGCGGGGTGCAGCCAGAGGCAGGAAGTGGTAAGACGTCCCTGTGAATCAGAGTGAACAAAATGGTTTCACCGAACACTGAGCCCCTAGTGAACACCAGTCCCACCCTCGAAGATCCCCCGTGGAAGTAAATGCATCTGTGGAATCTGCCTGCAAAGGGAGACCGTCTGAATGCTCATCCCACTTTATTCTAAGCAAACAGCCAGGGCTACTTGAGCCCTCAAGCACTCTGTTCTTCATCCTCAAACCTGTACGTCTGTGATCGTTGCTGTGTCAGCACAGGGGAACGGCCTGCTTAGGAGAGGTGGCGTGTCCTCTGAGTACGTACACACTTTTGGGTCATTTCACAAACTTTATCTTAGCTATTGCTTCTGCCTTCCTGTGAGGGAAGAATTTATGACCACTGTTTTGCAAAGGAGGAAAGTGAGCCTTTGAATACCTTTTCCAAGATCAAGGAACCTGTTACCTTCAGACCCAAGACTCCATCCCAGGTGGCCACGCCCCACGGTCCAGGGTCTTAGTATAGGGAACTGCACCCCACTGCCTTTCTTCACACTTCAGCGGATGCCTTAACGGAGCCTAAGCAAGTGGATGCCAGGGTTCTAGCCATATCTTTCTGCAGCTGGAAAAGTCGGAATAGGCCTTTGACTCACTTCCTTCTCCTTTCTAAGGAAAACCATGTGTTTACTCTCTTATGCCAAAGTTACAACAGAGCTGAAGTTTCGCCAGGGTTAACTTTCAGAGTTGGGCAGAAGGTGAAAACCCTTTGCCTGATGCCGGTTTATATTTCCAGAGCCAAAGAAGAAGACTGTAATAAGAAACGCTCTCATCTGTTGGGCTGTACCTGCAGGGAGGCAGGGGGTCTGGATGGGAGCCCCTCCCAGTTCTCAGATCTGCTCCAGAGATCTGCGCTCCGTTCATTTCTCCCGGAGCTGAGCAGCACCCTCTTCTGTTCCGCTTTGCTGAAACTGGAGCAGAGCTGGTGGAGACCCTGACAGCTACAGCATTTTAGACACTGATGCCTCTGCCCCTTGAAGAAGCAGCCAGGTCACATGGAAAGCCGCTGCCCCGGACAGCTTCACTCTCACCCCCTGTGGGGGTCCTGCAATCCCCTTCACCTCTCTGCCAAGCACATGGTGAGCACTCAGCCAGCCACTGCAAAGACAGGCACTGTGTCCTATTGCACCACACACGTGTGCACACACACACTCACACACTCACTCAGATACTACACAGTGTGACCAAAACCATGTTTCCATTCCTCTGGGAGGATGTCAGGAAGGGTCCACCCTTCCATCTCAACCTGCCCACGAACCCCTTGGGACAGCAGAAGGAGGTCCACTCACCGTTCTTCCTTCTCGGGAAGACTCTCTTCTGCAAACTCATCACACAGGCTTTTGAGGAAGGGAGAGCGAGCTGGGAAAAATTTCTCCAAACCAGGATCAGGGTTCCATGGGAGGATCGATGGCAGCTTCTCGGCTGGAAGTATTTGAATATGAGTTAAAACTACAAAGTAACTCCTCGTTAGAACTGTTTTTTTTCCTCGGCAGGGAGGGAGAAAAAAAAATCCCTTTCCCTCTGCCAGAAAATCTTTAACGTTTCACAACGGTCGCTTCCAACTCCTGCCCTCCTTGAGAAGCAAATGTGTATAAAGGCAATGTTATTTCACTGAATCAAGCCCTCAGATCATAAGCCTTTTCCTGTACCACAAACAGAAATGTAAAACCTCAAACTTTCCTTTGGACTTGGAGTCTGCTGGGAGAGGGCAGAAACAACCCTTTCTGAGTCTAACGTATGGAAAATGTGCCACACTGTTTAGCTCATCCCAGGCACTTGAATCTCTGCTCCCCCCTTCCACTTTTTTAAAATGCGTTCTGGCGTGTTTATGTAATTGCATGGGGTAAACACAACACCTACAATCCTTGCCCAAAGTTGAAGTGATTCATTTTCTCCTTCACACACACCACACACAAACACAGTGCCTGTTTAATCCAAGTGAAAACGCCTTTCATAAAATCTGCAAAGAGCTTGCGCAGAGAGACCCACAGTGAATGCCGCCTGTGTCCCGAGAAGGGCAGTTGGGCTCGGGGGAAGGTGGAGGCTGACTTTAATCAAGAAAAACAGAAGGGCTCTGACTCCTGCCATGCCAGGACAAAAAGCGGATAAAAGAAAAAGGGCCGTGGGCCCTGGGTAACGGTGCTATAAAACCTTTCCAGGCTTCTCTACCCAATTTCCTCTGCTTGCCTTCTCAGACCAGGACATTTTATTTTTGGATTTGGACAAGCTGTACTATTATTTTAAATGACCAATTTGACCGCTGGGTTAAATAAATCCTTGGATCACCATTGGAAAGACCAAAAGAATATACAGTGAGTGAGCAAACAGAACTGAAAACTGAGAAAGGAATATCCACCCCTCTGGTGGAAGACTGTGATGATTTTGTGGACATAGCGATGTGAGACTGCATTGAAGGGAAAGCCTGCCCTGTGTGACAGAGAGAGAAAAACTTTCCAGGAAAGCAAGTGAGACAGATCCTGGTTATCCGTCGCCAGCCAAGGGCCTCAGGTCTTTTGGGGATGGGCCCCCTGCCATGGTGCCTTTGGCCTCAATATCACCACTACCACTCAGGGGTCCAAAGAGTCGTGGCCACTGGCATCACCGTCACTCTGTTCAATCCACTTCCAAGTCACTGTGACTCGCCTACACCCTCTGCACCCCTCCCCACCACACAAATGTACTTTAGAGAATCATTTCTCAAGGCAGCACTGCAGGTTGCCAGAAAAACTCTGCTATCAGCACCTGGAGTCAGAACAGCTCCCTGAGAGACATGTCACCCCTGGGTGAGGGTGGGGACCCCGCACTGGCACTTCCCGGCCCTTCCTTAGGCTGAGTAATGAATGAACAGCCTGGGCTCTGAAACTGTGGGATACTGCAGCTGTGCCATGAGCACTGTGAGGGCGGAAAACTAGCCTTTCGTTTTAGTGGTGGTCAATGGCAGCAACAATAGGCTAAATAAATTCTGGGAATACTGCAAATACTAAGATGACATGAGGCTGGGACAGTGGCTCACGCCTGTAATCTCAGTGCTTTGGGAAGCTGAGGCAGGTGGATGGCGAGGTCAAGAGATCGAGACCATCCTGGTCAACATGGTGAAACCCCGTCTCTACTAAAAATACAAAAATTAGCTGGGCATGGTGGCAGGCGCCTGTAATCCCAGCTACTCGGGAGTCTGAGGCAGACAAATTGCTTGAACTTGGCAGGTAGAGGTTGTAGTGAGCTGAGATCGTGCCGCTGCACTCCAGCCTGGGTGACAAAGTGAGACTCCCTCTCAAAAAAAAAAAAAAAAAAAAGAAAAAGAAAGAAATTAAGATGATATAATAAAGTAAGATGTATTGCCATAGAAACATGTCCGCATTATATTATTAAGTGAAAAAAACCATATACAAAAACAGGGTATAATTATGATCCATACATATGGAACAAGATCAGAGCTGAAGAATATAATTGAGTTGTTTTTTATTTTCACCATGAGCTTTTCAGTATCCTCTTGGGCTTTTCACTTTCAATTCATACCATCTATAGGATTAAAATTAAATCAAAGCATAGGCTTTAGAATTCCTAAGCAGACTTTGTTAAATCAATAGCAAAGAGTATAATCTTGAAAGCCATGGTTTGCAATGATATGAATCAAGCCTTTGACGAAAGTAGGATGAACAGAAAAATGGCTTCTCCAGAGATGTCCACATCCTGAACCTGGGAACGTGGGAATATGTTAGGTTACATGGCAAGTGGGGATTAAGACTGCAGGTGGAATGAAGCCTGTGACTCAGCTGACTTCGAAATAAAGGAGTCATCCTGGATGATCCAGGCTGGTCTAGTGTAATCGCAAGTATTCTTAAAAGTGGAAGGGATCAGCCAGGGGCAGTGACTCACACTTGTAATCCCAGCACTTTGGGAGGTCCAGGTGGGCAGATCACCCGAGGTCAGAAATTCAAGACCAGCCTGACCAACATCGTGAAACCCTATCTCTACTAAAAATACAAAAATTAGCTGGACATGATGGCACATGCCTGTAATCCCAGCTACTGGGGAGGCTGGGGAGGCTGAGGCAGGAGAATCTCTTGAACCTGGGAGGCAGAGATTGAAGTGAGCTGGGATCACACCATTGCACTCCAGCCTAGGCAACAATAGTGAAACTCCATTTCAAAAAAAAAAAGTGGAAGGATCAGAGAAGCAAATGCCTCAGCAGTCAACATAGTGAGGATGGTCATGGACAAAGGAGGGACCGACAGGCGACATCTGTAGTGAATTCCAGCAGAGAGGTAACTGTGAGTTGTATGCACCTTCCAAACACAGAGGCTCAGCAGGGAAAGTCCTGAATGAAATGAGTAGTTACCCGGAGGAGACTGTGTTTTCAATTAAGAGTGAAGGGAGGCAGAAGAGGAGGTTAGAGCCAAAGTGAGACTTGAAGATGCTCTGCTGCTGCCTTTAAAGATGCAGGAAGGGGCCACGAGCCAAGGGAATGCAGGTGGCCTCCAGAGGCTAAAAAGCAAGGAAATGGATTTTCCCTTCCAGCCTCCAGAAAGAAGCATGATCCTGCTGTCACCTGGATTTTAGCCCAAGAAGACCCATTTTGGGCTTCTGACCTCCAGAACTGTAAGCTGATAACTTCGCTTTGTTTAAGTCACTAAATTTGTGTGGCTTATCCAAATAAATACATTTGGATTTGTTTTTGTTTCTTCAATGCCAAAAGCTTGGCTTTGACTACAAAGAGAAAAGCCCGGAGGTTACAAAGCACAAAATTTATGTCATCAAACGATTTTGGGAAGAACATGAGATGCTATCGGAGCAGCTTTTTTTCTTATCCAAAAGCAGATAAAACTCTGCCCAGTTCAATGCCACAGGTTGGAGCCTGAGAGGGACTCTGCCCACTCTGCTCCTTTCCAAGGTTGGCACCAAGAGATGGGGCCATACACACTGGAGAAAAGAGCTCAGAGACCTGTGCCCACTCCCTGCCAGACATTCTGCGAGAAAAGAGCCGCATTTGTGTGTCAGTCTACACCGAGTAGAATATCCACCTGGGGTATTTAGACAAAGATTCTGGGACACTCTCCTGAGTCTTCCGTCGGGGGTAGGAGTACAGCTGAAAGTTTCCTGTGCCTCGAAGAGGTACCCAAAATTGTCCAGATGTGCCAGCTGCCCCAAGGAGCTCTTGACAGTCAGACGCAGAGGAAACAGGATGACCTTTACGGATCAGAGAACCAGGTGCCTCAGCAGCCCATGTGATGAAGCTGGAATCTCCCTGGACAAAGGACCATGTCCTTTGAGGTTAACATTTCCGAGTTTGCAGCAGTGTTGAAATTAAGCTACAGCTGTGGGCCCATTGCTTTTGGCCTCTTGGCTTAAGCATCACATGCACATGTGTCTCAGACGAAAGACCCTTGACACTGACTTCTGAGTTTCTACCGCCAGCCCCAGGAAGAGGCCCCAAAGCACCAGGCTTCTTTGCACAACCCCTTCCTCTCTAGACTATGTCCCCCAACCTGGGAGAATGGGTGGGGATCAAATGGCACCATCCCAATTATAATCACAAATTAGAAAAGCTGGAATGAGCCTTGGGGGATTGGGGAGAAACCACATTTGGGAGGTCTTCTCTTTCCTTCATTCTTTCCATGTGACCTCTTCCCATACACAAACCCAAGTCTTTGCCATCTCTCCCCTGCATACAAGGAGCTCAGGGAGCAGTTTTTTTGTTTCACCCAAGCATCTACAACAAAGAACGAAAGGTCCCGCCTCTTACTAGTTAAACCACCTGGGGAGAGACATAACTTCAACCACCCATATACGCTCCAATTTCTGTTCCCCTCTTGGCCACTGGCTGTGCCCCCACTAGCAGTACATCTTACTGGCTCTCAGCACGGAGAGCTTGTTGGTGTCCCACACACACTCAACCGTCCCTTGGACTGTGATCCCTTCAGATGAGTGGGTCCCCTTCCTTAGCTAGTCCGTGTGTCCCCAGCCCCACAGGGCTACGGACACAGATGCTCCCAGTTGCTGCTGGGCCCTCTCTCCCCAGCTGATTGTGAGCTGATTGCGACTGGGCTGCCAGGCAGGATGCTGGGGGCTCAGAGAGCTTGGCAGGTGAGGTGCCCAGCGACCCTCACTGCTGTGGGCATAGGACCTGCGTGCCTGGAGTGAGCCCCGAGGCTTCCCAAGTCTCACGTACTGGCCTGGTCTGCCTAGCCTGCCTCCCACTGCTGTTGCCTGGCCTGTGCTGCCCTGATGGACCTGGAGCCTGCCCTAAACCCTGCCCCTTGGCTGTGTGTTCCCTCTTGGTTAGCGGCCTCTAGCGTAGAGACTGGCCTGTACAGTCAGCCCCTACTTCATTCTCCCAAAGCCACAAGCTACGGCCCCTACCAGATTCAGCATAGGCCGCTTCCGTGGGACAGACAGCCCAAATCCAGTCCAACTGCACCACACCCTGTTATATAATGGATTCATATTGTTCCCAAGGGGCCAGACCCACAGCAGCCCCGGGACCGGTTCCCAAGGCTGATTTCCTCCCATTTCCCATTGCCTGGACCTCTGAGTTTCCAGATGATGCTGTCAAATCCCATTTAACACTTAAGGAGCTGAGCCACTGCCTGCCAGCATCATCCCAAGATCACAGACCTTTAAGACTTGGCTTCTTCATTCTCCATCGGGCCTTGTGTAGCAAATGGGCTGCAACACCTTCCGGGTCCTGTCATCAGAAGAGCCAGCATTGTCTCTCAAACCCTCGGCCACTTCCCACACATTCCCATGGAGATCTGCCACACTGCCTGGAGTGACATGTGACAACTTACACAACAGTGACCCCATGGGATGTGGGGGTGGCTCAGAAGATGCCAGTAAACTATCTTTCAGCCTAATGTGTGATTGTTGTGCCTTCAGCTCCTCGGACGGTAAGTGCACCTAAAAATCGGTGTTCTCCTTCAACCGGCTCATTCATTTTAAAATGTTCACTGCCTTCATCATTTATTTTTGCACTCAGAACATTATAGAGACAGACCATTACACCTATTTATGGATTTTGAAATCCTTTGCTACTTTCAACATTCATGTGAAGGACAAATTGAACCTCATTCAACTTTCAAAGAAGGGCAAAAAGCACAGGCTGACTTTCTAACCTTGGAGATTTGGAAATCCCAAATCTCAGGAAAAAGTCCCGAAGTTCCATCCAGCAATCTGTAATAGTGCTAGAAACCACAAACCTGCTTAACTATTAACTGCTAAACAATGATGGTCAATGCCCATACACCTCACACATTACAAAGAATGACTCTATCGCCACGACACTGTTTAATCCTCATAGTCTCCCCAGTGTTTGGACGTGGAAACAGAGTTCCAGAGAGATTGGGAGACTTGCATGGGGTCACAGAATTAAGAAATGATGGAGGTAGGACTTATACCCAATATTCTTATGTTATGACCAGAAAACTACCAATTACATGTTCTCAACCAAGAACTGAGCAGCTGCGTCAGTGAAAAGGACCTATCCCACCTGTGTCCGGAAGGAAAGGCAATAATCTTTGGTATCCATGCTAAGCCTTGGCCAAACATAGTCATGGAACCATGAAAGTCATAGCTTGAAGAACTTAGGGATGAGCCGATCCATGTGGTCTGCAAACTTCAAAGAGGATCATCTCTCTTTTTACAAATAACATCTCACATGAAACACCAATGACTAAACCTGCTAAATGTGAACCTGTTCTGGTTGAAGGCAAGATGGCGAAGATGATGATGATGATGGCAGTGGTAATCATGATTATGTTGGTGGTGGTGGTGATTATGATGACGGTGATGATGGTGATGGTGGTATAGTGATGATGGCAATGATGGTAGTGGTGGTGATGATGGTGATGAAGGTAGTAGTGAAATTAGTGATGATGGTGATCATAATAGCAGTGATGATAGTGATGATGGCAGTGGTGGTGGTGGTGATTATGATGGTGATGATGGTGATGGTGGTGGTAGTGATGATGGCCATCATGGTGGCGATGGTGATGATGGTGATGAAGGTAGTGGTGAAATTAGTGACGATGCTGATGATGGTGGTGGTGGTGATAATGGTGATGAAGGTAGTGGTGAAATTAGTGATGATGGCCATGATGGTGGCAGTGGTGATGATGGTGATGAAGGTAATGCTGAAATTAGTGATGATGGTGATCATAATAGTGGTGATGATAGTGATGATAGCAGTCATGGTGGTGGCGATTATGATGACGGTGATGATGGTGGTGGTGGTGGTTGTGGTGACGGTGATGGTGGCGGTGGTGATGATGGTGATGAAGGTAGTGGTGAAATTAGTGATGATGGTGGTCATAATAGCGGTGATGATAGTGATGATGGCAGTGGTGGTGGTGGTTATTATGATGATGGTGATGATAGTGATGGTGGCAGCAGTGATGATGGTGATGACAGTGACGGTGCTGATAGCAGCAACTATTTCCTGAGTGTTGACTCTGTGCCAGGCACTGTGTTAATCACTTCGCCTGTATTACCTCTCTGAATTAAACCAGGTTGTGGTCGGCGTCACATTGTAGAATGCCATCAAAGTTTGGTCATCTCCTCCAAACTAGACAAGAGCAGAGAAGAAACCGACAAATATCGATGGATACTTACGGCCACTATCTGGCTGACTGACTACGGCGGTTCATCCAGCCTGCCTGGTGTAGTAAAGGGAAGAAGAAGTGACTCCACTACCAGCACATACAGGGACCCAAGAAGCACTAGGGGAGCCAGAGAGTCACAAATGGCACCCAGGAATGACTTGGGGACCAGAACTAACATGAAAGTCCTGGGGTAATCCCTGGGGCATCATACCTTTGCTCCCCCTTGAGGTGGAGATAGGCAGGTAATAAATACACCATTTGGAAGATTAGGTTCTGCTCTTCCTACCTCAAGTCAGATTGGTCATGCGGAAATGACTGAGTTGTTCTAGCTAGGAAAACCTGGAGGAGGCAGAGGCTTTGGAATGCTGAGTATTCCAGCTCGTGCTGCCACAGAATGCTAAGCCAGTGGGGACAAAGGACTGTTGTCTGAATTCCACCTCTCCAAGGGAAACTGAATGTGTTTGGATGGATGTCAACCAGAAAGGGGCCAACGGTTCCCCCAAGGCAGTTTAAAGTACAGAGAGTTAGCACAAAAGGCCAGCGTTCCGTTCTCAAAGAAGGCCCCAGAGTCAAGTTGCAAAGATCAGATCTCAGCTCTATGTCCAAAAGTGGTGATTGCAGAACTACGAACACAGTGTGGGGGCAGACCGGATGCCTGAAAGGCCAGGAGTGAGCTCGAGGGAAGAGAAGAACTCCAACAATGAGAACACAGACTAGACCTCACGGAGGGAGTGACATTAGGCTTAGCCTCAGAGGTATTTCCAGTCCCTCCAGGGTGCCTTCCCAACGCCTTCCACGTCATTTCACACTTTTCCTTTACATCGACCACAGAGCCAAAAGAAATCAGTAGTGAGGCTGTCAAGCTTTGGAGGCTCCCCCAAATCAGCGCCACTATAGGCTTGAAGCTCACTCAGGTTACTCTCTCTCCACCATGTGCAGTGGACAGAGCCCCACTGTAGGCTTAGGGCTTACTGGAGTTGCTGGCTCCATCTAGATGTAGATGGCCTGCTACATCTGCAGTGGACACACCCCCACTGTTGACTCAGAACTCACTTGGGTCACTGCCTCCGTGCCTGCACCATCTGCAGTGAACACAGGGGACACAGCCCCACGGCAGGCTAGGAGCTCACTTGGGGTGCTGGCTCCATGCCCCGCTCCGTGTGCTGTGGACACAGCCCCACTGAAGGCCAGGAGCTCCAACTCAGGTCGCGGTTTCTGTGCCTGTACCGTGTCTACTCCAACAGTCTGTTTCTCTAGAGGCATTTTTTCACCTTTCCTCCTCCTTCTGCTGCTCCAGTGTCTACCTCCTTCTTCCTCTGCCCCTGAAACCTTAGCCGGTTCCTGTCCTTGCCCTTATCAAGAATCTCATTCGCAGCTGACACCCACCCTGCACTGCTGAGGAACCAAGGAAAAGGCCCACCTAGACCCCTGTGACTGAGTTGTCCTCCTCGGAGCCTCCTGTTGTCACCCTGTTGTTCTGACCAGTGCTACTCCTGTCCATCACCCATTGTCCTTCCACCCTGGTCCCGGAAAGGCTTGAGCCCAGATGCTATGGTCACTGTGCTTTGCCTCCAGGGTATTCGCCACTCACTCACACAGGTGAAACTTCCCACTCATCTAGTACCGGGAGAAGTTGTTACAGCCCCAGATCACATTGTTAGATGGTCACAGAACATGCTGTCTGTCTCTTTCCTCTTTCCTGAGACCACACTGGTAACAATTGTCACAAAATCAAAGCTCAGGTCAGGCACACCTGTAATCCCAGAACTTTGGGAGGCCAAGGTAGGCAGATTATTTGAGTCCAGGAGTTCAAGACCAGCCTGTGCAACATAGAGAGACCCCCCGCCCATCTCTGAAAAAAAGAAAATTAACTGGGGATGGTGGCATGCACCAGTAATCCCAGCTACTCCAGAAGCCAAAGTGAAAGGATTGCTTGAGCCCAGGAGGTTGAGGCTGTAGTGAGCTGTGATTGTGCCACTGCAAGCCAGCCTGGGTGACAGAGTCAGCCCCATCTCAAAAAATAATCATAATAAAGAAAGAAAAATCAAAGCTCAGATGCCATCTATGTGGTCCTCATTTCTCTGACAAATTAGATTTCAATTCTGTATCTAAAAAGAGCAACCTTCACTTCTTCCCAAGACGCCTTCGAGAGTCAGCAAACAGCAACTGAGCAGCAGCCGGACTTCCGTCCTCAGAACTCTCTACTGCAGACTGACAGAGGCAAGTACCTTACAGAGGGGTGATTTGGGGGATAAAGCTTAGCCCCGGGAGACGTGGACGCACAGGCCCTGCTGAGTCAGGTCAGAGAAACTCTGCATAGACAGATGAGTTAACTCTGAAGCTCAAGTGAGTTGGCCAGATGGCAAAGGGTGGTGGGCATGCTTGAGTCATGGGCATCAGTATGCACCATGGTACAGGGACGGGAAACAGGAGGATGAGTCCACAGATCACAGTCCAATAGATCAAGAATATTTCTGAGCCCCCCGTGTTTTCTTTACTAACGTCGTTACCAGATTCCCCATCACCCAGCCCAGATAACTGCGATCTATCCCTGACTTCTTCTTCATCTCAACTTTCAGCTCAAGTCCTGACAGTGATATTTTTTCTTTCTTTCTTTTTCTTTCTTGTTTTTTTTTTTTTTTTGTTTTTTGTTTTTTGTTTTTTTTAGATAGAGTTTACCCAGGCTGGAGTGCAATGGCACAATCTCGGCTCACTGCAACCTCCGCCTCCTGGGTTCACGCAATCCTCCTGCCTCAGCCTCCTGAGTAGCTGCGATTACAGGCACGTGCCACCATGCCCAGCTAAGTTTTTGTATTTTTAGTAGAGACGAGGTTTCACCATGTTGACCAGGATGGTCTCGATCTCTTGACCTCGTGATCCACCCGCCTCAGCCTCCCAAAGTGCTGGGATTACAGGCGTGAGCCACCGCGCCCGGCCTCTTTCTTTCTTTCTTTCTTTCTTTCTCTCTCTCTTTCTTCTTTCTTTTTCTTTCATTCCTTCCTTCCCCTCTCTCTCTTTCTTTCTCTTTCATTCTTTTTATTTTTATTTGAGACAGTCTTGTGCCATCGCTCAGCTGGAGGGCAGTCAAGCATCGCTCAAGCTCGGCTCACTGCAATCTTTGCCTCCTGGATTCAGGCAATTCTGGTACCTCTGTCTCACTAGTAGCTGGGATTACAGGCACACACCACCAAGATCAGTTGAAGATTTTTGTATTTTTAGTAGAGATGGGGTTTTGCCATGTTGGCCAGGCTAGTCTTGAACTCTTGACATCAAGCAATATGCCCAACTCAGCTTCCCAAAGTGCTAGGATTACAGGTGTGAGCCACTGCTCCTGGCCCCTGACAGTTATATATTCTAAACATCGCTCAGCCCCACTGACTTCTCTGCCACTTCCTGGTTTAGGCTTTCATGCTATTCACTCAGAGTAACCCAAGAGTCTCCTAATTTATCTACCTTGATCCAGTCTTACACTCCTCAAATTCATCCTCTCTCACAGCTGTAAAAATCTGACCTTTTGGCCAGGCACAGTGGCTCACACCTGAATCCCAACAGTTTAAGAGGCTGGGGTAGAAAGATTGCTTGAGACCAGGAATTCAAGATCAGCCTGGGCAACATAGGAGACTCTCTCTCACGAAAGAGGAAGGTAGCAGAAGACGAGGAGGGGAAGAAATCTGACATTTATATTTGCCACTGAACACTCCCCTGAGACACTACATAAACTATCTGATAAAATTCTAATCTTCTGAACAAGGTATGTAAGCCTTTATGTAACTAAGCCCTGTCTCCTTGCTTCAGACGCCAGGCTCCAGCAAAGCTGAAATTGTGCTAATTGTCTGCTTCCACTGCTGTCTGTCACCCCCATGCTTTCGTGCACACTGTCCCCCCTCTTCCTTTACCTTTCTCACCCTCTGATGGTCAGCTCAGGGATCAGCCTTCTGAAATTCTCCTTTGAATGCATTCTGCTACCTATATAATTCATGCCCCTTTCCCATGCTACTAAGGTTCTCTGCGTATTTCTAATGTTGGGCTTTCTCTATAATTATTTGTGGATATGTCCAGCTTCTTCTCCCCTGGGTTGTGAACAGATTAAGGGAAAAAAAAAAAAAAAAAACAAAACTGGCTCTTATTCATCTTTGTGTTCCCTGATCTAACTCAGTGTCTGGCATACAGTGAAAACTCAAAATTGCCTAAACTAAATTAATGGCACTGGTGACTGATACTTCCAGTTATTAAAACAACGAACGCAGGGAAAACAACTAGAATGATGAGGAAGATGATGAGCTCAGTTTGGACATAAGGTTTGGAGCATCTGCGAGCTACAGGAGTAGAGAGTAGAGATGCCTGGTGGGCATATGGATGCAGGAACTGGTGGTCAGGAGAGAGATTGGATTGGGGACAGAAATACAAAAATCATCAGTGTATAGAAAGTAGTTGAAGTCAAAGGTTCTGATTTAAAATAATCTAGAAAGCACAGTAAGAGAAATGGGCTAAATTCTGATTCAAGCAGCAGAGAGAAGAAATTGAAAATAACAATAACATCCCAAAAAAAAATGGACTAAGCATGAAGCCTTATAAAATTTCAACATTGAAGAAACAAGTAATGGAAAAGCCATGCAACAGAGACGCAACACCAAGACAGAGAAGAGACTGAAGAGAGATAAAATTAAGAAAGTTCCAACACAGAAGCCAAGGGGAAGGGAGGATATATTTTGCATGTTGTTCAGTCTTTGCTGGCTTTGGAACAAAATAAGTAAACCCTAGAACCTTTGGCAAATTCATTTGGCCTTCCTCTCTCTTGCAGGGAAGACTAGCTTTCAGCATTCCTTCGAATTAAATAACTGTCATTTGTAGGGTGCGAAGGAAGAATGTTTTGGGGAAGAGTAGATGGACGTAACTGAGAATCTGTTGAGCATTTCCATCCATTTCCCAAACCCAGTGCTAATTTGTACAGCCCATCGTCCATTTCCCATCATTTGAAATCCCTGTGTATTTGAATAGAAATACAATCCACATGTTCATGATTCATTTGCACTTTATGTAACCAAATGTTGGGCTGTAGCTGTTTGATGTCCAAGAGACCATCTGAAGAGTCTTTGCAGCCAGAAGTCATGAGTTGCCAAGAAAACTAAGAGGAGAAAAACCTCAGCCAGCCCTATCTATAATCCAAGGCAGTCGGCAGGAAATGGATAGGTACAGTGTGAAAGACAGAGTGTTCAAGCTGCCAAATGTCAGATCGGATCCACGTTTGCTGTCTCAAGTTCCAGCCACTTGATGCTAAAGAAGCCACATCAACAAATGACTGGAAATGCACCGCCATTTATTTAACAGATTGGTGACTGTTGGACATTTAGGTCATTTTCAACTTTGATATTATAAATTAAGCTAAAACAAAAATCTTGGTTCATAAATGTTTGCCCACATCTCTTTATTTATGTATTTTTTGAGACAAGGTCTCACCCTGTCACTCAGGTTGGAGTGCAGCTGGGCTATGCCCATTCACTGCCACCTCTGCTTCAGCCTCATGCCTAGCTGGGACTACAGGTGTGTGCCACTATGCCCAGCTGATTGACATCTCTTATTACGTACTTCCAAAAAAATTACACTAAGTTGTTTCCCTACA
Organism: Saimiri boliviensis; assembly: GCF_048565385.1. Lineage (NCBI taxonomy): Eukaryota > Metazoa > Chordata > Mammalia > Primates > Cebidae > Saimiri > Saimiri boliviensis. The sequence continues at coordinate 126,880,536 of NC_133453.1, read as the reverse complement.
CGCAGTGAATAAACTCATCTTTCTCCTGATACCTTTCCATGCATGGCGCATTATCAATGAAATAATCCAATGGAATAACATAGTCATTAAAAATCATGTTTCCAAAGACCATTTTACATCGTATGGGAAACTATTAATAACATAAATATAAAATCGTATTATTAAATGTAGATAGCGAAGCAGGATATTTCCTTGACCTCTTCACGGGACTTGAAGCAGCCATGCCCCATTTACTCAGCCCCCCATTCTCAACTCCTTGTGGGAGGCAGCATGTGAGCAAACAAGGTGGAACTACAGTATATGAGCACTGGAAGCAGCTGGCCACTTCTGCTCCAGCAGGAGGGAACTCCACTCACTCTACCCATCATGGGAGGGAGCATGCAGGTGAGCAGGAGCATGCAGGTGAGCAGGAGCAGGGTGACTGCTTTTGCGTGCAGGCAGAAGCAGGCTCTGTACAGGTCCTGCAGCAGCATCTGGGATGTGCCTGCAACCCCTGAAGCCCCAGAGCTCTTCTAGCTCTGCCGTCCGTAGATGGCTTAGGTAGTAAGAGCTCAGGGGGCCCTTTGTAGCTGCACTCATGTTTCCTGAGCTCTTAGCCATCGTCCAGGAAAAATGAGGTTGCATGAATGAACTGAAGAATGGTAAGTGGAGGGGGTTTTAGTGCCCCCAGTGAAAGTGGCTCTCAGCAGGAAGGGGAGCCGAAAAGAGGATGGGCAGGCATCTTCCCCTGGAGTCCAGCCATCTCTAGCTGGATTCTTCTCTGAACTTATGCCAGCAAGTTCTCTGAAGTCTAGCCACTTCTCTCCAATGTCCAACCTTAGTCCCCAACATCCAGTGGCTTCTCCCTTCCGTCAGCTGAGCCTGGGGTCTTTATCGGCACAGGATAGGATGGGGTGGGGCCATGGGTGGTTTAGGAAAAGGCAACATTTGAGCAGGAGAACAAGGACAGAAGTTCTCACTTTGGGCCTCAGTCTCAGGCTTTTTGACTTGAGGGTGAGGCTTTGCCAGGGATCAGCCCCGTCTGCCTAGAATTTCTCTGCCTCTTGTCACCATCAATAATATATAAGTATAAACTCATTTTTATTTAAATTATGACAGCTGTGATGTTTATTGTACCAGTCAGACCTTCCAAGGTGACTCAGGGGTCCGGCTGTCTGTACCCGTGTCTCCATCATCTTAAAGTGATACTTCCAGAGTTCCACATCCGAGGAGGAGACAGCACAGAGAATTATGTAAGAGTGTTTCAATGGCTCAGGCTGGGAGTGATATGTGACATTTTTACTTGGTGATTTATTGCCAGAAACTTATTTTCTGACCACACCCAACTACAGAGCAGCTAGGAAGAGCACAAGAATATTTGGTGAGTATTCATTATCTCAGCCACATTTGTCACCAAATGTCCCTCTTCTCCCTCCTTCCTCCACAAAACAAACACTCACTCACTCTTACTCCATGGGAGACAACACAAAGACCCATCCAGTCCAGGAACCCAGCTCAAAAGATGAGAATCTCCGGAAAATGCACAGTGATCTCTGCTTCAAGTCAGATGTGGCTCCATGTGGCCCCATCTATCATCCTAGAACAGAGGTCACCAAATGTTTCCTTAAAGGGCTGGAGTGTAAGTATGTAAGGCTTGCAGCCTATGGCATCTCAGTTGTAACGCCTCAACTCTGCCATTGTAGCACAAGAAGCAGTCACGAACAGTATGCAAATGATGAGCTCAGTCGTGTTCCAATCTAACTTTATTTAGATAAAGTTAGAAACAAGCAGAAGAGTTCGGGCACAATGGTTCACGCCTGTAATCCCAGCACTTTGGGAGGCAGAGGCCGATGGATCGCTGGAGGTCAGGAGTTCGAGAGCAGCCTGGCCAAGATGATGAAACCCCGTCTCTATTAAAAATACAAAAAAAAAAAAAAAAATTAGGTGTGGTGGTGCATGCCCATAGTAACAACTACTCAGGAGGCTGAGGCATGAGAATCGCTTAAACCTAGGAGGCGGAGGTTGCAGTGAGCCGAGATCATGCCACTGCACTCTAGCCTGGCTGACAGAGTGAGAACCTGTCTCAAAAAAAAAAAAAAAAAAAAAAAAGGCAGAAGGCTATAAGCTGTATTTGGCCAATGGGCAATAGTTTGTCAACGGCTGATCTAAAAGGTCAAGTCAGCTGACTTCTACATACCAGTATTCAGTGGTGGAACAGAGACAAGACACAGCCATAAAGACTCATTCAAAGAGGAGAAAAACGGGAGATGCCTGCAGTTGCAGAACCAAAGACATTCTGAAATCCTACTGGACAGCCATCGTGAGGCCCTCCGACCTGGAGGGTGGGAGATGTCCCCTAGTTAGTCGTTGAGGCTGCTCTCCGCCGGACACTCCGTTTTTTGATGGTCCTCCAAGGACATCTTTCAGAAGTTGCTTCCTTTTCTCTTGCCTCCTTGGCCCTCATTCGGAAGTCGGTTTCAGAAAATGTGTCCTCCTGGGGGGCTGCAAAGCTTTCCCAGCCTGTTTGCCTCTTGGACTCTCAAGTGTGGTTATACGTCCTGAATAATCACAGGCCTTTTAAGGCCAGAATCATGAGCAGGGAGGCTGCTTGGTTTGGTTGGCGTTATGAGTCTCAAAGTTCAGCAGTCGGTTCTGCTTCCAGGAACCACACCCACTGTTCTTTCAAGGCTTGGATCCCAGATCTGCTTCGTTTCTTCGTTCTACGCACCCCAGCTTCTTTCACTCAATAGAATGGTGCCCACCTAGAGGCAACTTGAAGCAATAGGCGTCGAGGCCACAGCCTGAATCTAATATTTGCTCTGATACATTTTAGCCAGAGGGAAATTTTAACAACAGGTGTAGAACACACCCTTCATTTGACTTTCCCTGTAATTCCAACTGGATGGCACGCCCTTAATCTGATATTTGCTTTTCGCCATTTAAATTCCTTCTAAATTCCATGACTTAGCATTGATCATCCGAGGGCAGTTAGCTTTTCCACTTTAATTTCTGGCCTTTCACTATTTTCTTTTATTACTCCTAGAAACTAGTCAATTATTTTCTGTGCTTATCTCTTCCTTGTAAATCTTGTTAAGCACAGTAATAACCAGCACATGCTACCGACATTCTATTTTCAAACCCTTCCCCTAGAGCTACAAGTTCATTAAGAAGCGAATAGCCGGAGATGAGATCCGAGATGGCTGATCACTAGCAGCTCGGGATTGCAGCTCCCAGTGAAAGCGCAAAGAACGAGAGGACGCCACACCTTCACATGAATTCTTGTTGCCCACGCACCAGGAGATTCCCAGCGGAGGAGCCCCGCGGGTCGCCAGCGCGACTCTTGTGACTGGCGAGGCGGTTTTGCCGGCGCCTCAGAGCGTCGGTTCTTGGTGCAGAGTCAGAAAAGCACCATCAATCTTAACGCCGCCGATTGAGTTGGCGCAGTGGGTTGCTCAGATTTCGGCGCTGAGAATCAATAAGCTGGACGTCCACTTGGAAACCCAGTTACAAAGATGGTAATTATAAAGACCACAGATGGATAAATCTACAACGAAGGGAAGAAAACAGCCAAAAAAGGCTGAGAATACCCAAGATCAGAACGCCTCTCCCTCAGCAGGGGATCACAGTTCCTCATCAGCAATGGAACAGGGCTTGATGGGTTTTAGTTTTTTATCCAAATTGCCTGTCTGTCTTTGGATTGGGGGATTTAGTCAATTTAAATTTAGAATTAATAATGATATATGGATGAAAAACTAAAACCCATCGGTATGCTGCAGCCAGACCCATCTCACGTTCAAGGATACACAAAGACTCAAAACAAAGGGATGGAGAAAGATTTACCAACCAAACCGAGAGCAAAAATAAATAAATAAAAAGCAGAAGTTACAATTTTTGCCTCTGATAAAATAGTGGTTAAAGCAACAAAGATCAAAAGAAGCAAAGAAGGACATTATATAATGATAAAAGGATCAATGCAACAACAATAAGACCTAAAGATCCTAAATATATTGGCACCCAATACACGAATACCCAGACATACAAGACTTATAAAGACACTTAGACTCCCACACAATAATAGTGGGAGACTTCAACATTAACATTAGACAGATCAATGAGACAGAAAATTAACAACGATATCCAGGACTTGAACTCAGATCTGGAACAAGTAAACTTAATTAACATTTATAGAACTCTCCACTTTAAATACACAAAACATACACTCTTATCAGTACCACATCCTATCAACTTAGAAGTTGAAACGAAATGTTGGCTGGCTCCTTGTTTGTTATTCTCTTCCCTCATTTTCTTTCATGTCTCCATTATTAAGGACAATTATAGGCATACCCATATTTAGACTGCATTCTAGCCCGGGCAATAAAGCAATACCCCCATCCTCTCTCCCTCTTCCTCTTTCTCTTTCTTCCTCTTCTTTATTCTTTTTCTTAGTATTCTTTTTTTCTTTCTCTCTTTAAAAAAAAAAAAAAAGAAAGAAAGAAATCCTCCCACCTCAGAAACAAACAAACAAACAAACAAAAAAAAGAAGCGAATAGCCTTCCAAGTTATTGCAGGCTAGTCTTATAAATATTTTACCACGGTAGAGCAGGGGCTGCAGTTTTCAGTCGGATTCAGTTTCCTCACTGCTGTTGCCCAGCCAATCTGTCAATGAAGCATTCCATTTCTACTATCAATTTCTAAATTAACTAGAACAAGTCAGGAAATACTGTTATCACAAATTAATCCCAATATTCAGGGGTTTATACAAGTAATGTGCTTTCTCACAGAAAGTCTGATACGAGTCTGATGGCTCTTTATGGCATATAAAACATATGTTAAGGAGACACATGAAAAATGAACAGTACAGGTACTTACATCCAGTATAAGTATATAGTGAGCATTTGTTTAATCCAGTGAGCATGTATGACTTTTTAATCAGAAGAATTCATAAATGTTGAAGTCAACAGGTAATTCAGTTGCTTGGAGGGTATGCTTCCTAATCATCCAATTGATTTTGTTTTGGAAATCTAGTCTTCTGAATGGGCCTTTCAGGCCCAGGTACAGTGAGTTAGACCAGGCACAGTGGCTCACACCTGTAATCTCGGCACTTTGGCAGGCTGAGGTGGGAGGATTGCCTGAGCTCAGGAGTTGGAGACCAGTCTGGGCAATGTGGTAAAACCCCGTCTCTTCAAAATATTATAAAAATTAGCTGGGTGTGATGGTGCATGCCTGTAGTCCCAGTTACTTGGGAGGCTGAGGTGGGAGGATTGCTTGAGCCTAGGAGGTGGAGGTTGCAGTGAGCTGAGATCATGCCTCTGCACTCCAGCCTGGGCAACAGAGTAAGATTCTGTCTCAAAAAAACTAAAGAAGTAAAAAAATAATACACACTAGCATGCAGGCCCCTCTCTACTGGAATGGCCCTTGCTCTGTGAAGTCTTCCCAACGCCAAAGCATCCTTGAGTCTCTCCCTCTCCTGTTCTCTCACACTCCTATTTATGTCATTACAGCATTTGGATATTGTATATTATTTTATAATACAGGAATATGGTTTTCTTTTTGCATTTTTGTTTCTATTCTTTTCCTAGGCAGTGTAAGGCATACACCTGCCTGGAGCTGGGAGAAGAGGCAAGCAAGAACAGACTGGTAGATAGGAAGGCAACGCTAATCATTCCGCTTTTTTTTTTTGAGACGGAGTTTCGCTCTCGTTACCCGGGCTGGAGTGCAATGGCGCAATCTCGGCTCACCGCAACCTCCGCCTCCCGGGTTCAGGCAATTCTCCTGCCTCAGCCTCCTGAGTAGCTGGGATTACAGGCATGCGTCACCATGCCCAGCTAATGTTTTGTATTTTTAGTAGAGATGGGGTTTCACCATGTTGACCAGGATGGTCTCGATCTCTTGACCTCGTGATCCACCCGCCTTGGCCTCCCAAAGTGCTGGGATTACAGGCGTGAGCCACCGCGCCCGGCTCATTCAGCTTTTGACATCTGCAAAGGATCTGGATCTCCAGCCATGCAGCAGTTCTATAAGCTATATTTACGGCAAGAAAGAAAACCAATTGGTTTTCTCGCCCCCATTCCTTTTGGCTTATTAGGAGGAGGCCTGGTTGCTGAACTTCATGATTTATTCCATGATAGAAAGAAAAGACCTTTGGTTTTGGAGGGAGACAATAGCCTCAAATACTACCCTAGCGGGGAGGGGAGGTGGAGGACGAGACGGAGAGAAGTAGAGATTGCAGCTCACACCTCTGGTCCCAAAGAACAGACAGAGGAGAAACTGACAAGAGAAGGACAAAGAGGCATACTATGGATACAGGAGGCTGCTTTCTTGACCCCTACATAGGACCGGTGACAGAGGTGTCTCATGTCCTCAGCCTGCCATGCTCAGCCCTTCACAGGAGGGAGCATGCAGGAAAGCACGTGCCGGCAGAATCAAACTCCATTACTCGGGCCTGCTGGGCCTTACCCCTCATGGGAGGGAGCGCACAGGTGAGCCAGGGCAAGAACCAGCCAGCCAACTGGCACAGGCAGGAGCGAACTCTGTACAGGCCCCGCAGCAGCATCCAGGTGGGGGTGCTGTGATCCCACGGCCCCAGAGGGCATGTCACAGTGCTCTCTTAACTCTACTGTCTACAAACAGCTGCATGTCATCAGCTCAGTGGTCCTTCTGCCTCATCACATGTGGCTGCTGCCCTCTGCCAGGGAGGGCAAAGGGCCAGTGTGGCAGCCTTCTTGAGAACCTGCACTTGGTGGGTCCTGAATTCTTGTCCAGGGCCCAAGAAGAATTAGGTGACATGGAAAAACTGAAGGATGGTGAACGCAGAGACTTTTATTGGGCAGTATAAGCAGTTCTCAGTGGAGAGAGGAGCTAAAAAGGGGATGGGAAGGGCAGACTGCTCTCCCCTGAAGTCAAGTCACCTCTCTGCCCTTCTCCTCCAAAGTCAAGTTGCCTCTCCTTGATAACCAGCTGCTTCTCTCATCTACCGGCTGAGACTGGGGTCTTTATAGGCATAGGATGGAGGGTAGGATGGGCTTTAGGTCGTTTTGGAAAAGGCAATGTTCAGTTGGTAAAAAGACATCATTCAAAAAATAATAATAACAACTGGGAGAGAGTGGGCAAACAGCAATGGAAGTTCTCACTTTGGGTCGTGGGTTTCAGGCTTGTCAGCTTGAAGGTCTGGCTTTGCCAGGGACCCTCCCCTGTCTGCCTAGAGTTTCTTTGCCTCCTGTTTCTATCAACATATTAATCCTGATATTTTAGGGAAGTTCAGGAAAATGCTTTTGCCCAATTCAAGCTGGACTCACCTCTCATGGACAACCACAGGGAAATCATGACTTGCAGAACCTAAAGGGAAACCACATCAAAGTAGACTCATGATTGAGCAGTACTGGGGAGACGGGCCCTGAGCTGAGCACAGACGAGCCACTTTCGATTCCAGTGTGCTGTGCTCGTGATTGAAAAGTTCCAATTTGTGGAAGAAGATAAGCAGAAGTTAGCTGAGGTTCAGCAGGAGAGTTTGCCAGAGGACGTCTCCTCTATAGGGACAGAGAGGCCCGTGCCTGAAGGAAGAAGTGCAGCCACAGTACCACCCAGAACTCAGGGGAGGTTTGGTCAACAAGGAAGGACCGTAAAGTCCTGACCAGGCCAGATCACTCCAGCCACAGACACCTAGGGCCAGTACCAGCAGAGGGAGCTGGTCAGCCTTCCTCAGTCGCCAGCCCAGAGCCGTCCAGGTGCCTCACAGCACAGCTCAGCAGGGACCCTCCAGGACAGCACATGGACTCAAGAACCCGCCTTCTCCCCTGCTGCCATGCAGACCTGGTAAGCCCTCCACATGTGCCACCTGCCATTCCGGGTTAGGGAAGGATGGCGGGGACAAACCTAACAGGTCAAAAATTTCAGCTAAAGGGACCGTTTGAATTATTGCATCAGAATAAGATTTTATGGTTTATTTAAATCTAATTTGTCTCCTCCCCACCACATCTTGGCTAGGTGGTAGAGATTTGTTAAGAAAATCATAGTAGCTTTAGAGAATGGTTTTTTTTGTTGTTGTTGTTTTTTGTTTGTTTGTTTTTGAGACGGAGTTTCGCTCTTGTTACCCAGGCTGGAGTGCAGTGGCGCGATCTCGGCTCACCACAACCTCCGCCTCCTGGGTTCAAGCAATTCTCCTGCCTCAGCCTCCTGAGTAGCTGGGATTACAGGCGTGCGCCACCATGCCCAGCTAATTTTTGTATTTTTAGTAGAGACGGGGTTTCACCATGTTGACCAGGATGGTCTCGATCTCTTGACCTCGTGATCTACCCGTCTCGGCCTCCCAAAGTGCTGGGATTACAGGCTTGAGCCACCGCGCCCGGCCTGAGAATGGTTTGTTTTACACATTTAAACTGTATTGTGAAGTCTGGCATGGAACACACCTGTAGTCATAGGTGCTTGAGAAGCTGAGGCAGCAGGAGTTCGAGGTTACAATGAGCTACAATTACACTGCTGCACTCTAGCCCGGGTGACAGAGCAAGACCCTACATTAAAAAAAAAATGTATATATATATATATATATATATATACACACACACACGTACACACACACACACATAGCGTTTGAGCAAATGTTCCAACTACAACTGAAATGGTGTAAAACAGTGTTTGCATATAACCTAAGCACATCCTCTTATATATTTCAAATCATAGCTAGATTACTTGTAGTACCAAATACAATGTAAATACTATGTAAACAGTTGTTATACTTTATTGGTTTCTATTTGTATTATTATTATTTTTTTTTTCTTTTTCAGATATACGGTCTCTCTCTACTGCCCAGGCAGTGGTGTGATCAAAGTTCACTGCAGCCTCCAACTCCTGGGCTCAAGCAATCCTCCTGTTTCAGCCTCCCTAAGAGTTGGGATTACAGACATGAGCCACCATGCCCTGCCTTGTATTATTTTTATGGCCATATTATTATTTGTTATTGTGAGTTTTTTCCCCTACATTTTCTATGCGTAGTTGGTTGACTCTGTGGTTGGTATTTGAGCCTTCATTCTCTGAATCAGCTCTTCAATCTCTCTCAATGGCTCATTTAAAATAAAACAGGCCGAGCTACCATTTCCAAGTCCCACTGACACAATCTCAGATTGAGAAGCCCCATTCTTCTTTTTTAAAATCCTTTTTATTTTATTTTATTATTTTATGGACAGGATTGCAACCCTGCGATCCAGGCTGGAGTGCAGTGGCACAATCAGAGCTCACCGCAGCCTAAAACTCCTGGGGTACACGATCCCCCTGCCTCAGCCTCCCGGGTCACTGGGATTACAGGTGTGAGCCGCTGCACCTGATAGGGCCTAATTTTTATGCACCCCTGTCTCCTGAGTATGATTCGCCTAACACTGGCCGGGAGAGCTGCAGAACCAGGTCCAATTCTAGCTACTCAATAAAGAGTTTCTCTGAAATCCTTGTGCAAAAAACCTGCTCAGTCAACGCATTCCAGAAGCCCATCTGGGGCCAGGCCCAAATCTTAAGAACTCACTGAGTCACTTAACAAACACATAGTGAGCATGAGCTAAATGTCAGGCACTCAGGTTGCTTGTTAGTGTTGGGGTTCAGGGGTTCAGGGGAGCCCTCAGCTTCCCTGAGAGGACGTTTCTGCAGGTTTTTGGTCTGTCACTCAAGAATGAGAGAGAAAACCATGGATCCGTGCACTCATGACATAAATACCAGACCCCAAAAGTGTTGCGGAAAAGTGATAATTATTTAGGTAGAGAAAGAGAAAAAGGAGAAGAGAGAAAAGTTCCACGAAGAGCGTGGAAGGGGACTCCAGACAGGAAATCCAGGAGGGGAAAGAGAGCTCCCACCACGTGGGAGGGGATTCCAGAGAGCTGGAAACCCGCCGTGGGTGAAGGAGCCGGGGAATTGATCCTGGGAGAAACTCCCAGTTCCCCAAGTTCCTCTGACCAATGAGAGCAGTTCCTTAGAACTTCCTCAGGAGTGATTGACTTTTTGATTTTTTATTCTTCCCACGTCCGTGAAAATTAGAACAGAGACTGTTAAATCTCCCGGATGGAGAGAGATGGGAGGGGGGCATGGTGCTGGGAAGTTCTTGCCCTTAAAACTATGCCCCATTGGGCTGGGTGCAGTGGCTCATGCCTGTAATCCCAACACTTTGGGAGACCGAGGCAGGTGGATCACGAGGTCAAGAGATCGAGACCATCCTGGTCAACATGGTGAAACCCCGTCTCTACTAAAAATACAAACAATTAGCTGGGCATGGTGGTGTGTGCCTGTAATCCCAGCTACTCAGGAGGCTGAGGCAGGAGAATTGCCTGAACCCAGGAGGCGGATGTTGCGGTGAGCCGAGATGGAGCCATTGCACTCCAGCCTGGGTAACAAGAGCAAAACTCCGTCTCAGAAAAAAAAAAAAAAAAAAAAACTACGCCCCACCGTGGACCCAGAAAGAGAACACATTCCCTCATTAGGAACCTCAAAGTGACCAACATGTGGTCCCTCCTCACTGGATCCCTTCAAGGGATGGATTCTAGGGAAAGAGAATGCTACCCTAGAGTCTGTGTATTGTCATGGGTGGGAGTGGGGTGTGAAAGGCACGCCGGGTATTGAGAGGAAACTACTTATCTCTACCTGGGAAACATCAAGAGATACTTCCTTGAGGAGAGAGGAATTGGGCTGAGCTTTGATGCAAGAAATGGAAGGGCCGAGGAGCTGCAGCAGTCCTGGGAGACACGATTGCCTCTGGGGCTCTAGGTACCGTAATGATGCAAAAGGAATTCCGTGGTCAAATGAGATTGGGTAACTGTACGTTACTACTGTCCTCTCTGGGAAACATTTGCAAAGAAAGTGGCCAAAAATTCCTGTTCCTAGGAAAGAGATTTACAAGAGTCAGCGGTTAGAGATGAGAAACCTTTTCTTTTTGCTTTTTTTTGTTGTTTTTTTTGTTTGTTTTTTGAGAAAACTGATGGTGCTCTCTGTCCTTGTATCATCCCGTAAGAGGAATGAGAATATGACCCCTCCACCTGAAGTGAACAGAAAGGAGCTTCAAGAAGGTCACTCAGGGATGCTGATAGCACCTTCTGCCGTTTGAAGGAAAGCCAGCACTGGTACCGACTCCCACCGAGAAAGGCTGAAAGAGAGAGAAATGAGGAAATACCGAGTCGCAGCTCTGGTAGCAAGAACGAAGACTGACTTCATGGGGCTGGATGTATGTACCCAGAATTTGTCGGAGCTTGAAGAATCCCTTGTTTCCTGTGGCCCAGACGTGGACTACAGGAGAGGGAGAGAGAGAGAGAAAGAGAATGTGGGGTCATCCTACGCCCGGTCTAGGTGGTGTCTTGGAAAGAAAAGACAGACCTCAACAGGAGGAACTCAGAAGTATGGGGGGATGCCCATAGGCTGAGAACAAGCAGAGGTGGATGAGAGACCCATCTGCCTTCTACAGAAACCTAAGGAAAGACCCTGCAGAGTGGGAGATCAGGAGACTCGAAACTCTCAGGATAGACAGTGGCCTTGGCCAGCTGTCAAGACCAAAGAACACAGAAGCTGGATCTCTCAGAACCGGTGTCGAGAAAGAACCTTCCTGGCCAGGCGCAGTGGTTCACGCCTGTAATCCCAGCACTTTGAGAGGCCAAGGTGGAGGGATCACCTGAGGTCAAGAGATTGAGACCATCATGGCCAACATAGTGAAACCCCGTCTCTACTTAAAAAAAAAAAAAATACAAAAATTAGCTGGGCATGGTGGCGTGCGCCTGTAGTCCCAGCTACTCAGGAGGCTGAGGCAGGAGAATTGCTTGAACTCGGGAGGCGGAGGTTGCAGTGAGCTAAGATTGCACCACTGCACTCCAGCCTGGCGCCTGGTGACAGAGCGAGACTCTGTCTCTCAAAAAAAAAAGTAAATAAATAAATAAAAGAACTTTCCTGATGATCTCATTTATTTTCCTGCCCTCAAACTTCAACCCCAAGAGGGTCAGAAACTGCAGTTAGCAAGGCGGGGAAGCAAACCTACCAGGGGCTCCTGCCCACAGGGAGCTGAGCTGGAGGAGGAGGAAAGGTCCAACTTTACAATAAGTTCAGAATTCCATGATCACACGGAAAACGACATTGTAAGTGCCAAACTGAGCCTGTGTTTGGCAACATTACATGGCCAAAGATCACTTTATCACCTAAGGGACTGGGGGAGCAGCGTTCATCCTGGGGACAGGAGGAAGCGTCTCCCTGGATGGGGCTAAAGGGCCCCTGCTTGGGCAGTGGGAATGAGGCACTTTATCAATCCGTTACTTGCTCATTCCATGTCTGGGATACATAAGGAAAACAGAGAGAAGGAGAGGCAGGTACCTAGGGAAAGGCAAAGTGGCAAACCCTTCGTCTGCCACTTGTAACAGGGACTGTCCTTGTGGCTTCCTACTGCAGGCCCCTGGGGCTTCCGCGGAGGGCTTTTTCCCAGCAGGACAAGAAAGCCAGGGAGTTCCCATCCCCAGAGCATCCTCAGTCAAAGACACATGTGAGACGAGAAACAGATGTCCCCATGTGCTCACCCCTCGGGTGGGGTTTCTGCTGAGGCACATCCTGCCTCTCAGGGTCCGTAATGGGATGGCGTTCCTGCTGCCCCCAGTGCCACCTGCTTGGTAAGAAGCACTTTTTGTTGACTCGCCTCCCTTTCCTGTCTCACTTCACCTCTCGAATGATCTGTTTGCACTCACATCCTTGTCCGCTTCCCATGTCCATCCCAGAAGTAGAGGCCACTCTCTCCTCTCTGTCTTCCGAGGGGACCCTAACCTCCTCCTCTGTCTCCAGCCATCTGTGGCTGGCCTCTGTCTGTTGAATGTCCCTAACCCATAGCACTGTTCCCACCCGGAGGGAAGGAAGGATGTGAAACCAAGAGGCTTCGCTCGCCATTCTCTCACCCTCCCCAAAGCAAGAGACCAGATCCCAGCTCGGGGTATCCCGCCAGCCCCAAGCACGCCAGGCAGTGTCCTGGTGTGGCAGCTCACAGGCCCTGGCAGTGCAGTTCAAGGGTGGTGCTGCTTCCTGCCCGTCTGTTTGGGAGCACATTCAGGAGACATGAGCAGATGTTTGGCAAATGTCCAACCTCGTCCACGTCAGCCAACAATAACACAGCGCAGAGAGGACGCAGAGCTGGAGGAAGGGAGGAGACTTACGTAGAGCTAGGGATGGCCACAGAAGACACCGCCTCCAGCTCCTTCTGGGTGGGAGGCAGGCGGGTTGTTCATGTGTGACTCGCATGCAGGGAGTTAGAGCATGGGACGCACAGCGCCAGTATGCCAGGGTGCAGCCCTGGGGGAGTCAGCCTGCTTTTCTCAGCTCCCCAGACAAAGCCCACAACCCCAGTGCTAGCCTGACTGCCCAGGAAGGCCTGTAGAAGCTGCAAGAATTTGGGTTTATCAGAAAGGGAAGGCCTTGGGCAGGACGGACTAAAATGCAGCCCACGATCTCCTCCTGGACGCCTGAGAGCATCTCAAATAATGCTCTTGTCACAGAGACTGGACATTTCTCTAATCTTTTCCAGCACAGGGCTCCGGAGAACCCTTACCCATTGACAGAGCCGGGGAGATGAGTCCCAGGCACCATCCGTCTGAGCTGGAGAGATGTGCCGGGCCACCAAGTTTCCAGGGGTGCCGAGGCACCTGTGGGTGCCCAGCGAATTAAGTACTGCCTTCTTCTTAAGACATTTTTAAATTTTTAAATGTTTCACTGACAAATAGTGTATACATTCAAGGTATACAACGTGATGATTTGATACACATATACACTTGTAATGGTTATCACCACTAATCCAAATAGCACATCTCCCATCACCCACGTGGATCTGCATGAGATCCCTGGAAGTCGTTCATTGCATAATTTAAAGTTTGTACCCTTGGACCAACATCTTCCCATTTCCCTCACCTCCCCGTCCCTGGGAATCCCCATTCTACTCTCTGCTTCTGGGAGTTTGACTCTTTCAGATTCCACATGTGAGTGAGATCATGCAGTATTTATGTTTCTGAGTCTGGCTTATTTCACTTAATGCCCTCCAGATTCATCCACGTCGCAAATGACTGTGGTCCCACCATAGACTCACGGCAGGGATGGGGGGATGCTGAGCTCCCAGGCTTCCTCCATGGTCCTCACCATGGCTCCCTGCTCACCTGACTGGATGGTACCTGAGCTCAGCGGCTCCCCTTTCACCTTGCCTCCCGCTGAGTCCTCCTCCCACTCACTCCCACATGGTTCTGCAAACCATTCTCCCTGCAGACATGGTTCTTCCTGTCCCCCTTGGATGGCACATCCGAAGCAGGTCTCAATGTAGAACTCAAAGGCACACTTAGGGTCACTCCCCATGATACTACAGTATTGCTCAATCTCAATCTTACTGATTCAATTCCAGCCAAAAAAAAAAAGTATGAAGGATTTCTGCCCTGGACGTTAAGTTACAGGTGAAGGGTTCCGACCCAGATTCCGACTGCCTGGCTCTCCTACTTGCCAACCATGTGACATTGGGTGAGTTAACCTCTTCGTGTCTCGGTTTCTGCTCCTGTAAAACGCAGATAATGATGGTACCTGGCTTACAAGTTCTAGATGAGAATTGCATTGGTTAATGCATAAAAAAGAGCGCTTAGAAGAGTGTCTGGCCTAACACCATAAAAACCCTAGAAGAAAATCTAGGTAAAACCATTCAGGACATAGGTGTAAGCAAGGACTTCATGACCAAAACGCCAAAAGCAATGGCAACAAAAGCCAAAATAGACAAATGGGACCTAATCAAACTCCACAGCTTCTGCACGGCAAAAGAAACAGTCAGTAGAGTGAATCGGCATCCAACAGAATGGGAAAAAATTTTTGCAGTCTACCCATCTGACAAGGGGCTGATATTCGGAATTTACAAAGAACTAAAACAGATCTACAAGAAAAAACCAAACAAGCCCATTCAAAAATGGGTGAAGGATATGAACAGTTACTTTACAAAAGAAGACATACAGGAGGCCAACAAACATATGAAAAAAATGCTCATCATCCCTGGTCATTAGAGAAATGCAAATCAAAACCACATTGAGATACCAACTCACACCAGTTAGAATGGCGATCATTAAAAAATCTGGAGACAACAGATGCTGGAGAGGATATGGAGAAATAGGAACACTTTTACACTGTTGGTGGGAGTGTAAATTAATTCAACCATTGTGGAAGACAGTGTGGCGATTCCTCAATGACCTAAAAATAGAAATTCCATTTGACCCAGCAATCCCATTACTGGGTATATACCCAAAGGATTATAAATCATTCTATATAAGGACACATGCACACGAATGTTCATTGCAGCACTGTTTACAATAGCAAAGACCTGGAACCAACCCAAATGCCCAACGGTGATAGACTGGACAGGGAAAATGTGGTACATATACACCATGGAATATTATGCAGCCATCAAAAACGATGAGTTCACGTCCTTTGTAGGGACATGGATGAACCTGGAAACCATCATTCTCAGCAAACTGACACAAGAGCAAAAAATCAAACACCACATGTTCTCACTCATAGGCGGGTGTTGAACAATGAGAACACATGGACACAGGGAGGGGAGCACTACACACTGGGGTCCGTTGGGGGGAAATGGGGGAGGGATGGGGGCTGGGGAGGTGGGAAGAGATAGCATGGGGAGAAATGACAGATACAGGCGAGGGGACGGAAGGCAGAAAACCACACTGCCATGTGTGTACCTATGCAACAATCTTGCATGTTCTTCACATGTACCCCAAAACCTAAAATGCAATAAAAAATAAAAAATAAAAAAAATAAAAAATAAAAAAAGAAGAGTGTCTGGCACATAGCAAGTGCCCCATAAATGTTAGCTATGCTATTGATGGTATTTTAACCCTGGGGACATAATTTGGGATAAGTTTTCCTGCCCTCAGGGAGCTTATGGTTGAGCATGGTAGACAGAGAAGTAAACACACCATATAATTCAGAGTGACAAGTGCCGTAATAGAGGAAGTACTAAGTCATGTACAACCTGGGTGAATCAGTCCACCTCTCCAAGCTTTCATTTACCTGGAAAATGAGGGAGAAGGAAGAACTGGCATTTAGCAGTATAAGCCAAGCCCTGGGCTGACCAAGGGAGACGCGGACATGAAAAACACATGTGTATACCCACAGCATCTGTATTTGAAGGGTTCATAGTTAAGTGAAGGAGAGACAAGTATTTAAAAATTAGAATGCAGCAATGCAAGGCAGAGATACATACAAGAGACCCAAGTAGTCATGGGAATTATTACTCTTATTGACATAGCGCGAAACAGGATGCTTGATGCTTAACCACTAAACTCCACTTAATCTGCACAGGAAGCCTAAAGGATGGGAAAGATTTTAGCCCTCTTTTTAACCTATGAGTGAATGGAGGCCCCGAGAGGTGTAATGACCTTCCAGATATGTAGCTACGAAACGAAGAGTGTCCTCACAGAGCTGTCTGATCCCAGAGCCAGCGCTCAGAACCATGATCTCTGCCTGCTTCTCTCAAAGACATTGTCTCCTTCTATTTAATCTTCTAAACAACTGTAAGAGGGAGCTGGTAGCCCTACAGAGAAAGCGGAGGGTTGATGAGGGCGATGTGTCTTAGCCGAGGACGGTAAGCAGCAGAGAGGGCTTTGAAATCACTATTCGGCACATCACGCAGGAGCCCTGGACCCGGGGTTGAGGGTCCAATCTCTTGGAGAGAACTCCAGGCTCCAGATGGAACATTCTATAAAAAGTCCCAAAGGGGCTCTATGCTAACCTGAACGTCCTTTGTCACAAACCTTTGGAATGCTGTTTCAGGCAGGTTCTACACAGGCCTAATACACTGTTTCCTTTATAAAGTCAAAAAAATTGAACTGATACCCTGACCGCAGCGTGTTTATGGGTTTTCCCCTATTAAAATGTACATTTTGAAACCTGAAAACTCCGTCGTATTTTGCAATGAAGCTCAGTATTTGAGCAATTACAAGTGTTGACTTGCTAGCGTTATTAACATCGACACCTCGTGGCCCCTTAGGAAAACTGCAAGATCAAACCGGCAGGACGGAAGGCAGGCCTCCTTCCAGGCTGCCAGACCTCGAGGTACTTAGGTGATTGTGAGGTCCATGAGTCCCGACGGCTCAGCAGCCACTGTCATCAGAGGGGGATCTGTGCAGAATCTGCCCATCGAACTTCCGGGTTTAGGTGTGTCCCTTACCCCATCTGTGCCTGTCTTCCTCACCCGTACAGTGACCAGGGGAAGCCAAATCGCTGGGTCCTCGCAGGTTCTGACACTTTGTTCTGTCACTGCCATCCAATCAGATGGAAAGAAAACGGCATCTCCTGGCTGTCTTCATTTGAATATGTTTGGAAATGCTTACTGGATCCTCAAATTACTTCTTTTCTAATTGCCAGTTTAAGCCTGTGCCTTATTTTTCTAATGGGGGGTTTACAGCTTTCTCTTGCACGTGTGGCAGTTCCTTATATATTAACCAGCTGACTTCCCTACGACATAATCTCCCCATAGGAACTGAACTCAGTAATATTAGTCAGGCCCTCCTTATGCCCAGTCTTCAAGTAACTGAATTATTATCAAAGGATAGAAACGCTTCTAAATTGTTATTGTTCTTTTTCTTTCTTTCTTTCTTTTTTTTTTTTTTTTTTTTTTTTTGGAGACAGGATCTTGCTCTGTTGCCCAAGATAGAGAACAGGGTTATGACCACAGCTCAGCGTAACCTCTAACGCCTAGTGACAAGCAATCCTCCTGCCTCAGCCGTCCAAGTAGCTAGGACTACAGGCATGTGCTGCCGCACTCAGCTAGTTTTTTTTATTTTTTGTAACGGGTTTTCTTTATGTTGCACAGACTGGTTTCGAACTCCCAAAGCAGGAGCATTACAGGCATGGGCTACATGCGGGCCTACATAGTTTGTCTTTTTTTTTTTTTTTTTGAGACGGAGTTTCGCTCTTGTTACCCAGGCTGGAGTGCAATGGCGCGATCTCGGCTCACCGCAACCTCCGCCTCCTGGGTTCAGGCAATTCTCCTGCCTCAGCCTCCTGAGTAGCTGGGATTACAGGCACGCACCACCATGCCCAGCTACTTTTTTGTGTTTTTAGTAGAGATGGGGTTTCACCACGTTGACCAGGATGGTCTCGATCTCTCGACCTCGTGATCCACCCGCCTCGGCCTCCCAAAGTGCTGGGATTACAGGCTTGAGCCACCGCGCCCAGCCATAGCTTGTCTTAAAAACGAAGCTGTTTTCTTTTAGAACAACTACGGACAAATAAGGAGATGCTGAGTGTATTTACTAATGAAAAAAAAAATAACCAATGTCTATTATTTTTTACCATTGAAGGGATAATGGAAAAAAAAAAGTCTGCCAAAACCCATTACTCAGATTTCAGCTTTGTTCTCCCCAGGTTTAAGCCTTTGGGGACTTTCACTGACTAAAATTTCACTCACAAACGACCTCCTTCAATTACCTTGTACCCCTCACTCCCAGACTAACTTCTTTCTTGGCCAATCCCTCCCCTACTCAAAAATACATGCTGGCTCCCAAATGCGCCCTATGTTAACACAGCCATCCACACCCCGACCCCTCCACCTCTTCAATGTCTCGTCTCCCTTCTGACCCTCTCTACTGTGGAAGCCTTGAAGGTAGGAACACATTTATTCCCCACTGGGTCCCCAGTGTCTAGCTCAAGACCTGGTGTAAAACAGCCACTGGCTACTGCTGGATCTGGTTGAATGCAAAAAGGTCTACTGTGTATGGGAAAGGAGTGGAGTCTAATTCCAGGTATGGAACCAAGTGTGATAAAGATGAACTCACCTACTGACTGGGATGTACACATCATAGGAAGGTGGAGGGGGAGCCAGGGAGGCCCTTTCGCACAGGGCACCTGCTTTTGCACAGCTAACATAGCTAGTCCTCTCACAAGCCCTCAGAGGTGAAGTTCTTGGAGCTAGGAAGTAGTGAACCTTCCCCACTGGGCTTGTTGCTTTCTTCCTTGCTCCTACCGACAGGATGTTAAAGTGCTATTCAATCCTAAAGCTGGATTTGCTCTCAGTTATCCGGGACTTCGGGGAGTTTGTGATAGAGACCAACAGGCCAGCAGATGAGGGCATTGTAGGTGGTCTGCAGCTATATCCACACAAAAACAGCCTCCACTCAGGGGCCAGACGTCCCCAGGTAACCACTTCACCTTCCCTGTGCACGTGCTCTTCCTCCTACGTTTGCATCTCAGGGAGAGGCATGTGCCCCAAATCTGGGTGTCCACCTTCTCCTCTCCTGGCCTTACATCCACCAAGCAGTGGAGTCCTGTCTGTCTCTTCCTGGCCTCACTCTAACCCATACCCTTTTCTCAATGTCTCTTGATACTGCCTTAGTTCAATGTCGCATCAGTTTATCCTCCCATGCCTCCACAATCCTTTTTTTTTTTTTTTCTGCGACAGAGTCTTGTTCTGTCGCCAGGCTGGAGTACAGTGGCGTCATCTTGGCTCACTGCAACCTCCGCCTCCTGGGTTTTAGCAATTCTCCTGTCTCAGCCTCCCAAGTAGCTGGGACTACAGGTGCATGCCACATGCCCAGCTAATTTTTGTATTTTTTAGTAGAGACGGGGTTTCACCATGTTGGCCAGGTTGGTCTCGATCTCTTGACCTCGTGATACGCCCGCCTTGGCCTCCCAAAGTGCTGGGATTACAGGCGTGAGCCACCGCGCCCTGCCCATAATCATCTTTCTAAAGTAAAATCGTGGCACTTTCATCCTCAAAGCCTTTCAAAGGCTGACCATCACCTTCAAGATCAAATTCAAGTTCAGTAATTAATACACGGAGCCAAGAGTGATATTCAAAATAGTTAACCACCTCTGTAGTTTTTCCTGACTCTCACTGGACATGAGCCAAATAAAACAAACTCCAGGCACCAGGTTGGGGTGGGGTCTTCCAAGCTCCCCTGTTGGGCCTTCGGAACATTGACCCTTTAGCTGCTGGTTGTAGGGAAATCCAAGGGTCCCCAGGGAGGTGCCAGGGTTACACGGGGCACTTCAGGGGCTTGAGTCAAGCAGCTGTTTTCCAACCAGGATGGAGGCGTTGTCGCATTTTAAGCCAGTATAGCCGTGCCGAGTGTACCAGCAGACAGCCGATTTGGAACGTTCCTTACCAGTCCCCACTTCTCCCCAGGAGAGGTGCTGGCCCTTTGCAAACGCAGTCTCCTTTGCCTGGAATGCCCTTCCCCACGTGTGTTCTCTGTAGCTCACGTGTCATCTGAAGGCAGGCTTCCTCGGCCTCCAGCTGTAAGTAATGTGGTCCTTTCACAGGGATCTCAGCATGCCCTGTGCGTAATCACACAGACGGTCTCCTCTTCCCACTCTCTTCCATTTGCAGGGTGCTTACCTTCTTCCTCTCTGTCAAATAATTCATAAACGTGTGTTCAATTGAAAGAAAGTGAACCTTGGAGCTGGGAGGAGCCCACTGTCCAAGACTCAGGACAAAGCCGTGTGGGCTTCGTTGCAGCAACAACGACTCAGTGGCATTTTCTGTGCAATGAATGACTGCACACAGCACACAGGATCCTCTCCACAATTTGTGATTGTGCACCCTTCCCAATAAGCAGTCCCTTTGAGCATTGCTACACACACATTTATATGTAACTCTATTAATACATTTTACTCACACACATTAAGCTAAAATGTTATATACATTTAAAAAGTAACGTTTTGTCTCAAAAAAAGAAAAAAACCTAACATTTTGTCAGGTTGAAGTGTAAAAATAAAAAGATTGAAATTTTTTAAAGGTAAAAACATGAGAAAAACTTTTTTGGATAGTATAAAACACACACACACACACACACGCACGCACGAACGCACACACACACACTCATTTCAAGGATAAAATGATATACACAGCGTCCTAAACGCTTCACATCTCAATGAGCATCTTTTGCCCCGCACGGGAGGTCACTGCAGAGGTGCTGTGTGTCAAAGTCACTGTACACAGGTCCGTGCAGTGCCGTGTCCTGGACAGCTAGTCTCCACCTGCCACAATTCTACGCTCAAAGTCCAGCTCGGATGCTAAAAGCAAATTACCAATATACCCGGAAGTTATGTTAGACACCACATATTCTAATCTCTATAGGACACAGAAAAAGGAAAGAAGAAAAGAAGAAAGGGGGGAGAGAGAGAGAGAGAGAGAGAGAGAGAGAGAGAGAGAGAGAGAGAGAGAGAGAAATACCCACTTTATAGCATCCTTTATAAATGGCAAATAAAAAAAAGCTAAAGTAGGTCTAGACCATTGTTCCTCAAACAGCAGAGCCCTCCCAGGGACCTTTAGAAATGTCTAGAGACACTTTTTATTGTCATGAGTGGAAAGGTGCTACTTCATCTAGCGGGCAGAGGACAGAGATGCTGCCGAACATCTTATAATGCACAGGACAGAAACCACAACAAAGAATTATCTGGATCAAAAAAAAAAAAAAATAGTGAAGCATGCTGAGATTAGAAGGCCCTTGTCCAGAAGAAGGGATAGAAAAACCTAACTTGGTCCTGCCCCAGTTAGGAGCTGTGTCCCCGAACAAATCTCTAAGTCTGGCTCCTCTGTAAAAGTTATGGATTCATTCATCTGTTGATTGACTGATTCATTCATTCATTCATTCATTCATTCACTTAACAGATATTTTCCAGGAAATGGAGCTAAACAGTAAAGAACAAGACCTGGGTCTGACCCCAGAGAGTGGTGAAAATTAAATAAGAAAATGTGTATAAAACGCTCCTTATAATTTCGAGGTACACAACAGACCCAAGGCAGAAGCACTGATTTGTAAATAACACGGGGTGATGCACTTTCTAGTTATTTACTGTCTTTCATCTACTCTGAGAAGTACAGACTTTTTCATATTTTAACATCTCTGAATTCAGTGTATGTACATTAAAATGAAGTGCTTCACAATCACCACCAGCCAGGTGGCAGTCACGCCCCCAGGAGTCACTGTAGTCAGGTGGTGATTACCTGAGTGCAAACTTGGTCAGTGGCATGAACTCCAGGTGGCGCAAAGACTGAGATAGAATAGGGAATTAGAGTGACCAAGGGTTATGGCATTGGCTCAGCAACGTGGACCTCCACTCACCAAGGCTGACCTGGCTATGGACACAGCTGAGTGCCCCATTTGTCAGCAGCGGAGACCAACACTGAGCCTTTGATATGGCACCATTCCTTGGTTCTAGGCAAGATCAGACAGCATACAGACCACATTCTCATGCCTGTGACAAGACAGAAGTTTCTTCTTCTGTCTCTAATTGGCTACAGGCGGAGTCTCCACTTCAGCCTCTGATTGGTCATGGGCCAAGTCTCCACTTCAGCCCCTGATTGGTCATAGGCCAAGTCTCCACTTCAGCCTCTGATTGGTGGTAAGCCAGTTCTTCACAAGGCGCAACCAATCGGAGGCCTCCAAAGGGCACCTAGGGGTGTTACCAACATCTTCTAGCTTAATTAAAAAACATTGTAACTGGGGCTCTTTAGCCTCTTGGCCAAGCCAGCTTCCACTCCGTAGAGTGTACTTTCACTTAAATAAATCTGTGCTTTTATTGCTTTTGGCGTTGCTTCATTCTTTTGTTGCTTTGTGCATTTTGTATTGCTCTGTTTGTGTGCTTTGCCCAGTTCTTTGTTCAACATGCCAAGAACCTAAACAACTCACAGTCAAGACTTTCCATCTGGTGGAAACCTCTCGGTGTTCAGTCAAGAAGCCATCAGAGAATCACTCAGGAAAGGATCAAGAGTCCTGATGTTGTCTGAAGCGCTCTATGGATATCTTATGGTGGGAGCAAGAATGCACTGAAATTGGTTTAGATGCTTGCAGGTGGCTCACACTGTTACAGAATGTCTTTCCAGTCTGGCACAGTGGCTCATACTTGTAATCCCAGCACTTTGGGAGGCCAAGGCAGGTAGATCACGAGGTGAGAAGTTTGAGACCAGCCTGACCAACATGGTGAAACCCCGTCTGTACCAAAAATACAAAAATTAGCCAGGTGTGGTGGCGCACGCCTGTAATCCCAGGTACTCAGGAGGCTGAGGCAGGAGAATTGCTTGAACCTGGGTGTCAGAGGTTGCAGTGAGCAGAGATCGAGCCACTGCACTAGAGCCTGGGCGCCAGAGCGAGACAGTCTCAAAAAAAAGAATGTCTTTTCCCAGCTGGAGCCCAAACCCACCTGGTTCACCCCTTGGAGACACACAGGCAGACATAACTCTGCTCTCAGCTAAGCCAGAGGTTCTCAACCCAGGCTGCGCATTAAAATAAATTAGCAAGTTTTTACATCACATGTTCTCACTTATTGGTGGTTGTGGGATCTAAAAATCAAAACAATTACACTCATGTGCACAGAGAGTAGAAGGATGGTTACCACTGGCTGGAAAGGGTACTGAGGGCCTGAGAGGAAGGTAGGGTTGGCTGGTGGACACACAAAAAAGTAGTTACAAAGAATGAATAAGCCCTATTATTTGATAGTACAACAGGTGACTATAATCAATAATAACTTAATTGTACATGTAAAAATAACTAAAAGAGTATGATTGGATTGTTTGTAAAACACAGAGTAAATGCTTGAGGGAACGGATACCCCATTCTCCATGACGTGCTTACTTCACATTGCATATGCCTGTATCAAAACATCTCATGAACCGCATAATATATACACCGACTACGTATCCACAAAACATTAAAACAAAAAATGTTTCTAAATTTTTTAATAAAATTAAATTTAAATAAAATAAATTAGTGAGTTTAAAAAAAAATACTAATACCTGAGTTTCACCCCAAATCAAATAAGAAGCTCTGGGGTGGGCTCAAGTATCTGTATTATTTTAATGTCCCACTCCAGAAATTCTGATTAAACAGTCCAGAGTGCAGCCTGGGCCTTGGGCTTTTTTAGTATTCTTCAGGAGATTCTAAGGTGCAGCCAGAGCGAGACTTGCTGAGGAAAGCCTCCCCTTACCACCCTAAGGGATCACTTCTTCCTCCTCCACCTCCTAACATAGTGGGTCTCCACTGTGGCTGCGCAGGGGACCCATATAAAGAACACTGACAAAGCCCAATGCCCAGGCAGTACCCTAGACCACTCAATCAGAATTTCTGAGCTCAGACCACGAATCCGTCACTGTTACAGTTCCCAGAGTGAATGCAATGTACATACAGCCAGACTGGAACCACTGCCCTAAATCCTGCGGTACTCGATGGAAAAGGCCTGCCTTCTTGAAGAGGGTCAATCTGCATTGCCTGGAACTGCATCTATTTAAAACACATCGACATCCTATGTTCTACATTTCAGGATGCGTATTTGTGAACCAGCCTAATAGTTTACCTGTATCTACAAGGCCGCGAAAGCCTGCATCCCTTTATAATACCCTACACATCACAGGCACTCAACGAAGAACGAACAGATGAACAAATAAACGGAAGGATACATACTTATTCTGGCAGGAACCTTCTAGCCACATGAGTGCCACAACTAAGGTGCCAGTTTCAAAGACAAGGCAGAGATTCTGCAGCTTAAAAATCATTACAACGTAATAGGTTACAGATCAGGTAAAGGTCCGGACCTCGCAAACCACAGATAGAAATAAAAATAGGATGTTTTACAAAGGCAGAAATGTTGAATTCCAAGGTAGGGCCACAGCTCACAGCCGTCAGCTTCTTCTGTTTCAGTACATTCAAGAGGGAAACTGGTGCCGACCATTCACCACAGTTCCAATAGCTTTATTACGTGGACATAACTTTAAAAAGCGGCGCACTGTCCCTGTAGACAATGAAGGGTTTAAGCAGAGGAAGCTGAGTTCTTCAGAATTTGTTTATCAACCAAAGGCCGTTGTGTGTCACTTTCAAATACTATTTATTCTCCAGAGCTGTTTTTTTTCTAGGCCTAGGCTCCCACACAAATTCAATAATCTTAATGTAATCTTTATTTTACTATAGTGCTCAGAGAGTCCCCATATCCGATTCAAAACTAGCTTGAGGCGTGACCAAGGTTGTTAATTTCTTTTGAAGCTACATTTGATGAGAGCAGGACCAGAGGAAACATGCATGTACCTGGCGCGTTACCGCGTGTCAAGGCCCATGGTCTGCTCCATGGCTCTAGTGTCCTCTGCCGGCGGTTTGGGCAGATCCGATATGGTGGACGAGGCATCCCTGGGATTTCCAGTAACCAGCATCCAGTGGTTACTTGGTTTTTCAACTCTGTGTGAATCCAGGTACGTGTGAGCGACCACCTCAGCCTCCTTTCCAAAATAGGTGCTGGAGCAAGAGAGAATCAATTGTGGTTTGAAATTGAGTAACAACTCTCAGTAAGCGGTTATTAACAATTTCATCTCAAAAGCACCTGAAGAAGTAGATTGCTAGATAAAGCCCCAGGGGATCTCTAAAACGGAACATGTCTGCAGGGAGGTTGCACCCTATTTGGGCAAGGATTGGGCCAGTAGGATCCCATTATTGCTGAAGTCCTCTTGTAGGGGAAGGACTCGTATTAAAGAAGGGGCTTGGCTGGGCACGGTGGCTCACACCTGTAATCCCAGCACTTTGGGAGGCCAAGGCGGGCGGATCACCTGAGGTCAGGCAGAGTTCGAGATCAGCCTGGCCAACATGCTGAAAACTCATCTCTACTGAAAATACGGAAATTAACTGGGCGTAGTAGCAGGCGCCTGTAACCCCAGGTACTCAGGAGGCTGAGGCAGGAGAATCGCTTGAATCTGGCTGCAAAAGTTGCAGTGAGCCGGGATTGTGCCACTGCCTTTCAGCCTGGGTGACAGAGTGAGACTCCATCTCAAAAAAAAAAAAAGAAAAAAAAAGAAAAAGAAAAAAAGAAGGGACTCTAATAGGATTTTTTCACCCTGTCAAAGATGTATGTGGCCGTCAGCAAAGGACGCTTTTAGCATGTGCAGCCATACGCTGTCACCTGAGCTTCCTTGCCTCTATTCACAGCCCCCAGCCCCAGTCACAGCATTCCGTGGTACCCTGAAATACAATACCTTAAGAGCAGATGCCGGTGGGCTGCCAGGCCCCGATTTGTGTAACAGTGATTGATGAGAATTTTAGCATTGGCCTGGAACAGATAAAGACAATGTGTTACTGGCATTCCAAAGGCAGGCCTCTGCTTTCCTAAAAGCAAAAATTTGGAATCATACATGTCTTTCAATATAGAACAACATTATATATATTCACAGTCACATGCCACCACATTTCATTAGCAAAGGGCCGCCTATGCAACCACATATGTGACCGTAAGCCCCTGTTTTTACTGTACCTTTTCTGTGTTTAGATGCGCAAACACTTAACACTGTGTTAGTTACCTGTAGTATTCAGTACAGTAACACACGGTGTGCAGGTTTGTAGTGCAGGACACTAGTGGCCTAGGTGTGTAATAGGCGACACCATCTAGGCGGGTGTAAGTACATTTATGATGTGTAAGTCAAATAAAATTGTTGAGGCAAGTCTCAATCATTGTGAGAGGTTTATTTGCTGAGGTCAAGGACACACCTGGCAAAAAGAACACACGCCAACAGGAAAAACCTTTGGTCCATGCTTTTTCCTGAAGAGGGCCTGGGGACCCGAATATTTAAAGGGAAAAGAGTGGGTTAGCGGGAACGAGGAAGAAAGAAAAAACAATAACAATAATGACCCAAAAAAAGGAGGGTAAATAAAAGAGGCAAGCAGTTGCGTTCTTTTGAGTTTCCTGTCAGTGTTCACCAAACGCACGTTTTACGTGAGAGCGTAGTAGAGGAACAGTCACACATTCACCTTGTGCTCAGTGAACCTGCCTTTTCACATAAGACGAAATAAACATGGGGCAGAGGGAACGTTTATACACGCCTTTGTCTCAAGTGAGCGGAAGGATGACTTTAGTTCTGTCCTTTGTCCCCTACTGTGAAGACAAGCTATCGCTTCACATGGGCAGGGTGACAGTCCACCTCACTGTTTTAGGGTAGGGATCTTGGGGCTCGCAAGGAATTTCCTTGTGGGAAAATTGTGAGGGATACATGTAGCTTTACAAAAAATCTTTGTAGCTATCCTACTTCAGAGCAAAATGGGAGGCCAGTTTGCATGACCCCATTCCCAGCCTGACTTTTTCTTTGACGGAGTGAGTTTAGATCCCAAGATTGATTTTCCTTTCACAATGTCCACACAACGACAAAATCATTGCCAGGGTGACCACGACTGTCTAATGCATTTCTCAGAATGTATCCCCATTGTTGAAGGGCACATGACTGTAGATATATTTATATACACACAGACACAGAAAAAGGTAGAAGCCAAACCATATTGGATGAATTAAATACATTATTGTAGATAACTGTATAATGAAATAATCCCTCAAAGTTATATTGGAGATCTTTGACACACAAGATAGAAGCAATGGTGTCATTCAACAGGAAAAAAAAGAGAAGTATCTTCATGATGTCCTGTCTTGTAAAAAGAAATAAGCAATGGCTTCTCTGGAAAATGGAACTACTGGTAATTTTCATATTATTTTTGTGCTTTCCTGACTTTTCATAAGTGAACATATGTTTATAATCAGGAAAAATATATATTACTTCAAAATCCTGACTCATGTAAGTTAAAAGCTGTGTAAGAAAGAAAAAGCAGCCCCGCCAGCCAGAGGGTGGCCTGGCACACACAAGGAGGCCTTAGTGTTCTCCTGGGAGCAGAGTCAGCTTCACAGAACGTCCACATCAGACAAGGCCACTCTGTGATCATGAGGGGTCAAAACAAAAATGAGATCACTCTATAATCATATCTGAACACACACCAAACACAAACATTTAGGAAGCCACAGAACAGCAAACACCCGCCTCTCCCAGCTAATAGGAGTGACTGTTGCTTCTTTACTTAGGAGAGCTTTATCCTCACTCCAGTCTGGTCCTCCCCAGAGAGAAGATGTATTGAGATAACCAATCAGAGAACTACCCTCCACTTCCTGACAGCATCCAATCCAGAGCAAAGCCTCACTTCTTGGGATTCTCTCCAACACCGGCCGACCAAGGCCCACATCCTATAAGCATCCTAACACCCTCTTACACGCTTCCCCATGGTGTGTGTCCTCCCTCGCTGCGACAAGTCATCTCCCCAGCCTGTTAAAGCACAGTTGTTCCTGGAGGTCTCTCTAGCCAGAGGTCATTGGCATGTGTAAGGGAGCTCAGATAGGTTCGGGGTCCCCCATTTGCAGATGTGTAACCATGTCTCAGTGAGGCTCAGGGAGACTCTCCTCAAGCCGTAAGGTGAATTAGTTATGGGGAAAAGAACTGGGCCGGGCGCGGTGGCTCACGCCTGTAATCCCAGCACTTTGGGAGGCCGAGGCGGGTGGATCACGAGGTCAAGAGATCAAGACCATCCTGGCCAACATAGTGAAGCCCTGTCTCTACTAAAAATACAAAAAATTAGGCTGGGTGCAGTGGCTCACCCCTATAATCCCAGCACTTTGGGAAGCCAAGGCGGGTGGATCATGAGGTCAAGAGATGGAGACCATTCTGGTGAACATGGTGAAACCCTGTCTCTACTAAAAATACAAAAATTAGCTGGGCATGGTGGCACACACCTGTAGTCCCAGCTACTCGGGAGGCTGAGGTGGGAGAATTGCTTGAACCCAGGAGGCAGAGGTTGCGGTGAGCCGAGATCATGCCATTGCACTCCAGCCTGGGTAACAAGAGTGAAATTCAATCTCAAAAAATATATATATATACAAAAATTAGCTGGGCATGGTGGCGCATGCCTGTAGTCCCAGCTACTCAGGAGGCTGAGGCAGGAGAATTGCTTGAATCTGGGAGGTGGAGGTTGCAGTGAGCCGAGATTGTGCCACTGCACTCCAGCCTGGTGTCTGGCGACAAATTGAGACTCTGTCTCAAAAAAAAAAAAAAAAAAAAAGAGAACTCCTGGTGCCTGGAACACTGACTGCTCCATTAGCTTCTAACACAAACAGCAACAATAGCAATATAACAACAGTCGTGACAACAAGAAACACTTGTGGGTGTCTTTTATCAGCCAGGCACGTTTCTAATTAGCACTCTAAAATATACTAACCATTTATCTTCACAAAGCCTCACGAGGTAGGTACTATGAACACCCCGAATTTAGATGGGGAAACTGAGGCACTGACAGTTTAAATTGTGGAACTAGAAGGCAATTCTCAGAAGAGCCAAGCTTAGCCACGGACAGCTAAAGAGAATTTGTAAAGCCTGTTTCGTTGTAGATAATATACATGTCCTCCATGTTTGGAGGAAGAAACCTGTGAAGTCAGGGTCCCCGTGGCAGAGGTGGGGCACAGGCATGCTACATCAGGTGGACTCAGTGGCCTGCAACTGTGGGCACTTCCAGGCCAGTAGCAAGCGAACCCTGGCAACGCCTGCTAACTACATACTCAATGCAGTGGCTGCCAACGTGTCTCCATTCCGTCTGCTGGATGCTTCGTGAGCAGGAAAGCCTCTGGCCCTTGGCATAGGGAGGTCTACTACTCTGTGCCCACAAAGCCCCCCACCTTCCCATCAGAACCATGCCTCAGGCTCCAGTGCCACAGGTCCCAGCATCAAGAGAAAATGTCCCACGGTGACAGAGAGAATGATGCTGTCCTGCAGGACCACTGCGTAGACTGTGTGGCTACCCTGCTGTCTCCTTCTCCAAGACTCCCTCAACTCTCTCTCTTTTTTTTTTTTTTTTTTTTTTTTGAGACAGGGTCTCACTGTTGATCAGGCTGGAGTGCAATGGCATGATCACAGCTCACAGCAGCCTCGGCCTCCCAGGCTTGGCTGATCCTTCCACCTCAGCCTCTCAAGCGTCTAGGACTACAGCACTCACCAACACACCTGGCTAATATTTATTTATTTATTTATTTAGAGACAAGAGTCTCACTCTGTCACCCTGGAGTGCAGTGGTACAATCTTGGCTCACTGCAACCTCCACCTCCCGGGTGGAAGCGATTCTTGTGCCTCAGTCACCTGAGTAGCTTGGATCACAGGTGTGTGCCACCACACCCGGCTAATTTTTGTATTTTTTTTTTTTTTTTTTTGTAGAGACAGGAATTTTTGCCATGTTGCCCAGGCTGGTCTTGAACTCCTGGCCTCAAGAGACCCACCCGCCTTAGCCTCCCAAAGTGCTGGGATTGTAGGCCTGAGCCCCCACACCTGTCCTCAAACTCCTTAAAAATTAGTATTTAGCAGAGGTCTTAGCGAAAACAGTGCAAAGGAAGCAGTGCCACAACCCTCAGGATCACACATCAGTGGTTCTTAACCTGATGTCAGGCGCAGGGCCAGGGCCTCAGCATTTCTTAGAAAGCTCCTGAGGTGATTCTAACGTGCAGCCAGAGTGGAGAAACTCGAAAGCAGGATGCTGCCATGAGGTAAATGAGTACCTTCCAAACTTAGGTTATAAATGGGGGGCATAAAAAAGACTGAAAAGAGGGAGAAAATCTTAAGGCAGTGAGCTCTAAGTCTGTGTTTTCTAGACAGCAGTAAATTGCACCCATTTCATAGCGCAGGCGTTCACGTCTCTCAACGCTGCACTCACCGGGACGGGGAAGCCTTCGTATTCCAGGCGTAGCTGGGGGTCGGGGAAGGCAGCCTGCCAGCAATTCATGTGAGAGACCTCATCTGTTAGGTACACTTCCTGGAGCCAAGACCTCTTAGACGATTTCAGGAGGGTCCTGTGGTCACTTGATAAATACAACTGAAAATGACAGCAAGCAGATGCACTAAGTCAGAGCTCTGTGAAGAGCTGGGGAATAAAGAAGCAGCCGACTGGCTGGATGGCAAGCACATTCAAAGCAGTTCTCAAAAACACTGTTCTTACTGAGTGTATGAGAACGCACAATGTTCCTCCACCTTAGAAATGCCATCTGGCATGCTGAGACCAAGACACACACACACACACACACACCTACACACACATACACAATCACACACATACACACAATGATCACATATACACACACACAATCACACATATACACATGATCACACATACACAATCACACAGACACAATCACACATACACACACAATCACAAATTCACAATCACACAATCACATACACGCAATCACATACACAATCACGCATACACAATCACACATACACACAAACACACACAATCATACACCTACACAATCACACACATACACAATCACACACACGATCGCACACATTCTCACACATACACAATCACACACATACAATGATCACACACACAATCACACATACACACATGATCACACATACACACATGATCACACACAATTACACATATACAATCACATACAATCACACACAATCACACAAATTCACAATCACACACACGCATACACACAATCACACCATACACAATCACATACCCACAATCACACACTCTCACAATCACACATACACACTCACACACACAATCATACACATACACACAATCACACAATCACAATCACACACATACATACGCACAATCACACACATACACACACACACACATCTCCAACTACTTTTCCTTTCTCTGAATACCAAACTCAATCTTCCTCTCTCCTCCCTACTTCCTGTCCCCTGTTCCCCTTTCAGGGTACAGGAACTGGATCAATGGGTTTTTTGTCTTGTTTTGTTTTTGTTTTGAGACAGGGTCTCGTTTTGTTGCCCAGGCTGGAGCACAGTGGCAATCACGGTTCACTGTAGCCTCCAACTCCTGGGCTCAAGTGATCCTCCCGCCTCCCAAATAGCTGGGACTGCAGGAGCACACGGCCATGCCCAGCTACTGTTTTTTATTTTTTGTAGAGATAGGATCCCATTGTTTTCCCAGCTGGTCTTGAACTCCTGGGCTCAAGCAGTCCTCCCACCTTGGCCTCCCAAAGTGCTGGGTTTACAGGTGTGAAAGACCATGCCCAGCCATGGACTAATATTTTATGTATTATAAATGATGTTGCATTAAACTCATCGCATGAAATGGATTATTCTTCAAGTCAATATCCTCCAGCTGATATTCATTTGTAAGCCTCCAAGGCGACCCACACCCCTCTGGAATTGATGTCCATGCTAGAAAATTATGTAGGCTATCTGGCTTCGTGTCACCTTGCCAAGAAACTACCACCATCCTGCTGAAAAGTCCACAGTGTTAGTTCCTTGTTAATTCTTGCTGGTTCAGCTCTACCCTGAGTGTGGAGGTTATTTCTGCATATTCTGACAGGTTTCCAATAAGCACCTTTCCCATGCAAGGCTGTACTGTGAGCACTAGGGGGAAGGTGGAGATGTTACTGTCCTCAAGAGGTGGCGGAGCACAGAAACCGGGAGCACCTACATACACCTGCCTCGTGAGGGAGGTCCAGCAGACTCACAGTGAGCTGGGGGAGGCAGAGGTAGGAGCACAGAGCTTTCCTGGGGGATCAAAAGAGGCTCTGAGGAGGAGGCTGCAAAGCCAGAGGGGGTGACCACAGAGAGGGAGAGGGTGCATTACAGAGGGCCTTAGATGCCACAGCAAACAGCCAGAACTTCATTCAAAGGGCAATGGGGGAGCCGCTGCTGACTCCAGTGAGGATGAGAAGTGACCAGACCTGTGTTTGTAAAAGATCAACCTGAAAAATAAATAAATAAATTTAAAAATACAAATAAAATCAACCTGGCAGTACCCCATCTAGTATGGTCTGAAGTCAGGATAGACTAACAGGGAAAAACAGCGGGGCCTGGGCTGCTGAGGGGCTGCACAGGGTGTGAGAAACAGGCTAAAGGGCAGTATGAAGGGAGAACAGTGCCCAGGGACCTGGCAATCAGCCGGGCGTGAGTGGGAAAGGAAGATGGGCCCAAGCCAGATGCAGCACTGGTTCTGGATGATGAGGCCTTTCAGAGCAACATGAAAACCGGAACTTAAAAAGGCGAATAAGGCCAGGTGCAGTGGCTCATGCCTGTAATCCCAGCACTTTGGGAGGCCGAGGCAGGAGGATCACTTGAGGTCGGGAGTTCAAGATCAGTCTAGACAATATGGTGAAACCCTGTCTCTACTAAAAATACAAAAATTCGCCAGGTGTGGTGGCGGGCGACAGTAATCCCAGCGATGCGGGAGGCTGAGGCATGAGAATTGCTTGAACCTGGGAGGCGGAGGCAGAGGCTATAGACAGTCAAGATGGCGTAACTGCACTCCAGCCTGGGCAACAGAGTGAGTCTCTGACTCTTCGGAAAAAAAAAAAAAGACGTAAATAATATCTGTCTCAAACCACGAACTGCTTTGTTCACCTAAAGTAAAACAATAGTAAAATCAGGAACTAACCCAGTAGCCACTATTTCACCAACGCTTCCAATGAATGCCCCAGAAGTGCTTGCTAATTCAAAGACAAGAAACCCAAATTAGAGGTCTAAGAATGGGAGAAGAGACAAAATGTCATCATTTGAAGATTAAATTGCTGTCTGTCTAGAAAACATAAGAGAATCAACTGAAAAAACTATAGAATTAATAAGAGTAACTGGTTTCATCAGAGGTGAATATAAAAATCAATAGCCTTCTTATATTTTATAAGAGAAATTATTATTTATACTATCAAATGTTCTATCTTTGTTCTATCAAGAAGACCTCTCTACAATAGCATCTGAAAATACAAAATACCAAGGAAAAACCCTTAACACAATTGTTGTCAAATACATGTAAAGAAAACCACAAAATCTTACAGGGTGATATAAAATTTTGCTGAGAGAATAAACAGAGAGACACCTCAGAAGAATAAATATGGTAAAGCTACTAAATATGTGAATTTAGTTAATGTTACAATGCCAATCAAAATATAACAACAAGTAATCTTTTCCCCACAGGGGCAGAGGGACTTGGAAAAAATGACCATTATATTTAACTGAGAAATTAATTCCTAACGTAATTAAGACAACAAAGTGTAATGAGAAGCGACAAGCCCTATGAGCTCTCAAGCCAAAGAGCTATGAATCCTATCATAAATCTCTAATAATTAAGACACTACAGTCCTAGAATAAAAATAGATAACTGGGCTGGGCGCAGTGGCTCATGCCTGTAATTCCAGCACTTCGGGAGGCAGAGGCAAGGGGGATCACTTGAACTCAGGAGTTCAAGACCAGCCTGGCCAACATGGCAAAACCCTGTCCCTACACAACAAAACAAAATCAAAATTTAGCCAGGCATAGTGGGGTGCACCTGTGGTCCCCGCTACTCAGGAGACTGAGGCAGGAGAATTGCTTGAGCCGGGGAGGTGGAGGCTGCAGTGAGCCATGTTTGTGACACTGTACTCCAGTCTAAGACACAGAATGAGACCCTGTCTCAAAAAAAAAAAAATAAGACAACTAGAGTTTAATGTATCCAAACAGAAAGCTCAGCAGTGGGTAACTATCCACGCTAAGGGAAATGTCACGCATATGCAGAGAGAGGAAGAATTATTCAAGAGATAATAGATATAACTGACTAGTCATCTGGGAAAAAAATGAGATATTCACATAAAACCCTTTATCAAAATAAATCCCAAGTGGATCCAATAATAAATTTAAGCAAAAGTCAAATCGTAAACATCTAGAAGCTAATTCAAGCTTTTCTTTCTATCAGATCTCTGAAGCAGTCTTTAAAACTTAAAAGCAATGGAAGGGATTACGAAGAACAACGCTGACACATTTTACTCAAGAATATAATATGAGAACGACTACAACTTAAAAGCCAAGCAGCAAATGGAAATACTAGCAACACATATGACAAAATTTAGTCATCAGTGGTATATAAACCCAGATCAATACAAAGGCAAAAAACAAGACGATTTGCAGGAGAGAGGAGAGGGAGAAAAAAAAAATCGAGAGAGAAAGAAAGAGATAAGAGAAAGAGGACAAACTTAAAATATAGGAGAAATTAGAAGTACTACAACATTTACGCGTCGCTTTTTTCTTTCCATTTTGTTTGCTTGTCAGATTAGCAAAGTTTTAAATTATGATATTTAATATAATCAAAGAAGCAGTAATCATTCTTATTTATTGTTGCGGAGAGTGCAAATTGGTACAGCCCATCACAGAAATAACTCTTTATATGTATCAATACTTTTAAATGTGTTCATATTCTTTGACTCAGGAATTCTATGCCCAAAAACCTATCCTAAATGTAGAATCCC
The DNA here is from genome assembly GCF_048565385.1 of Saimiri boliviensis. NCBI lineage: Eukaryota > Metazoa > Chordata > Mammalia > Primates > Cebidae > Saimiri > Saimiri boliviensis. The sequence goes on along the minus strand of NC_133453.1, from coordinate 126,845,487 downwards.
TAATTTGGAGTTTGAGAGGGGAAGCTTCAAGCATTTATACACAAATGCAGGCTGGAACTTCACATATAAGAGGGACATCTTGGGCCAAACCCACTGCCCAAAGGTAGAAAAAGGCTAGGTAACTTACGATACCGCCACACAATTATATCTTAGGTTCTCATTAAATGTTATTGTCATTTTAAAAAGCTTTAAAAATGCTATTTTAGAAAGAATAATCTATCTGTATATTCATCTAAGTTTTAAAAAAATACATAGGAATATAAAAATAAGCCAAAATGTTAATGGTGCTATCTCTGGTTAAGAAATGGTAACTGACTCTCTTCTTTTAATGTCGATATTTATCAGGCTGCAACTTACTATCTGTGGGGTGTCAAAGTTTAATTGGTAGCACTGTTTCTTTTTCTTTTTCTTTTTTCTTTTCTTTTTTTTTTTTTTTTTTTTTGACACAGGGTCTCTTTCTGTCAGGCTGGAGTGCAGTGGTGCAAACCCTAGTTTCTACCTTCCAGTTTAAGCAATCCTTCCACCTCAGCCTCACAAGTATCTGGCACTACATGCACACACCACCATACCTGGCTGATTTTTTTTAAAAAAAATTTTGTTGAGATGGGGTCTCCCTGTATCGCCCAGGTTGATCTACAACTCCTGGCCTCAAGTGATCTTCCTGCCTTGGCCTTCCAAAGTGCTGAGATTACAGGCATGAGCCACTGCATCCTGTGTTTTCTTAGTGGTACCCATAGTAATAATACTAATGCTACATCATATAGCAAAGGAATCTTCAATAAAAAATGTGATATAGTACTAGCTCTGCTACTTACTGAATGACTTAAATCAGAAATCACTTAACCTCAGTTTCTCCATCAGTAAAATTAAGGTAAAATAGTCCCTACCTCAAAGTCACGTGTGGAGGATTAGGAGAGTTAAAAAAAGTGAAGCATGTACGACACTGTCTGGCATGTAGTAAGGTAGATTAATACCATTTTACAGATGAGAAACAGGCTCAAAAAACATTAAATAACTTACCCAAATTCCCATCCCATAGGTACACACCTGAAGTTCAAACCCAAATCTATCTGGTTCTATTATCCTTCCTAATTTCCAAGGCTCCCTGACTTACGCAAATTTAAGCATCTTATATTGTCCTTACTCCCACATTGGACAAAAATCCAACCATCAGAAGTTTAAATTAAAAAGTTGTCAGATAATATGCCTTGCTGGCATCGGTTGACATTTGACAGGTTTCAGATGTAACCATCTGAATGAATTCAATCACTTAACTGACAGGTGGAAGTGGTATAAACTTTTGCTTTCTGCCAGCTACACTGAGCAATGGTTTTCCTCCCTTACTCTTTAGCTTTTAGGGATGTATTTTTTGTAATTTGGGAAGTTAAAAGGAAAGACTGGCTTGGCCCCAAATCTGCCCGTGAAAAGCTGCAAGCTGAAACCACAGTGAAGTCAGAGATGGAGCCCATGTATCTGGAGTTCTCTGTCTACGTCATTAGATAGTTATGATCCCATTTTGGGCAAGAGAAGTGACTGATCCAAAGGAGATATGCAAAGTGATAACTTACCATTTTGTTTTCAAATCCTCCTGTTATCCCCAGGCTAAAGTCCTGCCCATATCTGAGGACTTGACCAGTGGCGTCTCCGTGTACGCTGTCAACGGACAATAAACATAACGCAAATGTGAACTCTCGGCATGAGAATCATTCCATGACTATTTTTTATGCATGCAATTTTATTCATAATCAGTTTTTTCGATGACTTATATTCACATACTGTAACTGAATTAAATAATTAAATAAAAGATCTTTTCTTTTGGTCTTAAAATCCAGTTAGTAGCCTACTCCCCGCCCTGTACCATAGGGAGCACACAAAGCATCCCCACTTCGTGAGCCTCTAGTTAAACTAAGCGCATCATGCTAATGTACACTAAGGAATTCCTGCCAAGTGCATTGGCATCTTCAGAGAGAACCAAGGTAACACATTTATAGACATTTAATACAATTCCCTCTTAATCTTTCAGGAAACAGACGTTGTGATCAATTTTTAGTTGTCTTCACATACATATTCAAAAGAAATCTAAATTAGAACTTGAAGAACTGTCTAAATACCCTCTTTTTTCCCCAGGCTGGAGTTCAGAGGTGCAATCTCGGCTCACTGCCACCTCCACCTCCCAGGTTCAAGTGATTCTCATGCTTCAGTGACACGAATAGCTAGGATTACAGGCACCTGCCACCACACCCGGCTCATTTTTTGTATTTTTAGTAGAGACAGGGTTTCAACATGTTGGCCAGGCTGGTCTCAAACTCCACCCACCTTGGCTTCCCAAAGTGTTGGGATTACAGGTGTGAGCCACTGCACCTGGCCCGGGGTCTATATATTCTTGCAATGATTACATTGCTATTCTACAAATTACTAAGAATTTTTTTTTTTGTTTCCACACACCTATAATCCCAGGATTACAGGAGGCTGAGGAAGGAGAATCTCTTTTTTTTTTTTTAATTATTATACTTTAGGTTCTGGGGTGCATGTGCAGATTGCGCAGGATTGTTACATAGGCATACACATGCCATGGTGATTTGTGCATCCATCCCCCCCTCCCCGCCCCGTCATCTACATTAGGTATTTCTCTTAATGTTATCCCTCCCCAATCGCCCCACCCCCTGCTATCCCTCCCCCAGCCCGCCCGCCCCACCGACAGGCCCGTGTGTGATTATGTATCTCTTATTTCTCTAAGGATTTCTTTGTTCATCTTCAAAATCTCTTCAAGCACACTTTTAATGAACAGTTAATTTTAAAAAAGCAAATCCCATCTAGTGCTACCTTGTATTAAACTATATATTTTTGCTGTTAAAAAATAACATAGCCATATTAAGAACAATGAAAACACTCAAATGTGCTCAACGAGTTTGAAAATGTTATAGGGAAAACCCACTTTGCTTCCAGGCAGAATATGGATTTCCCTGGATCTAATATTTATGATTTAAGCATTTTGAATTGAACACAATTATCCTGCTGTCTAAGGTGAAAAGGGGTTGTAAAGTTCCCTTGACAATAATTCTCGAGGTAATCAAAGCAAGATGAAAAATCACAGAAAATCTTCACAAAATCTTTCCCTCCAGTCAGTGGCTCCAATACCCAGGTATCTCGAAGCTACAGGTGAAATGTATTTATGATGAAAATTAAAGTTTCTTTACCTCAGAATGATAAAAGTGTTTCTAGCAATCGGGGTCTTGGCTTGAACGGCACTCAGGCCACAGGGCACCTCTAAGTCATCTCTCAGATGGCACTGAACTTCATCTGGAGTCATACACAGGCTCAGGTCCCCACCCAGAAACACATCAGCTTCTACAGCAGGATCATCAGGATTCACAAGCATCACTTTGTCACCGTAATGAATATAACCATCTTCAGTTACGGAAAGTTGCATCTACAATTTTAATAGTAGTTTATTACATAAACCATGCAATTCCTCAACACTCACTGCTGAGGCAGTTTTGATCCTTCTCAAACTAGCATCCCTTTTGTTCAGGATTTCATTAGGATCCCCTGGAAGCCTTAGCTCCTTCTTCCTTTCCCTTCCCCTTTGCCAAGGTAAAACTCCCAGCAATCCCTAATGAAGTCAAATGAAGCTGGTGAAAATCACAAGGATTTACTCATTATTCTAGAAGTTCAACATTCGTTGAAAAATTTCTCAATTGCCAACTAAGGGGCAATTTACTTATTTATATATTAACTCATTTATTCCTTTATTTGCAAAATGCAGGTAAACATGATTTAGGGCAGGCGTCCCTTATGTTTCCAAAATCTTAGAAGAATTCAAAACACTCCAAATTTTAATTTTAAAACTGTTATTTTCCAAATGGTAACTCAGTTATGAATATTTTTTCTTGCTTAACATATACCCACACCAGGTTCAACAGAATTTTGAAAACAATGTTTGAATTTAAAGATACCGGTCTCAAAAGATTCTTTTTCAGTCTTCTACTTCTCTGTATGAGGAGTTTCCCCTTGTCTCTCTTCTCTAAGAAGTCTTTCATGAGCTCCTAAAGAGAAAATCAACAAGAGTAGCCCTAAATAATACAGATGTTCGTTATTAATAACTTTGAGGTCAGAAGCTCTTCCAAGTTGAAAAAGCAAAATTTGAGGTCAAAGAAGTAATGGGATCATAATGGGAACGATGGAACATATTTAGCATTACTTTAATGTTTTTACTGCATTATAGAATGTTTAGAAAAATGAGAAAGGCAAAACAAAAGGAATCATCACCAGGAATTACTCCAGCCCGATTGCATCCTGAGTGACATCTGGAGGCCGTGTCTCCCCTGCTGAGGTTTCCCTTGACTGTGTGATAACTAATGCTAGAAAGTCCACCCCTTCCCAACCTGACCCATACACGAATGGCTCCGAACGTTGTTAAGACTACCTTGGGAGAATACAAGGCAGTGAGTGCAAAACGTCAGTAAAAGCAATGCTCGGGGTCATTTAAGAGGGCAAGCGGCAGGGTTGGAGTGCAGAGGGATATTATTTCTACCTGGGGCCTGTGTCCTCACCTGGCCCGCAGCCTGAGGCTGACTGTAAGACTCTTAAAAAACAGCGGGGACCAGGTGCAGTGACTCACGCCTGTAATCCCAGCACTTTGGGAGGCCGAGGCGGTGGATCACCTGAGGTCGAGAGTTTGAGACCAACCTGACCAACATGGAGAAACCCCGTCTCTACTTGAAATACAAAAATTAGCCGGGTATGGTGGCCCGTATCTGTAATCCCAGCTACTCAGGAGGCTGAGGCAGGAGAATCGCTGGAACCGAGAGGCAGAGGTTGCGGTGAGCCCAGGTGGTGCCATTGCACTCCAGCCTGGGCCGCGATGGCGCCGTTGCACCCCAGCCTGGGCAACAAGAGCGAGACTCCGTCTCAGAACCAAAAACAAAACCAGGGGGTACTTGGTGGGGCTCTAGACTAAGAGGGACACACAGGCCAGGGGCCCGAGAGTCAAGGCGCCCGACTCTAGGAGGCCAAGGAACCCGCAGAAAGAGAAGTCGGGGTGCTCGGCGTGGAGGCCAGCGAGCCCTGGGCTTGCAGCCGGGCGGGTGAGGCTCCGTGGGAGTGCAGAGAACAGGGGTTCGGGGGTATCCACGGTGCGCTGGGTGAGAGGAGGCTGCAGGCGCGCAGCAGGGACTGAACCTGGGGCCGGGGCCGGAGCTTCTGAGCCGCAGGTCGGCGCCGGGCCGCACCCTCCGTACCTCCTCCAGGCAGGCGTCCTCGTTCCAGTTGCCGATCCGGACTCCGGGACCGTACCTGTTCTGCGCCATCGCGCCCCGCTCCGCCCGGAGCGTTAGCGTGCCCCGTCGCCATGACGACCGGGCCCCGGGCGATTGGTCAAGGTCCGGGGCCTACTGGACAATTAGTGACAGCGCGCAGCCCTGGGGGCGGGACGGGGGGGCGTCAGGGCCGGGGGCGGGACCGGGGAGGGGACGGGGGGAGTCGTCAGGGCCGGGGGCGGTACCGGGGGGGGCGGGACGGGGGTGGTGTCAGGGCCGGGGGCGGTACCGGGGGCGGGAAGGGGGGGGTTCGTCAGGGCCGGGGGCGGGACCGGGGCGGGACGTTGGGGGGGGTGGTCAGGGCCGGAGGTGGGACCGGGGGCGGGACGGGGTGGGTGTCAGGGCCGGGGGCGGGACGAGGGGGGCGTCAGGGGCCGGGGGCGGGACGGGGGGGGTGTCAGGGGCCGGGGGCGGGACGGGGGTGGTGTCAGGGGTCGGGGCGGGACGGGCGGGGCGTCAGGGGCCGGGGACGTGACGGGGGGGGAGTCAGGGGCTGGGGGCGGGACGGGGGGGGGTGTCAAGGCCGGGGGCGGGCCCTGGGGCGTCAGGGACCGGGGCGGGACAGGGGGCGTCAGGGCCCGGGGACGAGACAGGGTGCGTCAGGGGCTGGTGCGGGACAGAGGGGGAGTTGTCATGGCTGGGGGCGGTACCGGGGGGCGGGACGGGGGGGGGTCTTCAGGGCCGGGGGGCGGGACCGGGGGCGCGACGGGGGCGGGGTCGTCAGGGCCGGGGGCGGGACGGGGGGGGCGTCAGGGCCGGGGGCGGGACCGGGGGCGGGACGGGGGGGGCGTCAGGGCCGGGGGCGGGACCGGGGGCGGGACGGGGTGGGGTGTCAGGGCCGGGTGCGGGACCGGGGGCAGGACAGGGCGGGAGTCATCAGGGCCGGGGGCGGGACTGGGGGGGCCGGGCCGAGGGCGGGATGGGGGAGTGGGGGTTGTCGTCAGGGCCGGGGGCGAGACCGGGGGCGGGACGGGGGGGGTGTATCAGGGCCGGGGGCAGGACCGGGGGCGGGACTGGGGGGGGTCGTCAGGGCCGGGGGCGGGACCGGGTGGGGTGTCAGGGCCGGGTGCGGGACCGGGGGCAGGACAGGGGGGGAGTCATCAGGGCCGGGGGCGGGACTGGGGGGGCCGGGCCGAGGGCGGGATGGGGGGGGTGGGGGTTGTCGTCAGGGCCGGGGGCGAGACCGGGGGCGGGACGGGGGGGGGGTGTCAGGGCTGGGGGCGGGACCAAGGGCGGGACTGGGGGGGGTCGTCAGGGCCGGGGGCGGGCCCGGGGGCGTCAGGGCCGGGGGCGGGACGGGGGGGGGGTGTCAGGGCCGGGGGCGGGACCGGGGGGCGGGACTGGGGGGGTCGTCAGGGCCGGGGGCGGGACGGGGGTTGTGTCAGGGCCGGGGTGGTCCCGGGGGCGTCAGGGGCCGGGGTCGGGACAGGGGGCGTCAGGGGCCGGTGGCGGGACAGGGGGCGTCAGGGCCTGGAGCGGGCCCGGGGGCGTCAGAGGCCCTGGGCGGGACAAGGGGCGTCAGGGACCGGGGGCGGGACAGGGGGCGTCAGGGCCAGGGGCGGGCCCGGGGGCGTCAAAGCCGGGAGCGGGATCGGGGGCGGGATCGGGGGCGTCAGGGCCGGGGGCGGGACGGTGGGGGGTGTCAGGGCCGGGGGCGGTACCGGGGGCGGGACGGGGGGGCGGGGGGTCGTCAGGGCCGGGGGCGGGACGGGGTGGGTGTCAGGGCTGGGGACGGGACAGGGGGCTGTACGGGGCGGGGGGTGGTCAGGGCTGGGGGCGGGACAGGGGGCGGGACGGGAGGGGTGTCAGGGCCGGGGGCGGGACAGGGGGGGCGTCAGGGCCGGGGGCGGGCCCGGGGGCGTCAGGGCCGGGAGCGGGATCGGGGGCGGGATCCGGGGCGTCAGGGCCGGGGCGGGACAGAGGGGGCGTCAGGGCCGGGGGCGGGACGGAGGGGGGGGTCAGGGCCGGGGGCGGTACCGGGGGCGGGACGGGGTGGCGGGGGGGGGGGTCGTCAGGGCCGGGGGCGGGACCGGGGGCGGGACGGGGTGGGTGTCAGGGCCGGGGGCGGGACCGGGGGCGTCAGGGGCCAGGGGCGGGGCAGGGCGCGTCAGGGGCCAGGGGCGGGACAGGGGGCGTCAGGGTCGGGGGCGGGACAGGGGGCGTCAGGGGCCGGGGCGGGACAGGGGACGTCAGGGGCCGGGGCGGGACAGGGGGCGTCAGGGGCCGGGGCGGGACAGGGGACGTCAGGGCCGGGGGCGGGACAGGGGGCGTCAGGGGCCGGGGGCGTCAGGGGCCGGGGGCAGGCCCGGGGGCGTCGGGGCCCTCCGCTGCCTGCGGCCCTCCAGCCGCCCCACTGTTCCTAAACTGCAGGGCTTCCAGAGGGAAATGTAAAACTTTTTTTTTTCCTTTTTTAATTCTACTCTTAGCAAAGATCTCATTTATTAAAACGTTGTTGTTGTTGAGACGGAATCTGGCTGCTCTGTCGCCCAGGCTGGAGGGCAGTGGCTCGATCTTGGCTCACTGCAACCTCTGCCTCCCAGGTTCAAGCAATTCTCGTGGCTCGGCCTCCCAGGTAGCTGGGATTACAGACGCCCGGCACCACGCCCGGCTAATTTTTGTATTTTCAGTAGAGACGAGGGTTCACCATTTGGGCCAGGCTGGTCTCGAACTCCTGACCTCGCGATCCACCCACCTGGGATTGCAGGCGTGAGCCACCACTCCCGGCCTCTTATGATTTGAATCTAACCAAAAACTGCCATCGAATACCCCTTGTTTGCCGAGGCAGCAAAGAAGAGCTTTTAAATGGAAGCACAGCTTGTTTGCAGCCTGGTTTTTGCAATCATCATCATCATCAGCAGCAGCAGCAGCAGTAATCTCGCCCTAATCATAAAACAATGTCTGCTTATTGTAGACATTTGGAAACCAAAATCGCATAATTAATTTCAGGGCTTCAAAAGTAAGAAATACACCATGTTAGTATATTTCTGTTGATAGGTTTCTGAGGTTGTCCATATTTTTGTGGACTTAACAGCATTTCCCCCCCCTCGATCCTTTCCTCCCTCTCTCGGTCTCAAAGCCTGTGATTTGCAGAACTCTTAATATAAGCATACTCTACTGCAGCCAGCATTTTTTTAAACAAAATATTATTTTATAGAGAGGAGGGATACCAGTTAAGACTATGAGGGGCTTGATGCTGATTGAATGCGTTCTGTAATTTACCTGTATTTAGTGTCTAGTAAGACAGGACTGAAATGGAAGACAGGAGTCTTTGCTCCCTTCAGCAAAGCAAGTCTAAAAGAAAAGGTAGTTCATGAAAATTTGTTACTTCAGGAAGACTGTGAAAAGTGCAATTAAAGATGTGCTGATGGGCTGGTGTGGTGGCTCAAGCCTATAATCCAGCACTTTGGGATGTGGAGGCAGGAGGATCACTTGAGCCGAGGAGTTCTAGACCAGCCTGGGCAACATAGTGAGACCCCATCTCCATTTAAAATATACGTATATATTAAAACATACATATATGCTGATGAAGGGTGATGGAGTTGAATGATCCTTTCTGCCTTGAGGAACTGTGAGAATGAGAATTGGATGGCCTTGAGTGGTGGGAGACGGGCTGCTTTGGAGCTGAACTGGGAAAGACTTAAACTGGCAGGCTGAAGTGTGGAATAAAAATAGGAGGGCCCGGCGTGGTGGCTCACGAGGTCAAGAGATCGAGACCATCCTGGTCAACATGGTGAAACCCCGTCTCTACTAAAAATACAAAAATTAGCTGGATATGGTGGCGCGTGCCTGTAATCCCAGCTACTCAGGAGGCTGAGGCAGGAGAATTGCCTGAACCCAGGAGGCGGAGGTTGCGGTGAGCCGAGATCGCGCCATTGCACTCCAGCCTGGGTAATAGGAGCAAAACTCTGTCTCGGAAAAAAAAAAAAAAAGGCGCATTTCCACATACTGGTGAATCTACCAGCTCTGTCAATACGTCACCACGCGTGAGGATATTTCTGAAGGATATATAGGACAAAGCAGTTAGATCAGATAGTATACCACTAACTGCATTTGATAAATTCAGAAACAGAAGCAAAGAAGCTAGCAGTCTAAATTCAAACTGCTAAAAGTTGCTCAAAGAAAGGACTCAACCCAGACTTTCTGACTCCAAAGTTATGTTTGTTTTTCCTTTTAAGTATTGTCATATTTCCCATAAAATCAAGAATAAAACAAGGAAGCTCTAGTCTCTACTTTTTTTTTTTTTTTTTTTTTTTTTTTTTTTTTTTTTTGAGACAGAGCCTTGCTCTGTCACCCAGGCTGGAGTGCAATGGTGTGATCTTGGCTCACTGCAACCTTCGCCTCCCAGGTTCAAGCAATTCTCCTGCCTCAGCCTCCTGAGTAGCTGGGATTACAGGTACACACCACCACCTCCGGCTAATTTTTGTATTTTTAGTCAAGACCAGGTTTCACCATGTTGGCCAGGAAAGTCTCAATCTCCTGACCTCATGATCCACCTGCCTTGGCCTCCCAAAGTGCTGGGATTACAGGCGTGAGCCACCACACCCAGCCAAGAAATACATTTTTAAGTCCATAGCTGCCAAAGAGTGATTTCTCTGATGAATCCGGGTGAATTGAAAACTTTCTCGAAAGGATTTGCCATTCTAGATGCCATTAAGAACATTTGTGATTCATGGGAGAAGGTCAAAATATGAATATTAATGAGAGTTTGGAAGAAATTGATTTCAGCCCTCATGGATGACTTTGAGGGGTTTCTTATTTTAATGGAGGAAGTAATTACAGATGTCATAATGCAAAAAATTAGCCATGCATGGTGGTACATGCCTGTAATCCCAGCTACTTGGGAGGCTGAGGAAGGAGGTTGCACTCCAGCTTGGGCAACAAGAGTGAAACTCCGTCTAAAAAAAAAAAAAAAAAATGGAGCCTGATGATGTGACAGAGTTGCTGCAGTCTTGAGGAGGAATTGCTGCTTATGGATGAACAAATAAAGTGGTTTCCTGATGTGGAATCTACTCCTGGTGAAGATATTATGAATATTGTTGAAATGACAACAAAGGATTTAGGCTATTACATAAACTAATTTGATAAGGCAGCAGCAGGGTTTGAGAGGATTGACTCCAATTCTAGAAGAAGTTCTACTGTGAGTAAAATGCTATCAAACATCATCACGTGCTACAGAGAAATTTTTCATGCATGAAAATTGTCAGAATTAAAACAGTCACCAATGTTAAGAAAATTCTGATCAATAGAGCTGGGGATAATCCATAAAGAGAGGATTCTCACATTTTTATGTCTTATAACAAAAAGATTCTACAAAAACCATAGCCGTACATGAAGGTCATTACCACCTTATACAAAAAATACTTCAACAAGGCCAGCTACCCAATAGTTGCCTATCCAACTTTGGATTGGTGTCTCCTTGTTATTGACCTTTGTAACCAAGGAAAATTACTTAAAATAACTATGTAGCCCTAATTTTTTCCTCTAAAAACCTTTATATTTCTCTACCTCTCTGAATATACACATAGTTTACTATAGTGGGCATAGTCCCATTGCAATGCTGTATACCCAGATAAGTATCTTTTCTTTTAGAGAGCCTCTCTCTATGTGTTATTTAGGGTGACATGTATGGTGTCAAAAGTGGGATCTGAAAAAGATCACTACTGAGAAAAATCAGTGATTCTTGGAACCAGTGGGTGATACTCACTTCAGCCCTTTGAGCTCTCTGCTTTCATGGCTCACCTTTTCTGCCCTGGTGAGTTTCCTCTCAGGTTGAGCCTCTCTTCTTTTGGTAGAGGCTTTTTAAATATTTGCATCTGGTTCAGATAAGGCCATTTTAATAAAAAACAGATATCATTCCTGGAATAAAAAAATACTTTTTATCTTTTCTGGTATAAAGACAAATGTCTTTCTGAATTGGGTACCCTTGGTTTCCACAGAATTTACATTCTGTCTGTGAGGCATATCTTCTGGTGAATTTACTCTTGTTCTAGGTTGCATACCTAGTGTAATATCTGGGGTATTTTTGCTTTTGTTTGACCTTTTCCCTTACTTGTTTCTGAAAAATCTTCTGAGAGTAAAAAACAAACATTCTGGATGGTGGGTGCAGGACAGCTAATTAAAAGCCACAGGGCAAATACCATCATCTAAAACACTGATCTAAATTCCTGATGTTCCCTGACATGATTTTTAGATTTTCTTTGCTCTTGAGAGATTAATAAGAAACAGAATGGGATTCACAAACATTATGGCATGCCAGGTTTTCTGGGACTCCAGCCAGCGACATATTATGGCCTGTTCTTGCGTACATTTTCAAACTGATAGGCAAATTATATCAAGGAAAATTCAGAGTTCAAATGGTCTTTATTCAAAAAAAAAACTGCACCTATATAGTTAAAATGGACAGTCTTACAAGTTCTCTATCTCTCTATTTTTTTTCTACCTACTTTGAATTTGCTGACTTTTCTGCTGGTGTTAAGTTAAAACTCACCACTTACGGCATTCAAGCTAAGATCTTTGAAAGTCTTCAAGAACTTTCAAATTAATGGTTTCGCAAATTTTAATAGCTCCATGGTAACCAACAAACCTGATGCCTTTTAGAAATATAAAATAGATTTGCCTAACAATTGTGTACAATGACAAAATAATTAACTGAGAAGTTAACAATCTAAAATAAAAAGAAATAAATATTTCTAAAAATTAGGCTCTCAGATCAAACGGGTCAAAATCTTGAGCTCAGAGCAATAATGTAAAGTGTCTCTATCCAGCATAAAAAATTTATTTTTTGACCACACTGAGGCCAAAAGGGAAAATTCAAATTCTAAGAGACTGTGATGCCACATGCTGCATTTAACCCAATTTTATTCATGCTTACCTTGGGATGGCAAATAGATCATTCAGTAAAAACATACAGTAAAAACAAAATGTTTGATCATATACAACTTTTAAACTACAATAATGATGTACCTTAATTACCTCCATGCACAGAAGTCTAACATTAAAAAAAAAAAAAAAAAAAAAAAAAAAAACAAGACTTGTAGGAGCATTTTATAATAAAGTAATTCCTAATTAATTTTTCTTTGAAGATAGATCAAGTACCTTTGAAATACAAATTCCTATACACAGTAAGCATGTTACTTAAAATGAATACTTCAGTAAATTAAGTACGTGGACAGCCTTAGGATAAGCCAACATTATATATTCGGCTACGTAGTCAACCAACTGTAGCACCAAATGGAAAAAGTGTATTCACAAATACATTTTAAAAACTAAGTTAATTTTTATAATTAAATACAGAAAATATACTGATCTGCTAAAATAAATAAGATGTGATGTATTAACACTTCACTATGAAGAATGCATACTAGAGGCCGGGCGTGGTGGCTCACGCCTATAATCCCAGCACTTTGGGAGGCCGAGACAGGTGGATCACAAGGTCAAGAGATCGAGACCATCCTGGTCAACATGGTGAAACCCCGTCTCTACTAAAAATACAAAAATTAGCTGGGCATGGTGGCGCATGCCTGTAATCTCAGCTACTCGAGAGACTGAGGCAGGAGAATTGCCTGAACCCAGGAGGCAGACGTTGTGGTGAGCCAAGATTGCACCATTGCACTCCAGCCTGGGTAACAAGAGCGAAACTCTGTCTCAAAAAAAAAGAATGCATACTAGAACAATTATAAACAGCGAATGAGTCTTATTCACAATAGTTTACTACAATAAATGCTGCCTAAATAGAACTGCGGCTTGTGAAGCACTACGTGTGGTATATATTTTGCCACATACTTTTGTTACCTTGAGGTAGGTAACACATGCATACCAAATTTGCCATTCATTTTCAGTTGCTGCTGGTATCGTGTGTTTTAAGAAATAGGTACAGCATGAAAAACTTGCAAATATTCATGAATGAAAAATGTCAGAAAAAAATGGATATTTCCATTCAATTACATACAGTCTCACTGTGTAAATTTCAAGGCAAGATCTGTTTCCCATAAAACAGATCACTGTTCTATGAGACAATGATGTTCTTTACTTGTCTTCGTGCATTTCCTTCCTCTCCCCCTGCATTGCATTACTTTCTCTATTCTTTAAATATGAGATTCCTAGGTGATCAGTGTAGAGAGAAAAAGTAATTTTTCAAAAAAAAAAACCATTGTCATCCATCTGTATTGGACTGTAGCCTTGTGCATTGTTTTCAAGTTCTCATTATCTATCTATAGACTACACTAGACCCTGAATTGCCCTAATTTTCTCTAATATTTGGCTACAACTCTCCAACTAAATACAAAAGTTGCCCTATTTGCTGGGCGTGGTGGCTCAAGCCTGTAATCCCAGCACTTTGGGAGGCCGAGGCAGGTGGATCATGAGGTCAAGAGATCGAGACCATCCTGGTCAACATGGTGAAACCCTGTCTCTACTAAAAATACAAAAATTAGCTGGGCATGGTGGCGTGTGCCTGTAATCCCAGCTACTCAGGAGGCTGAGGCAGGAGAATTGCCTGAACCCAGCAGGCGGAGGTTGCGGTGAGCCAAGATCGCGCCATTGCACTCCAGCCTGGGTAACAAGAGCGAAACTCCTCCTCAAAAAAAAAAAAAAAAAAAAAAGTTGCCCTATTCCTGAAGCCATATAAGCTGAAACTAGACAAATTTTAAGAAACAAGCCTCATGCTTGGTGTATGAACCACACAAAAAACTCACCAAGCCACCCGATGTCATGACCAGAGATGTTCAAACTATAAACCAGGATTAAGGAG